>NC_142536.1:10557500-11157500 GCF_056151865.1 Erythranthe guttata
TTCGCGACATGCATAACAGGTCCCGTTAAATATAAAGTACATGATTCGCGACCTGCATAACAGGTCCCGATAAAAATAAAGTACAAGATCCGTGACCTTCATAACAGGTCGCGATAAAAATAATGTACAAGATTTGTGACCTGCATAACATGTCCCGATAAAAATAATGTACAAGAATTGCGACCTGGATAACAGGTCCCGATAAAAATAAAGTACAAGATTCATCACAAAGATGGTAGGTGTTGATTAAAGTAATATACATAGCATAAAATGAAAGTCAAGAATCGTGACTTATACTTCAAATAAAAGCAACAGCGAGTATCAATTTAAATAAAAGATGGCCAAGTCTCAACCAAGGAACATGAAGACATCGAAAAAAACAAATTATGCATGGCCTTAACAAGATCACTCGGGAAAGTCGCTGGTGAGATCCTCTGCTGCCTCATCTTTGGCATCCTGGTAACCTTCGACCTCGCGATCTAGCTCGTCCTCTCCTTCGACTGCTTCCACCAGCTCGATCGATGGTCCCGTTTCCCTCATCTGGACATGTCCAGGACAGATGCGATTGGCCACAGCTGAAAATATGGACACCCACCAAGCTAGCGCAGTATTCTCTGAAAGGTCGCTCTCAAATCCAGGTCTCTGTTTGCTCATATCTTTGGACATGGCATTCTCATCTAATTTCAAAGGAAAGCCAGCCGCGTCGATCGCTGCTTGAGAAACGCGAACACATTCGATGTAGAAAAACTTGGAGATAGGGATAGCCTTGCTGAAGAAAAGCATAGACCTCCATAAGCGATCAAAGAGGGCCTGTACGAACTCATCACGGAACCTCGTGCTGCGGACTGTATGCAGGAACTCTTCTTGACCAACTGCTTCATAACTCCTCGTCGAGTTATCCATTGCTTCTGATAACTAGACAAGCACATGCATGTGTTCTTTCTCCATCTCAGCCATCTATTCTTGTATAGAGCTTTTCTCAGCACGCGCGGCGTGACCTCTTCTGCAAGAACTTCTAGATCTTTCTCCAGCTTGGCTTTGTCCGCCTTTAAACGGGCTCGTTCTTCTTTCAGACGACTGTAGGCCTCACGCAGAGTGTCCCCACTTTGGCTCGGACAAGTCGCCCACACATTTTGCAGCTACACATTGACAAGCATATTATTTATAAAAGTTTTGCATATAGCAAGAATCGCGAATAAAGGCACCTAAGTATAATACGCCCACGTAGTAATCAGATAACTGCAAACGCTCTTTCAGCTTCATTTTGCCCAATAGCTCTCGATCTCGTGGCAAGGCTCTTTCCCGCAAGACCTTCCCTATTTCGATCGAGTCCTCGCATTCAACGAATGAGAACCCTTCGCGAGGAGGGTTCGACGTCCGCCTTTTTCTTCGTCGAAATGCCTATCTCTGTGGTCACGACCACATCATCTGACACTAGAGGGAGTGATTCGGCACGCCTCGCTAGGTCGCCTATGTGCTCAGGATTAATGGGTTATGTCCGACCTTCGAACAGCGCATTAAAAGTTTCGTCGTCGCCATAAAACAAATGACTGATGCTCATTACTGCAAAGAGAGGGAGCATGAAGGTCACATTAGTAAAAAAATTGTAATAATAAAAAAGGAGAATAGGCGAGTGGAAAAAATAAATTTAGTATTTATGTTCTTGTTGTTAGGATAGTAGACTAAAAGTCTCGCTTTTAAGTTTTAGCTACATTTTTATTATTGAATTAATAAAATAGTTTAATATCATTTTATGAGAATCTGGACTAGGGTATTCAATGCATTTAATTGATTGTTTGTCAATTAATTAAAAGCATATGTCTAATATTCTAATAGTATTCGAAATGGTGTGTTACGGCGCACAAAAAGATCATTTTGAAAGTTCGTTTAGAATATAAAGATAAACGTTCACAATTTAAATGGAAATGGACTATCCATTGGTAAAAGATTGTAGCACAATATTTAAGTAATCGGTCATGATCACAGTAAACAGAGAATAACTTTTGTAGTTATTCTTTTAACTTATTGTGCTAGCACACCCGACATGTGTTGAACTAGACAGTGAAATAATTGTTTCATCACTGTTCATAAATGAAACAATATTATTTCTAGTTAACAATGTATTACTTACTCTCTTAATCCATAGATAATTAACGTACACATTTAATTGATGATCTCTACTTTGATGTCACAATGAGAAAGATTCTTATATTGAGTCAAATGGCCCCCAGTGCGTTGGGTAGAGACATTAAGAATTAATAGGTGGAAATTAATTATCGAAAGAAATCCACATCTCTGAAATATGGGATTGATAATAACCCTTGAGTAGCTTATAAGATTTGTTTATGCCATGTCCTGGCCAGGTGGATTTCGCATTCGGCATACTCAAATAAGTTAAGCGGGTAAGAATAATGAAAATAAACTGTTTAATTTAATTAGCAGTGAATAATTATTTGGTGGTTATAAGATATCTTAATGTGGGGAGAATATAAGTAATGATCCACCGGAGCTCGAATGTAATATTTGAGAATATAAACGGGAGTTCAATAATTATTTGGTAGTGAAAAATAAATTATTATTTAATGATTAATTAAATAAATTCATTTAAGATTTTTGATTTAATTAATTATTAGTTGCCCGGTTTAAATTTTCTCCTTTAGTCCCTATTGTAGCCCAATGGATTTTCTTATTAGTCGTGAACATAAAGTTCAACCAATATTATATATTGGAATTAATATAGCCGAAAATTAAGTCCCCATTGGACTGCAATTTTCGACTATATAGAGTTATAGAAGGAGTGAGATTTGTTTCCATGTAATCCTCTCTATGTGTGACTCTAATTCCTTGTGTTATATATAATAGAGATTAGGTTGATGAGAGAGGGATATTGCAACACGCCTATTTCTCGTGGAGAAGAAAATATTTTTCTCTTCTTCTTCTCTCTAAGTTTCTCGATTATAGATTTAGATTTCTTCGAATACAAGTCCACCCTTGTAGAAGAATTATTAATCCGAGATATACAATAGAAGACTATAGTTTTTTAGATCAAACTATAATTCCCGAAATTTCTTAGCAGTCATGCGAAGAAATTCACCATAAATCAACCGTTCATCTGATAGGCTTGAAATTTATAAAATAGATTCCTAACCCATAATAGTATAATCCTTCCAAAGGGTTTCTGAATCCGATCAACCATCTCGGAGAGATCAGTGAAGAAAGAGGGCTATAAATTTCTAGACAACAGTTTTTTATGGATTGAAGGCTTGGTGTGGATCATCGTTCGTGTGCCAAAGATAGAAATGAATCTGCTCGCGAATATTGTTGCTAGACTAGATTTATTCCGCTTTAATGAATCTAATGAAAGCATGTTAATAAAATTAAAACAGGCTAATCTAGAACCTCTTGCAAATTTTCATTGGTTCCTGGGCTTCACATCCCAACACTTGTAAGGAGTTGCTTTCTGACTCAACCACCGCAGAACAAAGTGGGTTAATAGGCGCGAGTTGCTAGTCAGATCGGCGACAAGAAACCAGTGGGGCTGGATGCGAGCTATTAGACCGCCAAATACCTTATATAACCAAGGGGTATCGAAGCCGGGGGTTTCGTCGATCATGGTGGTCGGGAACTCGAAATGTATAGGAGGGACTATGAAAAATAAAAACTATCCCAGTTATGGACTCTGTTGGGGTACTTGTCTAAGAATTTCCTCGCCTTCCCGCGAGAAGATATGTAGAACATTTAAGGAAAAAACGACTGGCAATGAAACAAGCGAAGAATCGATCGGCAGTAGGCTCGATATGTTATCAAGTCAAGATACGGTAAAAAGTGAACATAAAGCGAATGGAATTGGGGTGGAATTGATAAAGGGGAATCTCATATTTCAGAGAAATGGAGGTGAAAAATGGATGAATGGGAAAAGCAAGCCCGCCATAAAATTGGCCAAGATGGAAGATTACGACTTTAGGAGGGGGCAAATGAGCTCGCTCATTTTCACCGTACTGGGACTCATTATGTGGTATCCAGCAGGGACGTCGATGTCCTCCATCAGCTTGTCTATGTGGTGTCCTCTTACCAGAGACCTCGAGGGTACCCACTCCTTTTTCGCCTTATTGATTCTTATTTTCTTACTTTTCGACTTTCGCCTTCGATGCTTCAGGTCGCGTTTCAGAAAGGTTAGGTTCATAAGCGGACAAGGTCCGCGAAGATGTAGGCGAATGGGGACACACCGTTAGATCTAAGTGATCTCCCTCTACGTTCCCATGGAAAGGATGGCAAACACAAAAACAAAGCTGAAGAACTAGAGGCAGGAAGAACTACCTGAAAAGATTAAGCCTATGGGGTCATTAGCAATACACCCCTCATATGGATAAAAACTAGTGATATGTCCATACCATAATTCTTTCTTTGTGAAAACCCCCTAAAATATTTATTTCCAATCTTACCCTCTAGTATCTATCACGTTTTTTTTTATAATTATCCAGTATTTTCGAAATCTCTATTAATGAGGCACCTAATCCCACTAATTAGGCTTAATTGTATACTTTCCCTAATAAAACTGCTCCTACTATAATTTATCTCAATTATTCCTTTTTTCTCTCTTTCCATAACAACAATTTAATTCCTAAAAATCTGCTTCCAAATTCCTAAAAAATGCTACCAAATCAAAAAAAAAATCGGATTTTATTTTTTTTATTTTTTATTTTTATATTATTTTCGAACTTTATTTAGTCATTTTTTATTTATTTTTATTTTTAATATTTTTTAATAAAAATATTATTTTAAATTTTTTTTAAAACTTTTTTAAACAAAAAATTGAATTTTTTTTCTCAACAGGTTTGCAACGCCGAATATGACTATGGTTGAATATGACTATGGTTGAATATGACTATATGTGACCATAAACTGTAGTCCTATTCTTCCTTTATATTGTCTTTTTTTACATTTTGAACTTAAAAATTCCGATTATATGGCATAGTCCTGTTAACCAAATCATATAAAACAACGAAGATTCCCTATTATTTACGAAAATAATTCAATCAACATCCACACAAAAAATCACAATTTGAATCTTGTTATTAGAAGTCAACTTGAAAACGAGAAGATAGAACATATTCAACAATAGTCATATTCGAATAGGACTGCACTCATATTCGAAAAATACATAAATATGACTATAGTCATATTTGAATATAACTATAGTCATGTTACTTCTGTAGTTCAGATCTGGAAAAAAAAATCGAAAAACATAAATAAAGATAGAAAAATAACAAGAGAGAGGGATGGGAGTCGACGAGGTCTTCATACACAAAATCACCCTGGCATATCTACACCCCCAAACGACCGTCCATACTTCAACACAAATCATCAAGGTTGACGACATGATGTGCAGCACTACAAAAAACATGAGAATGTGACTACTATGTGAATAATTCTTCTGAATGAATCTGCACTATTCTGTAAATGCACCTTAAAATAATATTACGTGAATACAATTCATCCACAACAAACACATTGAAACTTACACTAACATATCAAATAATGCAAAAAAAAAAAAAAAAAAAACTAAATACATATATACGAGTATAGTCATATTCGAATATGACTATAGTCATGTTGCTGCAACTCCATTCTCATGCTCAAACTGCATCTTTTCAAAAAAAAAATTGACTGATTAACAACAATTGGAATATTAAAATCAAACACAAATGACCCCAACAAATTTTAGATGGAAAATCTCTAAAAGTGAAGACTAAAAAATGAAAAACAATCTCACCAAATTGTGATACTTTCACAATTTATATCCAGAGCTAGGGATCACCAAATTCAATCTCCTCCGTACAGTATATAAAAATATATACTCCGAATACTCTATCCAAATTTCGGCCACATCCAACGGTTCAATTGCACGAAAAACGCGTCCATTTTAGCTGCCCTGAATTATGAAGTAACAAAAACCAACAGCGAGTTTTAATATTCGATCTATATTTACAGAAATCTGATTCTAATCTCCACCTGTCATAAGTTATATTGATGTGTTACGAGTCCTGTATAAAAATATCAAACCGATCCGACGGTTAGATCTTCAGATCGGGCCTCTGCACGAAAACTGCTGCATCTCAAAAACTTGATTTTTCTCCTCTTTTTTCATCCGCTCTTCAGAAGGAGAATCGAAACCTGGCGTCGACACCGTGTGCGGCTGAGTGGTCTCCATTGGCGAGTGATGGAGGATTATGGGTCTGAAGAAAAGAAAAGAAAAAAAAAAAAGAGAGAGAGTGAGAGAGAAAAGTTGCGTGAGTGAGAAAGAGAGAGAATGAAAGAGAGATATATGGAGAGAATTAATGTAATCCTACAATCACGTTAGACGGTTATGGAAAATAAATATTGCAATTATTTTAAAAACTACTGCTAAGGGTAGTTTCGTCTTATCACAATTATTGAGGGGGGTTCCACTAATTAAGATTGGACTTTGGGTGTGGGGAAAAGTCTTAAAAGTCAAATGGGTTTAACTCATAATATTTATGGTTTGAGGGGGGTTTTTCATATTTCCCCTAAGCCTATTAAATAAGAAAAATGGTCTGAGCAACGCCAACGGTGGAAGACTCCGGAACGGCAAAAGTGGCGACGACGGAGCAAGGAAGGCAGTAGAAAAATGGTTAAAAAGAAAAAAAATGCAAAAGATGGTGTTGGGTGCTAAATACCAACACGCAAGTGCACGTATCGCAAACAAGTAATAAAGTGGACTCGTGAGAGTCGGATGTCGATCCCACAGGGAATACGCAAATTACCTAATCCTAAGTACCAAATTCTAACAATTATGATTTTTATCCAGCCTACGCAAGTTTGTCAAATTAAATTAATTAAACAACTAAACTAATTAAGAAAGCAAATAACACGGGAAAATATCAATTAAAACGGACCTAGGATTTTATCTTCCCCCTATGCAAGAATTGCTCACCCAAAACCCCTCAATTATGAAATATATGATTCATGATTATTAACCCGAGACACTAATTTACTCATAACCCGCTGTCGCGTGTATTATGAGTCTATTATTCATAATCGATTCACTATATGTCTATGCAAACCAATTATGAGTAAAGCATTAACTAACAAGTCTCGTAAATGGCTACCTAAGGTGATATCTGTATGTCTACGACACCACATGCAATTGACACACTCATCCGGTGAAAACTACTCGAAGGTTCTTCTACTTACCGTCTAATTATCAAAATAGCTCTGTCGAGTCAATCCCAATAATCACAGATAAAGCACATAAATTGATCAAGTTCATGCACTAACAATCATAACAAGTAGAAGAAATAATCATAAAATCATAATTGCATAATCTCAAGAAAAAGGGTTCGCAATCCCTACATAGGGTTCCAACAAAATCCTAGATTAAAAACTTAGCTACGCATGTTCATTACGAAAAACAAAATAAAAATACGAAAAATCATAAAACTATAAATAACAATAAAAGAGGAGAACTATGATGAAGATTCGTCAAGTCTTCGTCTTCGTTCTTGTGCTCCTTGATTGCGTGTAGAAAGATGAAAGACAAAAACTAAAGCTAAAGATAAAAGGTAGAAAGATCCAAGATAGGTCTAATTGTGTGCTTGTGGCCTTTAAATAGGGTGCAAAAATATAATAGGGCGGGTTTCCTTGTGTAATTAAACTTCCTTCACTGCGCCCCTACGCCCATCCGGACGGCCGTGTGAGATTAAGATCTAAAACCCGCACGGCCGCGCGGCCTTCTGTTCTTCAGAATTCTGATTATTTCACTTTTGGCCCACTTTTTCTCTGAATTTGCAGTTTTCACCCCAAAAGTTGCCAATTCTTCAATTTGCACCTAAAATACAAATAATAACCATATTAAGCACCAATTATCGTAAAAACACATCAAAAGCTCCAATTAAAAGGTACAATTAAGTGTATAAATATACACTTAACACACCCCCAAACTTGAACTTTTGCTTGTCTTCAAGTAAAATCAAATTAAGAACACAAAACACGACTATACATCTCATTACATGGATCGATTGGTCAACTTCGTGTTTTCAGAACTTGCAATTATGGTGATAATTCCTAGGCATTCGCAAGCTTAACATTCAACGGCACTTAGTCACTCACTATTACCAAAAACCACAAATCATACAAATTGCTTCAAGTATCCAATATTTGCAAGTTAAAAATAGAGAAAATTTATACTTACATGCATATATTTGACTCCAAATACTCACCAAATTATTTTACTCAACTAATATTGAACAATAAGCTATTGGGATCATTGGGACTTTGTGGCTTTCAATTGTTAGGCTCTTTGGTCCGAGGTAGGTAATATGGGAATGTGTGGCTAATTTTCTTGAATTGAGGTGATTACGCCAAAATTTGAAAGCTAGGCGTTTGAAACAATAAATTCACCTCTAGGGACTTTAATAAACTCGACTCTCCAAAATTCACACGTCAACACTTTTGCCTTGAGGCAATGGATCGAGTTTTCAACACAATTCAACCACTAGTCCTTATTTCTCCCTTCTAATCTATTCTTCTTCTTCTTTTTCTTTTCTCTTTTTTTTTTTTTTTTTTTTTTTTTTCCGAATCGAATTTAGATATATATATATATATATATATATATATATATATATATATATATATATATATATATATATATATATATATATATATATATATATATATAAAGATGCACGTATATATATATCTATTTTTTTTTTTCTTTTTTTTTCGAAGAAGAAGAAAGATCTAATAAAACATTTCGACCGAACTCCAAGGGATAATTATTCAAAAATCTCCACTTTTCCACCTTCTACATATTGGCTAAAAGAAAGAACACCTTTTTTCTCCGAGGCTCAAATAAAGGTTCTAAGGATAAAAATTTAAAGGTAGGCTTGAAAGGCTCAAACGGTTCAAAGAATGCCCAAATCATATCCCAAATCACTTACTACCCAACACTTCGTTTCATAAATGTCCTAAGGTGAGATTTAAAACCGAACAAAGCATGATTTAGCACAAATAAATTCCAAATTTAAAATACAAAACATTCAACCAAAGTAATGCATAAAGCGTGATTCCTAGCAATAATTCACTTCTACGTTCAGTTGAATCGAAAGCTAAACAAATACCAACTCCTTATCACATAAAGCAAGCAATTTCATCATCAAACATTGGCCATCTCCCATCATCATAATTCATCGATGCGTCGAACCAAATTTTATTTATTTTTTTTTTTTTTTTTTTTTTCGAATAATAAAACGATAACTAAAACAAAAAAAATAACGCAAGCAAACTAACAAACAAACAAAACACAAATATAACCACCCCCAAACTTAAAATTCACATTGCCCTCAATGTGATTCGCCCAAAGTTTAAGGATAGAAAACACCTGTTTAAACGACGTTTTTCTTGCCCTTCCCCTTGCCTTTAGAAGTGATTTCGCCTTGTGAGGTGCCCTCCCCGTCACGTCCTCGTTTCCCCATGACTTGAGAATGCGTGTGGAAGGGATTAGGAGTGAATTGATGTGCAAAATTTCCCCCAAACTTGATTTGGGCAATTCGTCGAACACCTTGTGGGCGTTATTGATGGAATGGGTTTGTGGAGAAATTTGCACCTTTCTTGAAGCCTCCCTGCGCAAATCAACAAGAAACCACCAAGATTAAGTAGTATGTGTGTGTAGTTGGTGAATTTCTGGTGAAATTTGTCAAAGAAAAGTGAAATTTTTTAAAGAGGAAGGCTAGGGTTCGAAGTGGGGGAGAGAGGGGATTTGAAATTATGATTTTTTTTTTTTTTCGCACGGCCGTGCGAGATTTAGGTCAAAAATCCGCACGGCCGTGCCCTTTCTCCCAATTAGGCAGTAGCCTCCAAATTTCGCACGGCCGTGCGAAATTTAGGTGTAAAATCCGCATGGCCGTGCCCTTTTCCAATTTTGGGCAGTAGCCTCTTCAAATTTCGCACGGCCGTGCGAAATTTAGGTGTAAAATCCGCACGGCCGTGCCCTTTTCCTATTTTGGGCAGTAGCTTCCCCGAAATCTCACACGGCCGTGTGAAATTCCTGCCCTTTTCTTGCACGGCCGTGTGAATAATTGCAATTAGGTCCCTGCAAAATAAAAACTTCCTATTAGTGCCCCTAAAACTTTTTTTTTTTTTTTTTTTTTTTTTTTTTTTTGAAAAATAAAATAAAATAACAGCCAAACTAAAAATTTAAAATGACATAAAATACAAAAAACGAAAGCTCGGGTTGCCTCCCGAGAAGCGCTAAGTTTACAGTCTTCAGCCAGACTTTGTTCTTGCTCTTCAATTCCTTAGCTTTTGAACCCATTTTCTTACTTCCTTTTGGAGAAAGTCTTGAATAAATGGGTTGATCCGATTCTTCTTTCGACTGGTTCGCTTAGGAATGCCCTTGAATTTATTCTTCTTGATGTCATGAGGCTTGCCAACATCGTCTTTTATCACGGTGTTTTGAGTAGGTGTTGTAACCAACTCAACCCTTTTCTTTTGTTCTCCTACATGCACATTAGTATCCACAACAAAATTTAAATCATGTAATTTAACAGGAAACAGTTTAGAATCACTTACCTCATCAAGAAGATAACATCCATTAGCCGTAATAGGCTTTTCATCCACCCGGTACACCTTGAAGATCACTGTTTCTTCCCCCACACTCATTCTTAGCTCTCTCTTTCCTACATCAATAATTGACCTACCGGTTGCTAAGAATGGGCGTCCTAAGATAAGGGGAATATTTTCATCTTCCTCTATGTCTAGTACTAGAAAATCGGCCGGGAGTATAAACTTATCTACCTTGACCAACACATCCTCCACTATACCTAAAGGGTGAGTAAAAGATCTATCGGCTAGCTGCAAGGTCACGGAAGTAGGCTTAATTTCTCCTAAATTCAATTTCTCATAAATTGATAAAGGCATTAAATTTACACTCGCCCCTTGATCACACAACGCCCGCCCAAAATACCTAGTACCTATTGTGCATGGAATGGTACAACTACCCGGATCTCTAAGCTTTGGTGGAATTTTATTTCCAAGGATAGCACTACTTTGCTCATTGAGGTCTATGATTGCTGCACACTCTGGAAGCCTCATCTTCTTCGATACAAGTTCCTTTATAAACTTAACCCAATTCGGCATATGCTTAAGAGCCTCAACAAAAGGAATATTAACATGCAATTTTTTAAGATAATCCAAAAATGACTGAAATTGCATATCAAGCT
The DNA here is from genome assembly GCF_056151865.1 of Erythranthe guttata. NCBI lineage: Eukaryota > Viridiplantae > Streptophyta > Magnoliopsida > Lamiales > Phrymaceae > Erythranthe > Erythranthe guttata. Next base: position 10,568,741 of record NC_142536.1, read on the forward strand.
TGGAGTTTTGAAAACGTTGAGGGAAGGGTACCTTGGGAGTAGATTCACTTACTGCGATCTTTGTGTTGCTTGGCCCGACCTCGGTCTTTTCTTTGGGCTCCTCTACAATAGGCGATGGTGCAACGGACTTTTTAGGACCTTCCTCTAATTGCCTCCCATTTCGCAAAGTTACTGCATTGCACTGCTCGATGTTGCTCTTTCGAGGATCTTCCGTATTCGATGGCAATGCTCCCGATGGCCTCGCGTTTAGCTGGGTTGCAAGCTGACCCATCTGTGTTTCCAAATTTCGAATGGAAGCTTGAGTCGACGTCATGAATTTCGCTAAGATGTCAGCGAGGTCAACTCCTTGGGCCGGAGCTTGAGGTGGATTTTGGAATTCGGGCGCTGGCCTTTGTCCTTGCTGATTTCCTCCCCATCCAAAGTTGGGGTGATCTTTCCATCCCGGATTATAAGTGTTGGAGTACGGGTTCCTCTGTTGTCGGTTGGTGTCATTCACGTAATTTAGAGGCTCCGTTTCTGCTAAGCACCAGTCGGGACCTTGGATTGCATGGACTTGCTGGGTCTGCAAAGCTGCAACTTGCTTTGATAGCTTTTCTAACTGGGCGGTGATTGCGGTGACTCCGTCTAACTCTAAAATTCCTCCCGTCTTATTGGCTCCGCTATTTGACCGGTCCGATGCACGCATGTATTTGTTCCTTGCGATCCGCTCCAAAAGCTCGTAAGCTTCGTCATATGTTAAGCTCATGTACATACCGCCCGCTGCTGAATCGAGCACCGTTCTCGAATTATCTTGCAATCCATCATAAAATATTTGCAATTGCCGCCACTCTTGAAGACCGTGATTCGGGCATCTCCGAATTAATTGTTTGAATCGCTCCCACGTCTCGAATAATGCTTCACCGGCTTCTTGTATGAAGTTTTGTATTTCTCTCCGGATTCTCTCAGTTTTGCTTGGGGAGTTGTATGTATTCATGAAGAGTTGTGCTAGCTGGGGCCAAGAGGAGATGGAGTGCGGTGCACGAGTTTGCAACCATTCTCGGGCTGCTCCTTGTAAAGAGTGCTTGAACAGGCGGAGTTGCAGTGCTTCGGGTGATACTCCGTTCATCTTGTGCGAATCACACGTTTCGAGAAAATTGACCAAGTGGAGATGCGGATCTTCATGAGCTAATCCGCTGAACAACCCATTGTTTTGGAGCATAGTAAGGAGTCCCGCTCGAAATTCGAAATTGTTGGCTTCAATGGGGGGCTGCTGGATGCTTGATTGAAACCCATTGAGTGTCGGAACGGTGTACTCGTGCAAGGCTCGTTGACGCGGTGGTGGATTAATTATGTGGCGTTGGTTTTGCTCGTTGACGATTTCTCTCGCCACATTAGGTGGTTGCCTTTGGTCACCTTCCCCACGATTATTCTCGTCTTCCATCGATGCTGGAGTGTTTTGGGCTAACCGTTGATTTCTCCTGGCTTGCCTAAACGTTCGCTCAATTTCGGTATCAAGAGGTAGCAAGCTCGTGTCGTGTCCTCTTCGCATAAAAAGTACCTAAAACAAAATAAAAAAAATAATTAAATAAAATAAAAAAATTGGCTGAAGTAAGAAAAATTGCTCAAATTTAATATTAGGATAAATAAATAATTTAGCCGTATTCCCCGGCAACGGCGCCAAAAACTTTGTTGGGTGCTAAATACCAACACGCAAGTGCACGTATCGCAAACAAGTAATAAAGTGGACTCGTGAGAGTCGGATGTCGATCCCACAGGGAATACGCAAATTACCTAATCCTAAGTACCAAATTCTAACAATTATGATTTTTATCCAGCCTACGCAAGTTTGTCAAATTAAATTAATTAAACAACTAAACTAATTAAGAAAGCAAATAACACGGGAAAATATCAATTAAAACGGACCTAGGATTTTATCTTCCCCCTATGCAAGAATTGCTCACCCAAAACCCCTCAATTATGAAATATATGATTCATGATTATTAACCCGAGACACTAATTTACTCATAACCCGCTGTCGCGTGTATTATGAGTCTATTATTCATAAGCGATTCACTATATGTCTATGCAAACCAATTATGAGTAAAGCATTAACTAACAAGTCTCGTAAATGGCTACCTAAGGTGATATCTGTATGTCTACGACACCACATGCAATTGACACACTCATCCGGTGAAAACTACTCGAAGGTTCTTCTACTTACCGTCTAATTATCAAAATAGCTCTGTCGAGTCAATCCCAATAATCACAGATAAAGCACATAAATTGATCAAGTTCATGCACTAACAATCATAACAAGTAGAAGAAATAATCATAAAATCATAATTGCATAATCTCAAGAAAAAGGGTTCGCAATCCCTACATAGGGTTCCAACAAAATCCTAGATTAAAAACTTAGCTACGCATGTTCGTTACGAAAAACATAATAAAAATACGAAAAATCATAAAACTATAAATAACAATAAAAGAGGAGAACTATGATGAAGATTCGTCAAGTCTTCGTCTTCGTTCTTGTGCTCCTTGATTGCGTGTAGAAAGATGAAAGACAAAAACTAAAGCTAAAGATAAAAGGTAGAAAGATCCAAGATAGGTCTAATTGTGTGCTTGTGGCCTTTAAATAGGGTGCAAAAATATAATAGGGCGGGTTTCCTTGTGTAATTAAACTTCCTTCACTGCGCCCCTACGCCCATCCGGACGGCCGTGTGAGATTAAGATCTAAAACCCGCACGGCCGCGCGGCCTTCTGTTCTTCAGAATTCTGATTATTTCACTTTTGGCCCACTTTTTCTCTGAATTTGCAGTTTTCACCCCAAAAGTTGCCAATTCTTCAATTTGCACCTAAAATACAAATAATAACCATATTAAACACCAATTATCGTAAAAACACATCAAAAGCTCCAATTAAAAGGTACAATTAAGTGTATAAATATACACTTAACAGATGGACATAAGTAAAAGAGGAATATTTATAGGTAGATGTGGGGAAGACCAAAAGCTCCACCAAACTCGACCATTAGATCTGCGAAGGGTTTAAAGGCCACGATCTTCACATCTAGGTTATAGCCTCTAGGTAAGGCATGCTGGGGCAAGAAGCGGAACAGTCTGACACGCGGCCATCACTCAGCAGTCTACCTTGACGGCAGGCACTACGCACATGATAAGCGCGAATGTCTATGCTATTACCATGATTATAGCCGATAGTCGAAGAGTCCCGCACATTCCCGAGAAGCAGGTGAAACGATCAAGGAGCCTACTCGCTATATATTCACTAGAGAGCCACTTCACTCGCCTCACTATTGAATAGGGGGAGTAGATGATGGGGCTGTACTTATGCGTCCGACCCAATAAGATCGCCCGGTCCAAATAGAATCGTCCCGATCGGTAAGAGCACGGTGGGGCTTTACTCATATGCCCGGCCCAATAAGGTCGTTTGGCCCAATAGAAAAACGATGGGCCCTACTCACGCGTCTGACCCAATGAGATCGCAGGACCCAGCTCGGATCTCCCCGAGGATCCAGGACAAGATCCCAATCAATGAGGGATTGCGAATATCGAGAGATGAGGAATAATCATGCGACCTTTCCGTGTGTAATATGTTTAATAAATGTAGTATCAATCATTAACATAATTAGAGGATCTTGTGGGATCCTCGGTCTTGTCTATAAATAAACGCTGGAAAACCCTAAAGGGACACGATTTAACATCAATAAAAATACTTTTTTATTCTCTTCCAAGCTCTCTCTCACATTTACTATTTTCCGTTTGTTACTTCACCATCGTCGGTCCTAGATTCGACGTTCGGTACACTTTCCGACGGTCTAAAAGGAGTAGGGTTTGGAGTGAGGTCTTGAAGGTGTGATCTTACACCATCAAACAACTTATAAAATCTTAAACATCTTATAATATATTTTTAGGATCTTGTATGCTTAGCCAAACAGGCTCTTATTCCTGTAGACTTAGCTAAAATAACATAATTGATTGATTATTGAAATTTGTTTAATTTATTTATTTGTTTATTTATTTTTTGAACGCTGGAAAAATGAATTGTTATCTCTTCTAGTTTAACTGTACAATTGAGCCATAAATACCCAAATCTGTAACTACGCAGCAGGATATGAATAAATAACATACCTTGTGTGACACCCCTCTCTCGATTACCCTTATTATATGTAATCTCAGCAGAAGACTTTTGAAAACATGGTTTTTTTGTGGATATAAAATTTACGTAAAAATTTTCTTTTTAAATCAGAGGGAGAGAGGGCACAGCTTGCTAAACCCTAATAAACTATATAACACAAAAGCATCCTATATGCAAGACTAGAAATTAACTAGGCATGATGAACTTAATGCAAATGCGGACAGATTCAATGCAGAAGATTTAAAAATTAATTCCTCTTAAACTACTCATGCAAATAACCCAAAAATTATACCATACCACCTAACACGGGTCTAGATCACTCAGTTAAAACAGTTTTGAAAGATGCATGGCTATTTAGGAGAAATAAATAAAATGGCACAGTCACTCAGTTTAAAAACCCAGAACAAGGGAGGGAGTTTAGAAAATTCATAATAAATTCCTCACTGACCCAAAAACTACCAAATTTTACCCCAAGGCAGAAAAATAAGTTTAAAACATTTTCCAAGTGGAAACAATGTATTTGAGTGAGTAAAACTCCAGTTATACCAGAAAACACCCGAATGACCCTGTTTCAATGCAGTAGTGAGAAATAAATCATAACCAAATAAATACGTACCCAAATCATGCACAAGACCTATCAATATGATGAGAACAGAGAGATGCAGAGACTCCTAAAATTACCTAGGCATGATGAACTTAATGCAAATGCGGACAGATTCAATGCAGAAGCTTTAAAAATTAATTCCTCTTAAACTACTCATGAAAATAACCCCAACATTATACCATACCATCTAACACGGGTCTAGATCACTCAGTTAAAACAGTTTTGAAATATGCATGGCCATTTAGGAGAAATAAATAAAATGGCACAGTCACTCAGTTTAAAAATCCAGAACAGGGGAGGGAGTTTTGAAAATTCATAATACATTCCTCACTGACCCAAAAACTACCAAATTATACCCCAAGGCAGAATGGCAAGTTTAAAACATTTTCCAAGTGGAAACAAGGCATTTGAGTGAGTAAAACTCCAGTTATACCAGAAAACACCCGAATGACCCTGTTTCGATGCAGTGGTGAGAAACAAATCATAACTAAATAAATACTTAGCCAAATCATGCAAAAGACCTATCAATATGATGAGAACAGAGAGATGCAGAAACTCCTAAAATTTCATGATTTTCTAAGCAGAACACCTATATGAAAATAATTTTAGAACATGGAGATAAAATACGAAGGAATTACTAGCCGAAAGCATGCATGCATATAAATAGTGAAAATTTGCTTTCGCTTACAAAAGGCTACGGATTACCGATCAATTATCCAAAATAAGGTAATCCTAATTACTATTACACATATCGTCTTTTAATAATTTCCACCGATCGGAGGAAGCGATCGGTAGAAAATACCTAAAACCGTATCAAACGTTTTTACAAGCATATTATACAAATAGAACCACATAACCAAATTAAGAGCCAACACTATCCACAACCCCTCCATACGATCCCCTTCCGATTCTCGAGCTCGATTCTCACTTCACTCCTCGGGCCCTAAATCGGGTATACCTACAAACATACAACACCTATATGAGTCTTTGAGGACTCAATGAGAATCTTGAAGTAATATCGAATACACATAGCACATAGAGCATGCATATATCTATATATATATACATACATATATCTTATACATGAACATACAACATGAAGTAAAACAATCATATACTTCCCTTTTTCGTCGGCGATCTTCATTCACATAATTGTCACCACGCATAGAGTGAGATAATTCCCACCTTTATAACCCTATGATCCCAAGACCATAGAGTGAGAATATCCCACCTTTATAACCCTATGCCATGACACGTATTGAAGATTATAGAAGGAATTTCCCACCTTTATAACCCTACGGTCCCAAGACCATAGAGTGAGATTTTCCCACCTATATCAACAACACCGAAATGCAACATGCATGACATGAAAAATTGTCGGGAATCCCTCGGAAGAGTCAATCTAAGTTACGGATAAATAACCCCATGTAATTCGAACCATGACTAACTACGTGGGATCAAACCACCCCTAGGCCCTACGGTACCAGGCTCGCCGTACCCGAGAAATTTACCGTAACCTCGAAAGACTTTCCAACATAGTTTTTATCTTTTAAAAATTCATGACACTAATGCACCCACCCATGCACCCTTTCTACTTACCCTTCTCTCATCCTTACACCCAATGATTCACATAAGCAAGCAAGAGCACATAGGAGCACATAGAAAATACACATAAAGCTTCACAAAATCATTTAGCCATAAAAACATAGAAATAACCGAAATCCTAACATGCAAAAACCATCTAACAACAAGGTTCACTAGATCTAGCATTTTACAAGAATAAATTTTAAGACTTCCATCTTTACATTTATTCAAGCAAATACACTAGATCTTCACATGCAAGAGTATTTTAAATCAAATTAGCACAAACTCTTAGTTCTTAAACCATTTTTCATAGAAAACACTAGATCTTAACATGCAAGACTTTAGATCAACCATTAATCACTAGATCTTAACATGCAAGATCTTAGATCAACAACCAATCACAAATCTTAACATGCAAGGCCTTAAAACAACAATCAACACAAGATCAACACATGCAAAACACAAAATAAACCACATAAGCAATTTCAAGCATTCTTTTTCCCAAAAATTCGAAAGTTCCTTAGTCAAGTCAAAAATTCATTTTCTTTTGAAAAATCAACAATCAAACACTAGATTAACACATGCAAGACACTAATTAAACCAAATAAGCCATTTAAAACATTTTTTCCCCAAAAATCCGAAAGTTTCATGGCTAGGCCAAAAATTCATTTTCTTTTCAAAAATCAACAATTAAACACTAGATCAACACATGCAAGGCACTAATTAAGCCAAATAAGCCATTTAAAACATTTTTCCCCAATTTTCGAAAAATCATAAAATTTCAAGAATAAAGCTATCTTTTCAAAATACTAACTTGCAATCATCATCTAAAACACATAATCACATAATATGCAAGAATCAACAATAAAAACACATAAAAACCGAAAATACTAGTGGTGTTGTAGGTTTGAGCAAGAATTCAAGAATTCTCACCTATACTCTTTAGGGGAAGGGCTTGTTAGATCTTTTCTCTCTAATACAAGAAGAGATTAAGAGTTAGATTAAGCATTAAGAAAATAAGGAGAAGAACAAAAGAACTTGGAGGAAGAAGAGCTTGGCTCTTTTCGAAAAAAAAGGAAAAGAAAAGAGGAAGAGGAAGCTTACTTAGCCTTGGCCGAAAATTCTCCTTCTATTGAAATAGAAGGAGACTTTGAACTTAAGGATAGTAAGAGTGGAGTTTGAGAGTGAATTTTGATCTTGGGCATGGGTGGTATTTATAGAGTTTTTGGAGACTTCAAAGCCAATGGAGAAGAAAGGGAAATTCATTTTTTTGTGGGGGTGATTTTGCAATTTCCGAAAATATGAGGTGGTGGTGGTTCTAGGGTGGTTCAAGCTTGAGAAGGTGGTGGTTATGGTGGTGGTGGTGGCTGCCGAAAGATGAAGGGGAAGGGAGGAGAAGAAGACCTTTGGTCTTACTTGAAGGAGTGAAGAAAAGGCATGCCTAGTCTATAGAGTAGGGAACTAGGCTTTAGGTATTTCTTTCTATGCTCAAAGTACAACCACACTAATGCATGTTTTTCTACCAATTAATATGCAAGAATTTAAAAATCATGTGTGTGTGTGTGTGGTGTCCGAAAATTCAAGAAAATGTGGGGAGGATTTTCAAATTTTCTAAATAATTTAAAAATCCTAAAATGCATGAGAAAATTCATTTTTCTAAAATTTTGTGCATGCATAAATATGATGAAATGCTCATTTAAATTCATATGCAAAAATCCTAATTCATGAAAATAATTTATTTCGACATAATATTTCGAAATATTTCCCTAAGCACATATTTCACATAATCACGTAATTTCACATAATCACATAATTCACATAATAATCACATAATTACCTAATTCACGTAAATACTAATCATGCAAGAATTATTATAAATTCTAATTTCACAAATATGCACATAAAGGTGGTAAAATAACATAATATTATTTTACCGAAAATGCGGGGTGTTACAATCTTCCCCCCTTAAAAAAATTTTGTCCCCAAAATTTGTACCTTTTTCGACTAGCTCCGGATAACGACTCACAATCTCATCCTCAAGTTCCCACGTTGACTCATCCGGAGAATGGTTTTTCCAAAGGATTTTGGCTAGGCGAATTTCTTTGTTTCGGAGTTTCCTAACTTTTCGGTCTAATATTTGGGAGGGTTCTTCGGTAAAGGATAGGTTCGGGGATAAATCAAGGGGTTCGGTTTCAAGGATGTGGTTAGGGTTGGGAATATATTTTCGGAGCATGGAGACGTGAAAGACGTTGTGGATCTTGGATAGTTGAGGCGGTAGGGCTAGGCGATAGGCTTGGCCACCAATTCGGTCGAGTATTTCGAAGGGTCCGATGAATCGAGGGCTTAACTTTCCTCGTTTTCCGAATCGCATGATTCCTTTGAGTGGAGCGACTTTCAAGAATACGTGGTCACCGGCTTGGAATTCCAATTCTCGCCTTCTTTTATTCGCGTACTTTTGTTGGCGATCTTGGGCGGTTCTCATTTTCTCTCGGATATTCTTGATTACGTCGACGGTGTGTTGGACTAGCTCGGGTCCTAATAAGCTTCGCTCTCCTACTTCGTCCCAATGGATTGGAGAACGGCATTTTCTTCCGTACAAGGCTTCGTAAGGTGCCATTCCGATCGAAGATTGGAAGCTATTGTTGTACGAGAATTCGATGAGAGGTAGACGACTTTCCCAATTTCCACCAAAATCTAGTATACATGCTCGAAGCATGTCTTCGAGGGTCTTGATTGTCCTTTCCGATTGTCCGTCGGTTTGGGGATGGTATGCCGTGCTAAAGGCTAGACGGGTTCCCATCGTTTCGTGCAATCTTTTCCAAAATTTGGAAGTGAATCGGGGATCTCGGTCGGAGATGATTGATATCGGAACGCCATGGAGTCGGACGATTTCTCCGATATAGAGCTCGGCTAGCTTTTCGAGACTAAAAGTGGTCTTGACCGGTAAGAAGTGTGCGGACTTAGTTAGGCGATCGACTATCACCCATATTGAATCGGATCCTTTAAGAGTCTTCGGGAAACCTTGAACAAAGTCCATCGTTACTCTTTCCCATTTCCATTCGGGAATAAGGTTGGATTGTAGAAGTCCACCGGGCCTTTGGTGTTCGGTTTTGATTTGTTGACAAATTAGGCATTCGGATACGTATTTGGCTATATCCTTCTTCATGCCTGGCCACCAGTACAACTTCTTCAAGTCTTGATACATTTTGGTTTCACCCGGATGGCAAGAGTAGGGCGTTTTGTGAGCTTCGTCGAGAATTAATCCTTTGATCTCTTTGTTTGCCGGAATGCAAATTCTCCCTTGAAATTTCAAGATGTTGCCGTCGGTCATCGAGAAATTTGGATTTTGACCGGTTGCTAAGCCTTCTCGGATTTTGACAAGTTGATCATCATGGTCTTGAGCGGACTTGATAGTTGATTCGAGCGGCGGTTTAATGATCAAGGCGGACATGGATTTTCGGCTAAGAGCGTCGGCGACAACGTTGGCTTTACCGGGATGGTAAAGGATTTCGCAATCATAGTCCTTGACTAATTCAAGCCATCTTCTTTGCCTCATATTTAGCTCTTTTTGAGTAAAGAAGTACTTGAGACTTTTGTGGTCGGTGAAGATCGAACATTTTTCGCCGTAAAGGTAATGTCTCCAAATTTTGAGGGCGAACACGACTGCCGCGAGTTCTAAGTCGTGCGTCGGGTAATTCTTCTCGTAGTCTTTTAATTGTCTAGAGGCGTAGGCAATTACATTCCCGTTTTGCATTAGGACGGCTCCGAGCCCGTGCTTGGAGGCGTCACTATAGACCACATAGTTTCCGGTTTTATCCGGTAGAGCGAGGATTGGTGCCGAGGTTAATCGCTTCTTGAGTTCTTGGAAACTAGACTCGCATTCGGGAGTCCATTGATACTTGACTTCTTTTCGGGTCAAACGAGAGAGTGGAGCGGCTATCTTGGAAAAGTTCGGAACGAACCGTCGGTAGTAGCCTGCGAGGCCGAGGAAACTTCGGATTTCTCCGACGTTACGAGGAATTGACCAATTACAAACGGCTTCAATTTTGCTTGGATCGACGGCTATGCCTTCCTTGGAAATTACGTGACCAAGAAAGTGGACTTGTCTTAACCAAAACTCACATTTGGAAAACTTCGCATAGAGTTGGTTTTCTCGGAGGGTTTGGAGCACCATTTCCAAATGATTCCGATGTTCTTCATCATTTCTTGAATACACCAAAATATCGTCGATGAATACGATCACAAATTGATCGAGATATTTGCGAAAAACTCGATTCATGAGATCCATGAAAGCGGCGGGGGCGTTGGTTAGACCAAACGACATCACTACAAATTCGTAATGGCCGTAGCGAGTCCGAAACGCGGTTTTCGGAATATCTTCCTTCTTGATCTTCAATTGATGATATCCGGAACGAAGGTCGATTTTGGAATAGACCGTGGAGCCTTGAAGTTGATCGAAAAGGTCGTCAATTCGTGGCAATGGATACTTGTTTTTTATGGTGACCTTGTTGAGTTCTCGGTAGTCGATACACATCCGGAGAGTTCCGTCTTTCTTTTTCACGAAGAGTACCGGAGCACCCCATGGGGAAAAACTAGGGCGGATGAACTTCTTGTCGATGAGATCTTGAATTTGGTCCTTGAGTTCCTTTAGCTCTAATGGCGCCATGCGATAAGGTGCCTTCGAGATAGGAGCGGAACCGGGAATCAAATTAATTTCGAATTCGATTTCACGATCGGGCGGAAGACCGGGGAGATCTTCGGGAAAGACATCGGGAAAATCGCAAACGGTTGGCACTTTGGAAATGTCGGCTTTATCTTCGTTGAGGGTTTCCACTATGTCGACCAAATGACATAGATGTCCTTTTTGAATAAGTTTGCTCGCTTTGATGGCGGAAATGATAGGAATCGACGGATTGTACGAGCTTCGGAATTCGAGAGAACTTCCATTCGGTAAGGAGAAACGAACAGTTTTGTAGGCGCAATTGATTTGGGCGTCGAATTTTGATAACCAATCCATTCCGAGGATTATTTCGAAATGTTTAATGGGTAGGATGATCAGATCGGAGGCTAGGGTTTGGCTATGAATCTGAATAGGGCAATCTTTGATGATGAAATTGGATTTAAGTTCATCACCAGAAGGAATAAGTATGCTAAACAAGGCATCGGCTTGACTATGGACTAGGCGGAGTTCGGCAACGAGGGTACTTGAGATGAATGAGTGAGTTGATCCGGAGTCGATGAGGGCATACACGGAATTATTATACACATTAACGGTACCTGCGATCATTGACGGGTCAGCTTCGGCTTGGTCTCTTGTCATGGCGAATACTCGTCCCGGCACTTGTCTCGGGGCGATAGGGCAGTCTCGGACCATGTGTCCGGGCTTCTTGCATCGAAAACAGTGGTCGGTTCCGGCAATACAATCGCCTGAGTGCGCTCGATTGCATTTGGGGCAAAAGGGTTTGTTGCTCGGGGTCACGGTTGCTCGGTTGATCGGTTGCTTTCCTTTGGCGTTGTTGAGGTTCGGTTTCTTCCATGGTCGAGAAGAGGCATCGTGAGGAGGTCTCCATTGTCGTATTTCCATTTCGTCTTGTTCGGCTTCCAAGGCTTTGTCCACTACTCCGCGGAAAGTAGAGGCAGAGGTTAGTCGAACGTCTCGCTTGATTATCGGGTTGAGGCCTCTTAGATAGTGATTCATCTTTTCGGTGTCGTCTTTGGATATGAAAGGTGCGTAGAGGCTTCCTTGCTCGAAACGGCGTGTGAATTCGGCAACGGTTAGGTTTCCTTGTTTGAGTTCGAGAAACTCCTTAAGCTTTTGTGCTCGAACATTCTTGGAAAAGTACTTTTCGAAGAAAAGAACTTTGAAAGCTTCCCAAGTGGTATTTGCTAGATCGATTCCACTCTTTGCGCCTTCCCACCAATTTCAGGCTTCGTTTTTCAACAAGAATAGTGCACAATGGATTCGGTCGCTGTCGTTCATCACCATGTACTCGAAAATAACTTCGAGGGATTTGATCCATTCTTCGGCAACATTTGGACTAGGGCCGCCGTGGAATTCGGTAGGATGCATTTTCAAGAATCGCTCGTAGGTGGCTTGTGGGGCTGTATTTCTAGGTTGGGGAGGAGGAGGAGGTGGATGAGGGTTTTGGTTTTGAAGGTTAACAAGGCGGTTGATTTGTTCATTTTGTTCTCGGACGAGGGCGGTGAGGTCTTGGATGGTACGAGATTGATTGTGAGGATCGTTAGCGGCATTTTGAGCTCGAGTTCTTGCTCCAGACATTTTAATACTTAAACATATACAAACAATTCACATTAGCCATAAAATTCACATAAAACATATACCTGCCCGAGTGTTCAGTTGGAGTCGTGCTTTGAGAATCGTGAAGATCTTTAGGTCGTATGGAGGTTTCCGGGATCGTTGCTCTGATACCACGTCTGCTGTGACACCCCTCTCTCGATTACCCTTATTATATGTAATCTCAGCAGAAGACTTTTGAAAACATGATTTTTTTGTGGATATAAAATTTACGTAAAAATTTTCTTTTTAAATCAGAGGGAGAGAGGGCACAGCTTGCTAAACCCTAATAAACTATATAACACAAAAGCATACTATATGCAAGACTAGAAATTAACTAGGCATGATGAACTTAATGCAAATGCGGACAGATTCAATGTAGAAGATTTAAAAATTAATTCCTCTTAAACCACTCATGAAAATAACCCAAAAATTATACCATACCACCTAACACGGGTCTAGATCACTCAGTTAAAACAGTTTTGAAAGATGCATGGCCATTTAGGAGAAATAAATAAAATGGCACAGTCACTCAGTTTAAAAATCCAGAACAGGGGAGGGAGTTTTGAAAATTCATAATACATTCCTCACTGACCCAAAAACTACCAAATTATACCCCAAGGCAGAAAGGCAAGTTTAAAACATTTTCCAAGTGGAAACAAGGCATTTGAGTGAGTAAAACTCCAGTTATACCAGAAAACACCCGAATGACCCTGTTTCAATGCAGTGGTGAGAAACAAATCATAACTAAATAAATACTTACCCAAATCATGCAAAAGACCTTCAATATGATGAGAACAGAGAGATGCAGAGACTCCTAAAATTTCATGATTTTCTAAGCAGAACACCTATATGAAAATAATTTTAGAACATGGAGATAAAATACGAAGGAATTACTAGCCGAAAGCATGCATGCATATAAATAGTGAAAATTTGCTTTCGCTTACAAAAGGCTACGGATTACCGATCAATTATCCAAAATAAGGTAATCCTAATAACTATTACACATATCGTCTTTTAATAATTTCCACCGATCGGAGGAAGCGATCGGTAGAAAATACCTAAAACCGTATCAAACGTTTTTACAAGCATATTATACAAATAGAACCACATAACCAAATTAAGAGCCAACACTATCCACAACCCCTCCATACGATCCCCTTCCGATTCTCGAGCTCGATTCTCACTTCACTCCTCGGGCCCTAAATCGGGTATACCTACAAACATACAACACCTATATGAGTCTTTGAGGACTCAATGAGAATCTTGAAGTAATATCGAATACACATAGCACATAGAATATGCATATATCTATATATATATACATACATATATCTTATACATGAACATACAACATGAAGTAAAACAATCATATACTTCCCTTTTTCGTCGGCGATCTTCATTCACATAATTGTCACCACGCATAGAGTGAGATAATTCCCACCTTTATAACCCTATGATCCCAAGACCATAGAGTGAGAATATCCCACCTTTATAACCCTATGCCATGACACGTATTGAAGATTATAGAAGGAATTTCCCACCTTTATAACCCTACGGTCCCAAGACCATAGAGTGAGATTTTCCCACCTATATCAACAACACCGAAATGCAACATGCATGACATGAAAAATTGTCGGGAATCCCTCGGAAGAGTCAATCTAAGTTACGGATAAATAACCCCATGTAATTCGAACCATGACTAACTACGTGGGATCAAACCACCCCTAGGCCCTACGGTACCAGGCTCGCCGTACCCGAGAAATTTACCGTAACCTCGAAAGACTTTCCAACATAGTTTTTATCTTTTAAAAATTCATGACACTAATGCACCCACCCATGCACCCTTTCTACTTACCCTTCTCTCATCCTTACACCCAATGATTCACATAAGCAAGCAAGAGCACATAGGAGCACATAGAAAATACACATAAAGCTTCACAAAATCATTTAGCCATAAAAACATAGAAATAACCGAAATCCTAACATGCAAAAACCATCTAACAACAAGGTTCACTAGATCTAGCATTTTACAAGAATAAATTTTAAGACTTCCATCTTTACATTTATTCAAGCAAATACACTAGATCTTCACATGCAAGAGTATTTTAAATCAAATTAGCACAAACTCTTAGTTCTTAAACCATTTTTCATAGAAAACACTAGATCTTAACATGCAAGACTTTAGATCAACCATTAATCACTAGATCTTAACATGCAAGATCTTAGATCAACAACCAATCACAAATCTTAACATGCAAGGCCTTAAAACAACAATCAACACAAGATCAACACATGCAAAACACAAAATAAACCACATAAGCAATTTCAAGCATTCTTTTTCCCAAAAATTCGAAAGTTCCTTAGTCAAGTCAAAAATTCATTTTCTTTTGAAAAATCAACAATCAAACACTAGATTAACACATGCAAGACACTAATTAAACCAAATAAGCCATTTAAAACATTTTTTCCCCAAAAATCCGAAAGTTTCATGGCTAGGCCAAAAATTCATTTTCTTTTCAAAAATCAACAATTAAACACTAGATCAACACATGCAAGGCACTAATTAAGCCAAATAAGCCATTTAAAACATTTTTCCCCAATTTTCGAAAAATCATAAAATTTCAAGAATAAAGCTATCTTTTCAAAATACTAACTTGCAATCATCATCTAAAACACATAATCACATAATATGCAAGAATCAACAATAAAAACACATAAAAACCGAAAATACTAGTGGTGTTGTAGGTTTGAGCAAGAATTCAAGAATTCTCACCTATACTCTTTAGGGGAAGGGCTTGTTAGATCTTTTCTCTCTAATACAAGAAGAGATTAAGAGTTAGATTAAGCATTAATAAAATAAGGAGAAGAACAAAAGAACTTGGAGGAAGAAGAGCTTGGCTCTTTTCGAAAAAAAAGGAAAAGAAAAGAGGAAGAGGAAGCTTACTTAGCCTTGGCCGAAAATTCTCCTTCTATTGAAATAGAAGGAGACTTTGAACTTAAGGATAGTAAGAGTGGAGTTTGAGAGTGAATTTTGATCTTGGGCATGGGTGGTATTTATAGAGTTTTTGGAGACTTCAAAGCCAATGGAGAAGAAAGGGAAATTCATTTTTTTGTGGGGGTGATTTTGCAATTTCCGAAAATATGAGGTGGTGGTGGTTCTAGGGTGGTTCAAGCTTGAGAAGGTGGTGGTTATGGTGGTGGTGGTGGCTGCCGAAAGATGAAGGGGAAGGGAGGAGAAGAAGACCTTTGGTCTTACTTGAAGGAGTGAAGAAAAGGCATGCCTAGTCTATAGAGTAGGGAACTAGGCTTTAGGTATTTCTTTTTATGCTCAAAGTACAACCACACTAATGCATGTTTTTCTACCAATTAATATGCAAGAATTTAAAAATCATGTGTGTGTGTGTGTGTGGTGTCCGAAAATTCAAGAAAATGTGGGGAGGATTTTCAAATTTTCTAAATAAATTAAAAATCCTAAAATGCATGAGAAAATTCATTTTTCTAAAATTTTGTGCATGCATAAATATGATGAAATGCTCATTTAAATTCATATGCAAAAATCCTAATTCATGAAAATAATTTATTTCGACATAATATTTCGAAATATTTCCCTAAGCACATATTTCACATAATCACGTAATTTCACATAATCACATAATTCACATAATAATCACATAATTACCTAATTCACGTAAATACTAATCATGCAAGAATTATTATAAATTCTAATTTCACAAATATGCACATAAAGGTGGTAAAATAACATAATATTATTTTACCGAAAATGCGGGGTGTTACAATCTTCCCCCCTTAAAAAAATTTTGTCCCCAAAATTTGTACCTTTTTCGACTAGCTCCGGATAACGACTCACAATCTCATCCTCAAGTTCCCACGTTGACTCATCCGGAGAATGGTTTTTCCAAAGGATTTTGGCTAGGCGAATTTCTTTGTTTCGGAGTTTCCTAACTTTTCGGTCTAATATTTGGGAGGGTTCTTCGGTAAAGGATAGGTTCGGGGATAAATCAAGGGGTTCGGTTTCAAGGATGTGGTTAGGGTTGGGAATATATTTTCGGAGCATGGAGACGTGAAAGACGTTGTGGATCTTGGATAGTTGAGGCGGTAGGGCTAGGCGATAGGCTTGGCCACCAATTCGGTCGAGTATTTCGAAGGGTCCGATGAATCGAGGGCTTAACTTTCCTCGTTTTCCGAATCGCATGATTCCTTTGAGTGGAGCGACTTTCAAGAATACGTGGTCACCGGCTTGGAATTCCAATTCTCGCCTTCTTTTATTCGCGTACTTTTGTTGGCGATCTTGGGCGGTTCTCATTTTCTCTCGGATATTCTTGATTACGTCGACGGTGTGTTGGACTAGCTCGGGTCCTAATAAGCTTCGCTCTCCTACTTCGTCCCAATGGATTGGAGAACGGCATTTTCTTCCGTACAAGGCTTCGTAAGGTGCCATTCCGATCGAAGATTGGAAGCTATTGTTGTACGAGAATTCGATGAGAGGTAGACGACTTTCCCAATTTCCACCAAAATCTAGTATACATGCTCGAAGCATGTCTTCGAGGGTCTTGATTGTCCTTTCCGATTGTCCGTCGGTTTGGGGATGGTATGCCGTGCTAAAGGCTAGACGGGTTCCCATCGTTTCGTGCAATCTTTTCCAAAATTTGGAAGTGAATCGGGGATCTCGGTCGGAGATGATTGATATCGGAACGCCATGGAGTCGGACGATTTCTCCGATATAGAGCTCGGCTAGCTTTTCGAGACTAAAAGTGGTCTTGACCGGTAAGAAGTGTGCGGACTTAGTTAGGCGATCGACTATCACCCATATTGAATCGGATCCTTTAAGAGTCTTCGGGAAACCTTGAACAAAGTCCATCGTTACTCTTTCCCATTTCCATTCGGGAATAAGGTTGGATTGTAGAAGTCCACCGGGCCTTTGGTGTTCGGTTTTGATTTGTTGACAAATTAGGCATTCGGATACGTATTTGGCTATATCCTTCTTCATGCCTGGCCACCAGTACAACTTCTTCAAGTCTTGATACATTTTGGTTTCACCCGGATGGCAAGAGTAGGGCGTTTTGTGAGCTTCGTCGAGAATTAATCCTTTGATCTCTTTGTTTGCCGGAATGCAAATTCTCCCTTGAAATTTCAAGATGTTGCCGTCGGTCATCGAGAAATTTGGATTTTGACCGGTTGCTAAGCCTTCTCGGATTTTGACAAGTTGATCATCATGGTCTTGAGCGGACTTGATAGTTGATTCGAGCGGCGGTTTAATGATCAAGGCGGACATGGATTTTCGGCTAAGAGCGTCGGCGACAACGTTGGCTTTACCGGGATGGTAAAGGATTTCGCAATCATAGTCCTTGACTAATTCAAGCCATCTTCTTTGCCTCATATTTAGCTCTTTTTGAGTAAAGAAGTACTTGAGACTTTTGTGGTCGGTGAAGATCGAACATTTTTCGCCGTAAAGGTAATGTCTCCAAATTTTGAGGGCGAACACGACTGCCGCGAGTTCTAAGTCGTGCGTCGGGTAATTCTTCTCGTAGTCTTTTAATTGTCTAGAGGCGTAGGCAATTACATTCCCGTTTTGCATTAGGACGGCTCCGAGCCCGTGCTTGGAGGCGTCACTATAGACCACATAGTTTCCGGTTTTATCCGGTAGAGCGAGGATTGGTGCCGAGGTTAATCGCTTCTTGAGTTCTTGGAAACTAGACTCGCATTCGGGAGTCCATTGATACTTGACTTCGTTTCGGGTCAAACGAGAGAGTGGAGCGGCTATCTTGGAAAAGTTCGGAACGAACCGTCGGTAGTAGCCTGCGAGGCCGAGGAAACTTCGGATTTCTCCGACGTTACGAGGAATTGACCAATTACAAACGGCTTCAATTTTGCTTGGATCGACGGCTATGCCTTCCTTGGAAATTACGTGACCAAGAAAGTGGACTTGTCTTAACCAAAACTCACATTTGGAAAACTTCGCATAGAGTTGGTTTTCTCGGAGGGTTTGGAGCACCATTTCCAAATGATTCCGATGTTCTTCATCATTTCTTGAATACACCAAAATATCGTCGATGAATACGATCACAAATTGATCGAGATATTTGCGAAAAACTCGATTCATGAGATCCATGAAAGCGGCGGGGGCGTTGGTTAGACCAAACGACATCACTACAAATTCGTAATGGCCGTAGCGAGTCCGAAACGCGGTTTTCGGAATATCTTCCTTCTTGATCTTCAATTGATGATATCCGGAACGAAGGTCGATTTTGGAATAGACCGTGGAGCCTTGAAGTTGATCGAAAAGGTCGTCAATTCGTGGCAATGGATACTTGTTTTTTATGGTGACCTTGTTGAGTTCTCGGTAGTCGATACACATCCGGAGAGTTCCGTCTTTCTTTTTCACGAAGAGTACCGGAGCACCCCATGGGGAAAAACTAGGGCGGATGAACTTCTTGTCGATGAGATCTTGAATTTGGTCCTTGAGTTCCTTTAGCTCTAATGGCGCCATGCGATAAGGTGCCTTCGAGATAGGAGCGGAACCGGTAATCAAATTAATTTTGAATTCGATTTCACGATCGGGCGGAAGACCGGGGAGATCTTCGGGAAAGACATCGGGAAAATCGCAAACGGTTGGCACTTTGGAAATGTCGGCTTTATCTTCGTTGAGGGTTTCCACTATGCCGACCAAATGACATAGATGTCCTTTTTGAATAAGTTTGCTCGCTTTGATGGCGGAAATGATAGGAATCGACGGATTGTACGAGCTTCGGAATTCGAGAGAACTTCCATTCGGTAAGGAGAAACGAACAGTTTTGTGGGCGCAATTGATTTGGGCGTCGAATTTTGATAACCAATCCATTCCGAGGATTATTTCGAAATGTTTAATGGGTAGGATGATCAGATCGGAGGCTAGGGTTTGGCTATGAATCTGAATAGGGCAATCTTTGATGATGAAATTGGATTTAAGTTCATCACCAGAAGGAATAAGTATGCTAAACAAGGCATCGGCTTGACTATGGACTAGGCGGAGTTCGGCAACGAGGGTACTTGAGATGAATGAGTGAGTTGATCCGGAGTCGATGAGGGCATACACGGAATTATTATACACATTAACGGTACCTGCGATCATTGACGGGTCAGCTTCGGCTTGGTCTCTTGTCATGGCGAATACTCGTCCCGGCACTTGTCTCGGGGCGATAGGGCAGTCTCGGACCATGTGTCCGGGCTTCTTGCATCGAAAACAGTGGTCGGTTCCGGCAATACAATCGCCTGAGTGCGCTCGATTGCATTTGGGGCAAAAGGGTTTGTTGCTCGGGGTCACGGTTGCTCGGTTGATCGGTTGCTTTCCTTTGGCGTTGTTGAGGTTCGGTTTCTTCCATGGTCGAGAAGAGGCATCGTGAGGAGGTCTCCATTGTCGTATTTCCATTTCGTCTTGTTCGGCTTCCAAGGCTTTGTCCACTACTCCGCGGAAAGTAGAGGCAGAGGTTAGTCGAACGTCTCGCTTGATTATCGGGTTGAGGCCTCTTAGATAGTGATTCATCTTTTCGGTGTCGTCTTTGGATATGAAAGGTGCGTAGAGGCTTCCTTGCTCGAAACGGCGTGTGAATTCGGCAACGGTTAGGTTTCCTTGTTTGAGTTCGAGAAACTCCTTAAGCTTTTGTGCTCGAACATTCTTGGAAAAGTACTTTTCGAAGAAAAGAACTTTGAAAGCTTCCCAAGTGGTATTTGCTAGATCGATTCCACTCTTTGCGCCTTCCCACCAATTTCAGGCTTCGTTTTTCAACAAGAATAGTGCACAATGGATTCGGTCGCTGTCGTTCATTACCATGTACTCGAAAAAAACTTCGAGGGATTTGATCCATTCTTCGGCAACAGTTGGACTAGGGCCGCCGTGGAATTCGGTAGGATGCATTTTCAAGAATCGCTCGTAGGTGGCTTGTGGGGCTGTATTTCTAGGTTGGGGAGGAGGAGGAGGTGGATGAGGGTTTTGGTTTTGAAGGTTAACAAGGCGGTTGATTTGTTCATTTTGTTCTCGGACGAGGGCGGTGAGGTCTTGGATGGTACGAGATTGATTGTGAGGATCGTTAGCGGCATTTTGAGCTCGAGTTCTTGCTCCAGACATTTTAATACTTAAACATATACAAACAATTCACATTAGCCATAAAATTCACATAAAACATATACCTGCCCGAGTGTTCAGTTGGAGTCGTGCTTTGAGAATCGTGAAGATCTTTAGGTCGTATGGAGGTTTCCGGGATCGTTGCTCTGATACCACGTCTGCTGTGACACCCCTCTCTCGATTACCCTTATTATATGTAATCTTAGCAAAAGACTTTTGAAAACATGATTTTTTTGTGGATATAAAATTTATGTAAACATTTTCTTTTTAAATCAGAGGGAGAGAGGGCACAGCTTGCTAAACCCTAATAAACTATATAACACAAAAGCATACTATATGCAAGACTAGAAATTAACTAGGCATGATGAACTTAATGCAAATGCGGACAGATTCAATGCAGAAGCTTTAAAAATTAATTCCTCTTAAACTACTCATGAAAATAACCCCAACATTATACCATACCATCTAACACGGGTCTAGATCACTCAGTTAAAACAGTTTTGAAATATGCATGGCCATTTAGGAGAAATAAATAAAATGGCACAGTCACTCAGTTTAAAAATCCAGAACAGGGGAGGGAGTTTTGAAAATTCATAATACATTCCTCACTGACCCAAAAACTACCAAATTATACCCCAAGGCAGAAAGGCAAGTTTAAAACATTTTCCAAGTGGAAACAAGGCATTTGAGTGAGTAAAACTCCAGTTATACCAGAAAACACCCGAATGACCCTGTTTCGATGCAGTGGTGAGAAACAAATCATAACTAAATAAATACTTACCCAAATCATGCAAAAGACCTTCAATATGATGAGAACATAGAGATGCAGAGACTCCTAAAATTTCATGATTTTCTAAGCAGAACACCTATATGAAAATAATTTTAGAACATGGAGATAAAATACGAAGGAATTACTAGCCGAAAGCATGCATGCATATAAATAGTGAAAATTTGCTTTCGCTTACAAAAGGCTACGGATTACCGATCAATTATCCAAAATAAGGTAATCCTAATTACTATTACACATATCGTCTTTTAATAATTTCCACCGATCGGAGGAAGCGATCGGTAGAAAATACCTAAAACCGTATCAAACGTTTTTACAAGCATATTATACAAATAGAACCACATAACCAAATTAAGAGCCAACACTATCCACAACCCCTCCATACGATCCCCTTCCGATTCTCGAGCTCGATTCTCACTTCACTCCTCGGGCCCTAAATCGGGTATACCTACAAACATACAACACCTATATGAGTCTTTGAGGACTCAATGAGAATCTTGAAGTAATATCGAATACACATAGCACATAGAGCATGCATATATCTATATATATATACATACATATATCTTATACATGAACATACAACATGAAGTAAAACAATCATATACTTCCCTTTTTCGTCGGCGATCTTCATTCACATAATTGTCACCACGCATAGAGTGAGATAATTCCCACCTTTATAACCCTATGATCCCAAGACCATAGAGTGAGAATATCCCACCTTTATAACCCTATGCCATGACACGTATTGAAGATTATAGAAGGAATTTCCCACCTTTATAACCCTACGGTCCCAAGACCATAGAGTGAGATTTTCCCACCTATATCAACAACACCGAAATGCAACATGCATGACATGAAAAATTGTCGGGAATCCCTCGGAAGAGTCAATCTAAGTTACGGATAAATAACCCCATGTAATTCGAACCATGACTAACTACGTGGGATCAAACCACCCCTAGGCCCTACGGTACCAGGCTCGCCGTACCCGAGAAATTTACCGTAACCTCGAAAGACTTTCCAACATAGTTTTTATCTTTTAAAAATTCATGACACTAATGCACCCACCCATGCACCCTTTCTACTTACCCTTCTCTCATCCTTACACCCAATGATTCACATAAGCAAGCAAGAGCACATAGGAGCACATAGAAAATACACATAAAGCTTCACAAAATCATTTAGCCATAAAAACATAGAAATAACCGAAATCCTAACATGCAAAAACCATCTAACAACAAGGTTCACTAGATCTAGCATTTTACAAGAATAAATTTTAAGACTTCCATCTTTACATTTATTCAAGCAAATACACTAGATCTTCACATGCAAGAGTATTTTAAATCAAATTAGCACAAACTCTTAGTTCTTAAACCATTTTTCATAGAAAACACTAGATCTTAACATGCAAGACTTTAGATCAACCATTATTCACTAGATCTTAACATGCAAGATCTTAGATCAACAACCAATCACAAATCTTAACATGCAAGGCCTTAAAACAACAATCAACACAAGATCAACACATGCAAAACACAAAATAAACCACATAAGCAATTTCAAGCATTCTTTTTCCCAAAAATTCGAAAGTTCCTTAGTCAAGTCAAAAATTCATTTTCTTTTGAAAAATCAACAATCAAACACTAGATTAACACATGCAAGACACTAATTAAACCAAATAAGCCATTTAAAACATTTTTTCCCCAAAAATCCGAAAGTTTCATGGCTAGGCCAAAAATTCATTTTCTTTTCAAAAATCAACAATTAAACACTAGATCAACACATGCAAGGCACTAATTAAGCCAAATAAGCCATTTAAAACATTTTTCCCCAATTTTCGAAAAATCATAAAATTTCAAGAATAAAGCTATCTTTTCAAAATACTAACTTGCAATCATCATCTAAAACACATAATCACATAATATGCAAGAATCAACAATAAAAACACATAAAAACCGAAAATACTAGTGGTGTTGTAGGTTTGAGCAAGAATTCAAGAATTCTCACCTATACTCTTTAGGGGAAGGGCTTGTTAGATCTTTTCTCTCTAATACAAGAAGAGATTAAGAGTTAGATTAAGCATTAAGAAAATAAGGAGAAGAACAAAAGAACTTGGAGGAAGAAGAGCTTGGCTCTTTTCGAAAAAAAAGGAAAAGAAAAGAGGAAGAGGAAGCTTACTTAGCCTTGGCCGAAAATTCTCCTTCTATTGAAATAGAAGGAGACTTTGAACTTAAGGATAGTAAGAGTGGAGTTTGAGAGTGAATTTTGATCTTGGGCATGGGTGGTATTTATAGAGTTTTTGGAGACTTCAAAGCCAATGGAGAAGAAAGGGAAATTCATTTTTTTGTGGGGGTGATTTTGCAATTTCCGAAAATATGAGGTGGTGGTGGTTCTAGGGTGGTTCAAGCTTGAGAAGGTGGTGGTTATGGTGGTGGTGGTGGCTGCCGAAAGATGAAGGGGAAGGGAGGAGAAGAAGACCTTTGGTCTTACTTGAAGGAGTGAAGAAAAGGCATGCCTAGTCTATAGAGTAGGGAACTAGGCTTTAGGTATTTCTTTCTATGCTCAAAGTACAACCACACTAATGCATGTTTTTCTACCAATTAATATGCAAGAATTTAAAAATCATGTGTGTGTGTGTGTGGTGTCCGAAAATTCAAGAAAATGTGGGGAGGATTTTCAAATTTTCTAAATAAATTAAAAATCCTAAAATGCATGAGAAAATTCATTTTTCTAAAATTTTGTGCATGCATAAATATGATGAAATGCTCATTTAAATTCATATGCAAAAATCCTAATTCATGAAAATAATTTATTTCGACATAATATTTCGAAATATTTCCCTAAGCACATATTTCACATAATCACGTAATTTCACATAATCACATAATTCACATAATAATCACATAATTACCTAATTCACGTAAATACTAATCATGCAAGAATTATTATAAATTCTAATTTCACAAATATGCACATAAAGGTGGTAAAATAACATAATATTATTTTACCGAAAATGCGGGGTGTTACAATCTTCCCCCCTTAAAAAAATTTTGTCCCCAAAATTTGTACCTTTTTCGACTAGCTCCGGATAACGACTCACAATCTCATCCTCAAGTTCCCACGTTGACTCATCCGGAGAATGGTTTTTCCAAAGGATTTTGGCTAGGCGAATTTCTTTGTTTCGGAGTTTCCTAACTTTTCGGTCTAATATTTGGGAGGGTTCTTCGGTAAAGGATAGGTTCGGGGATAAATCAAGGGGTTCGGTTTCAAGGATGTGGTTAGGGTTGGGAATATATTTTCGGAGCATGGAGACGTGAAAGACGTTGTGGATCTTGGATAGTTGAGGCGGTAGGGCTAGGCGATAGGCTTGGCCACCAATTCGGTCGAGTATTTCGAAGGGTCCGATGAATCGAGGGCTTAACTTTCCTCGTTTTCCGAATCGCATGATTCCTTTGAGTGGAGCGACTTTCAAGAATACGTGGTCACCGGCTTGGAATTCCAATTCTCGCCTTCTTTTATTCGCGTACTTTTGTTGGCGATCTTGGGCGGTTCTCATTTTCTCTCGGATATTCTTGATTACGTCGACGGTGTGTTGGACTAGCTCGGGTCCTAATAAGCTTCGCTCTCCTACTTCGTCCCAATGGATTGGAGAACGGCATTTTCTTCCGTACAAGGCTTCGTAAGGTGCCATTCCGATCGAAGATTGGAAGCTATTGTTGTACGAGAATTCGATGAGAGGTAGACGACTTTCCCAATTTCCACCAAAATCTAGTATACATGCTCGAAGCATGTCTTCGAGGGTCTTGATTGTCCTTTCCGATTGTCCGTCGGTTTGGGGATGGTATGCCGTGCTAAAGGCTAGACGGGTTCCCATCGTTTCGTGCAATCTTTTCCAAAATTTGGAAGTGAATCGGGGATCTCGGTCGGAGATGATTGATATCGGAACGCCATGGAGTCGGACGATTTCTCCAATATAGAGCTCGGCTAGCTTTTCGAGACTAAAAGTGGTCTTGACCGGTAAGAAGTGTGCGGACTTAGTTAGGCGATCGACTATCACCCATATTGAATCGGATCCTTTAAGAGTCTTCGGGAAACCTTGAACAAAGTCCATCGTTACTCTTTCCCATTTCCATTCGGGAATAAGGTTGGATTGTAGAAGTCCACCGGGCCTTTGGTGTTCGGTTTTGATTTGTTGACAAATTAGGCATTCGGATACGTATTTGGCTATATCCTTCTTCATGCCTGGCCACCAGTACAACTTCTTCAAGTCTTGATACATTTTGGTTTCACCCGGATGGCAAGAGTAGGGCGTTTTGTGAGCTTCGTCGAGAATTAATCCTTTGATCTCTTTGTTTGCCGGAATGCATATTCTCCCTTGAAATTTCAAGATGTTGCCGTCGGTCATCGAGAAATTTGGATTTTGACCGGTTGCTAAGCCTTCTCGGATTTTGACAAGTTGATCATCATGGTCTTGAGCGGACTTGATAGTTGATTCGAGCGGCGGTTTAATGATCAAGGCGGACATGGATTTTTGGCTAAGAGCGTCGGCGACAACGTTGGCTTTACCGGGATGGTAAAGGATTTCGCAATCATAGTCCTTGACTAATTCAAGCCATCTTCTTTGCCTCATATTTAGCTCTTTTTGAGTAAAGAAGTACTTGAGACTTTTGTGGTCGGTGAAGATCGAACATTTTTCGCCGTAAAGGTAATGTCTCCAAATTTTGAGGGCGAACACGACTGCCGCGAGTTCTAAGTCGTGCGTCGGGTAATTCTTCTCGTAGTCTTTTAATTGTCTAGAGGCGTAGGCAATTACATTCCCGTTTTGCATTAGGACGGCTCCGAGCCCGTGCTTGGAGGCGTCACTATAGACCACATAGTTTCCGGTTTTATCCGGTAGAGCGAGGATTGGTGCCGAGGTTAATCGCTTCTTGAGTTCTTGGAAACTAGACTCGCATTCGGGAGTCCATTGATACTTGACTTCGTTTCGGGTCAAACGAGAGAGTGGAGCGGCTATCTTGGAAAAGTTCGGAACGAACCGTCGGTAGTAGCCTGCGAGGCCGAGGAAACTTCGGATTTCTCCGACGTTACGAGGAATTGACCAATTACAAACGGCTTCAATTTTGCTTGGATCGACGGCTATGCCTTCCTTGGAAATTACGTGACCAAGAAAGTGGACTTGTCTTAACCAAAACTCACATTTGGAAAACTTCGCATAGAGTTGGTTTTCTCGGAGGGTTTGGAGCACCATTTCCAAATGATTCCGATGTTCTTCATCATTTCTTGAATACACCAAAATATCGTCGATGAATACGATCACAAATTGATCGAGATATTTGCGAAAAACTCGATTCATGAGATCCATGAAAGCGGCGGGGGCGTTGGTTAGACCAAACGACATCACTACAAATTCGTAATGGCCGTAGCGAGTCCGAAACGCGGTTTTCGGAATATCTTCCTTCTTGATCTTCAATTGATGATATCCGGAACGAAGGTCGATTTTGGAATAGACCGTGGAGCCTTGAAGTTGATCGAAAAGGTCGTCAATTCGTGGCAATGGATACTTGTTTTTTATGGTGACCTTGTTGAGTTCTCGGTAGTCGATACACATCCGGAGAGTTCCGTCTTTCTTTTTCACGAAGAGTACCGGAGCACCCCATGGGGAAAAACTAGGGCGGATGAACTTCTTGTCGATGAGATCTTGAATTTGGTCCTTGAGTTCCTTTAGCTCTAATGGCGCCATGCGATAAGGTGCCTTCGAGATAGGAGCGGAACCGGTAATCAAATTAATTTTGAATTCGATTTCACGATCGGGCGGAAGACCGGGGAGATCTTCGGGAAAGACATCGGGAAAATCGCAAACGGTTGGCACTTTGGAAATGTCGGCTTTATCTTCGTTGAGGGTTTCCACTATGCCGACCAAATGACATAGATGTCCTTTTTGAATAAGTTTGCTCGCTTTGATGGCGGAAATGATAGGAATCGACGGATTGTACGAGCTTCGGAATTCGAGAGAACTTCCATTCGGTAAGGAGAAACGAACAGTTTTGTGGGCGCAATTGATTTGGGCGTCGAATTTTGATAACCAATCCATTCCGAGGATTATTTCGAAATGTTTAATGGGTAGGATGATCAGATCGGAGGCTAGGGTTTGGCTATGAATCTGAATAGGGCAATCTTTGATGATGAAATTGGATTTAAGTTCATCACCAGAAGGAATAAGTATGCTAAACAAGGCATCGGCTTGACTATGGACTAGGCGGAGTTCGGCAACGAGGGTACTTGAGATGAATGAGTGAGTTGATCCGGAGTCGATGAGGGCATACACGGAATTATTATACACATTAACGGTACCTGCGATCATTGACGGGTCAGCTTCGGCTTGGTCTCTTGTCATGGCGAATACTCGTCCCGGCACTTGTCTCGGGGCGATAGGGCAGTCTCGGACCATGTGTCCGGGCTTCTTGCATCGAAAACAGTGGTCGGTTCCGGCAATACAATCGCCTGAGTGCGCTCGATTGCATTTGGGGCAAAAGGGTTTGTTGCTCGGGGTCACGGTTGCTCGGTTGATCGGTTGCTTTCCTTTGGCGTTGTTGAGGTTCGGTTTCTTCCATGGTCGAGAAGAGGCATCGTGAGGAGGTCTCCATTGTCGTATTTCCATTTCGTCTTGTTCGGCTTCCAAGGCTTTGTCCACTACTCCGCGGAAAGTAGAGGCAGAGGTTAGTCGAACGTCTCGCTTGATTATCGGGTTGAGGCCTCTTAGATAGTGATTCATCTTTTCGGTGTCGTCTTTGGATATGAAAGGTGCGTAGAGGCTTCCTTGCTCGAAACGGCGTGTGAATTCGGCAACGGTTAGGTTTCCTTGTTTGAGTTCGAGAAACTCCTTAAGCTTTTGTGCTCGAACATTCTTGGAAAAGTACTTTTCGAAGAAAAGAACTTTGAAAGCTTCCCAAGTGGTATTTGCTAGATCGATTCCACTCTTTGCGCCTTCCCACCAATTTCAGGCTTCGTTTTTCAACAAGAATAGTGCACAATGGATTCGGTCGCTGTCGTTCATTACCATGTACTCGAAAAAAACTTCGAGGGATTTGATCCATTCTTCGGCAACAGTTGGACTAGGGCCGCCGTGGAATTCGGTAGGATGCATTTTCAAGAATCGCTCGTAGGTGGCTTGTGGGGCTGTATTTCTAGGTTGGGGAGGAGGAGGAGGTGGATGAGGGTTTTGGTTTTGAAGGTTAACAAGGCGGTTGATTTGTTCATTTTGTTCTCGGACGAGGGCGGTGAGGTCTTGGATGGTACGAGATTGATTGTGAGGATCGTTAGCGGCATTTTGAGCTCGAGTTCTTGCTCCAGACATTTTAATACTTAAACATATACAAACAATTCACATTAGCCATAAAATTCACATAAAACATATACCTGCCCGAGTGTTCAGTTGGAGTCGTGCTTTGAGAATCGTGAAGATCTTTAGGTCGTATGGAGGTTTCCGGGATCGTTGCTCTGATACCACGTCTGCTGTGACACCCCTCTCTCGATTACCCTTATTATATGTAATCTTAGCAAAAGACTTTTGAAAACATGATTTTTTTGTGGATATAAAATTTATGTAAACATTTTCTTTTTAAATCAGAGGGAGAGAGGGCACAGCTTGCTAAACCCTAATAAACTATATAACACAAAAGCATACTATATGCAAGACTAGAAATTAACTAGGCATGATGAACTTAATGCAAATGCGGACAGATTCAATGCAGAAGCTTTAAAAATTAATTCCTCTTAAACTACTCATGAAAATAACCCCAACATTATACCATACCATCTAACACGGGTCTAGATCACTCAGTTAAAACAGTTTTGAAATATGCATGGCCATTTAGGAGAAATAAATAAAATGGCACAGTCACTCAGTTTAAAAATCCAGAACAGGGGAGGGAGTTTTGAAAATTCATAATACATTCCTCACTGACCCAAAAACTACCAAATTATACCCCAAGGCAGAAAGGCAAGTTTAAAACATTTTCCAAGTGGAAACAAGGCATTTGAGTGAGTAAAACTCCAGTTATACCAGAAAACACCCGAATGACCCTGTTTCGATGCAGTGGTGAGAAACAAATCATAACTAAATAAATACTTACCCAAATCATGCAAAAGACCTTCAATATGATGAGAACATAGAGATGCAGAGACTCCTAAAATTTCATGATTTTCTAAGCAGAACACCTATATGAAAATAATTTTAGAACATGGAGATAAAATACGAAGGAATTACTAGCCGAAAGCATGCATGCATATAAATAGTGAAAATTTGCTTTCGCTTACAAAAGGCTACGGATTACCGATCAATTATCCAAAATAAGGTAATCCTAATTACTATTACACATATCGTCTTTTAATAATTTCCACCGATCGGAGGAAGCGATCGGTAGAAAATACCTAAAACCGTATCAAACGTTTTTACAAGCATATTATACAAATAGAACCACATAACCAAATTAAGA
Source organism: Erythranthe guttata (assembly GCF_056151865.1). Taxonomy (NCBI): domain Eukaryota; kingdom Viridiplantae; phylum Streptophyta; class Magnoliopsida; order Lamiales; family Phrymaceae; genus Erythranthe; species Erythranthe guttata. The sequence goes on from NC_142536.1 coordinate 10,598,762, forward strand.
GCCAACACTATCCACAACCCCTCCATACGATCCCCTTCCGATTCTCGAGCTCGATTCTCACTTCACTCCTCGGGCCCTAAATCGGGTATACCTACAAACATACAACACCTATATGAGTCTTTGAGGACTCAATGAGAATCTTGAAGTAATATCGAATACACATAGCACATAGAGCATGCATATATCTATATATATATACATACATATATCTTATACATGAACATACAACATGAAGTAAAACAATCATATACTTCCCTTTTTCGTCGGCGATCTTCATTCACATAATTGTCACCACGCATAGAGTGAGATAATTCCCACCTTTATAACCCTATGATCCCAAGACCATAGAGTGAGAATATCCCACCTTTATAACCCTATGCCATGACACGTATTGAAGATTATAGAAGGAATTTCCCACCTTTATAACCCTACGGTCCCAAGACCATAGAGTGAGATTTTCCCACCTATATCAACAACACCGAAATGCAACATGCATGACATGAAAAATTGTCGGGAATCCCTCGGAAGAGTCAATCTAAGTTACGGATAAATAACCCCATGTAATTCGAACCATGACTAACTACGTGGGATCAAACCACCCCTAGGCCCTACGGTACCAGGCTCGCCGTACCCGAGAAATTTACCGTAACCTCGAAAGACTTTCCAACATAGTTTTTATCTTTTAAAAATTCATGACACTAATGCACCCACCCATGCACCCTTTCTACTTACCCTTCTCTCATCCTTACACCCAATGATTCACATAAGCAAGCAAGAGCACATAGGAGCACATAGAAAATACACATAAAGCTTCACAAAATCATTTAGCCATAAAAACATAGAAATAACCGAAATCCTAACATGCAAAAACCATCTAACAACAAGGTTCACTAGATCTAGCATTTTACAAGAATAAATTTTAAGACTTCCATCTTTACATTTATTCAAGCAAATACACTAGATCTTCACATGCAAGAGTATTTTAAATCAAATTAGCACAAACTCTTAGTTCTTAAACCATTTTTCATAGAAAACACTAGATCTTAACATGCAAGACTTTAGATCAACCATTATTCACTAGATCTTAACATGCAAGATCTTAGATCAACAACCAATCACAAATCTTAACATGCAAGGCCTTAAAACAACAATCAACACAAGATCAACACATGCAAAACACAAAATAAACCACATAAGCAATTTCAAGCATTCTTTTTCCCAAAAATTCGAAAGTTCCTTAGTCAAGTCAAAAATTCATTTTCTTTTGAAAAATCAACAATCAAACACTAGATTAACACATGCAAGACACTAATTAAACCAAATAAGCCATTTAAAACATTTTTTCCCCAAAAATCCGAAAGTTTCATGGCTAGGCCAAAAATTCATTTTCTTTTCAAAAATCAACAATTAAACACTAGATCAACACATGCAAGGCACTAATTAAGCCAAATAAGCCATTTAAAACATTTTTCCCCAATTTTCGAAAAATCATAAAATTTCAAGAATAAAGCTATCTTTTCAAAATACTAACTTGCAATCATCATCTAAAACACATAATCACATAATATGCAAGAATCAACAATAAAAACACATAAAAACCGAAAATACTAGTGGTGTTGTAGGTTTGAGCAAGAATTCAAGAATTCTCACCTATACTCTTTAGGGGAAGGGCTTGTTAGATCTTTTCTCTCTAATACAAGAAGAGATTAAGAGTTAGATTAAGCATTAAGAAAATAAGGAGAAGAACAAAAGAACTTGGAGGAAGAAGAGCTTGGCTCTTTTCGAAAAAAAAGGAAAAGAAAAGAGGAAGAGGAAGCTTACTTAGCCTTGGCCGAAAATTCTCCTTCTATTGAAATAGAAGGAGACTTTGAACTTAAGGATAGTAAGAGTGGAGTTTGAGAGTGAATTTTGATCTTGGGCATGGGTGGTATTTATAGAGTTTTTGGAGACTTCAAAGCCAATGGAGAAGAAAGGGAAATTCATTTTTTTGTGGGGGTGATTTTGCAATTTCCGAAAATATGAGGTGGTGGTGGTTCTAGGGTGGTTCAAGCTTGAGAAGGTGGTGGTTATGGTGGTGGTGGTGGCTGCCGAAAGATGAAGGGGAAGGGAGGAGAAGAAGACCTTTGGTCTTACTTGAAGGAGTGAAGAAAAGGCATGCCTAGTCTATAGAGTAGGGAACTAGGCTTTAGGTATTTCTTTCTATGCTCAAAGTACAACCACACTAATGCATGTTTTTCTACCAATTAATATGCAAGAATTTAAAAATCATGTGTGTGTGTGTGTGGTGTCCGAAAATTCAAGAAAATGTGGGGAGGATTTTCAAATTTTCTAAATAAATTAAAAATCCTAAAATGCATGAGAAAATTCATTTTTCTAAAATTTTGTGCATGCATAAATATGATGAAATGCTCATTTAAATTCATATGCAAAAATCCTAATTCATGAAAATAATTTATTTCGACATAATATTTCGAAATATTTCCCTAAGCACATATTTCACATAATCACGTAATTTCACATAATCACATAATTCACATAATAATCACATAATTACCTAATTCACGTAAATACTAATCATGCAAGAATTATTATAAATTCTAATTTCACAAATATGCACATAAAGGTGGTAAAATAACATAATATTATTTTACCGAAAATGCGGGGTGTTACAATCTTCCCCCCTTAAAAAAATTTTGTCCCCAAAATTTGTACCTTTTTCGACTAGCTCCGGATAACGACTCACAATCTCATCCTCAAGTTCCCACGTTGACTCATCCGGAGAATGGTTTTTCCAAAGGATTTTGGCTAGGCGAATTTCTTTGTTTCGGAGTTTCCTAACTTTTCGGTCTAATATTTGGGAGGGTTCTTCGGTAAAGGATAGGTTCGGGGATAAATCAAGGGGTTCGGTTTCAAGGATGTGGTTAGGGTTGGGAATATATTTTCGGAGCATGGAGACGTGAAAGACGTTGTGGATCTTGGATAGTTGAGGCGGTAGGGCTAGGCGATAGGCTTGGCCACCAATTCGGTCGAGTATTTCGAAGGGTCCGATGAATCGAGGGCTTAACTTTCCTCGTTTTCCGAATCGAATGATTCCTTTGAGTGGAGCGACTTTCAAGAATACGTGGTCACCGGCTTGGAATTCCAATTCTCGCCTTCTTTTATTCGCGTACTTTTGTTGGCGATCTTGGGCGGTTCTCATTTTCTCTCGGATATTCTTGATTACGTCGACGGTGTGTTGGACTAGCTCGGGTCCTAATAAGCTTCGCTCTCCTACTTCGTCCCAATGGATTGGAGAACGGCATTTTCTTCCGTACAAGGCTTCGTAAGGTGCCATTCCGATCGAAGATTGGAAGCTATTGTTGTACGAGAATTCGATGAGAGGTAGACGACTTTCCCAATTTCCACCAAAATCTAGTATACATGCTCGAAGCATGTCTTCGAGGGTCTTGATTGTCCTTTCCGATTGTCCGTCGGTTTGGGGATGGTATGCCGTGCTAAAGGCTAGACGGGTTCCCATCGTTTCGTGCAATCTTTTCCAAAATTTGGAAGTGAATCGGGGATCTCGGTCGGAGATGATTGATATCGGAACGCCATGGAGTCGGACGATTTCTCCAATATAGAGCTCGGCTAGCTTTTCGAGACTAAAAGTGGTCTTGACCGGTAAGAAGTGTGCGGACTTAGTTAGGCGATCGACTATCACCCATATTGAATCGGATCCTTTAAGAGTCTTCGGGAAACCTTGAACAAAGTCCATCGTTACTCTTTCCCATTTCCATTCGGGAATAAGGTTGGATTGTAGAAGTCCACCGGGCCTTTGGTGTTCGGTTTTGATTTGTTGACAAATTAGGCATTCGGATACGTATTTGGCTATATCCTTCTTCATGCCTGGCCACCAGTACAACTTCTTCAAGTCTTGATACATTTTGGTTTCACCCGGATGGCAAGAGTAGGGCGTTTTGTGAGCTTCGTCGAGAATTAATCCTTTGATCTCTTTGTTTGCCGGAATGCAAATTCTCCCTTGAAATTTCAAGATGTTGCCGTCGGTCATCGAGAAATTTGGATTTTGACCGGTTGCTAAGCCTTCTCGGATTTTGACAAGTTGATCATCATGGTCTTGAGCGGACTTGATAGTTGATTCGAGCGGCGGTTTAATGATCAAGGCGGACATGGATTTTCGGCTAAGAGCGTCGGCGACAACGTTGGCTTTACCGGGATGGTAAAGGATTTCGCAATCATAGTCCTTGACTAATTCAAGCCATCTTCTTTGCCTCATATTTAGCTCTTTTTGAGTAAAGAAGTACTTGAGACTTTTGTGGTCGGTGAAGATCGAACATTTTTCGCCGTAAAGGTAATGTCTCCAAATTTTGAGGGCGAACACGACTGCCGCGAGTTCTAAGTCGTGCGTCGGGTAATTCTTCTCGTAGTCTTTTAATTGTCTAGAGGCGTAGGCAATTACATTCCCGTTTTGCATTAGGACGGCTCCGAGCCCGTGCTTGGAGGCGTCACTATAGACCACATAGTTTCCGGTTTTATCCGGTAGAGCGAGGATTGGTGCCGAGGTTAATCGCTTCTTGAGTTCTTGGAAACTAGACTCGCATTCGGGAGTCCATTGATACTTGACTTCTTTTCGGGTCAAACGAGAGAGTGGAGCGGCTATCTTGGAAAAGTTCGGAACGAACCGTCGGTAGTAGCCTGCGAGGCCGAGGAAACTTCGGATTTCTCCGACGTTACGAGGAATTGACCAATTACAAACGGCTTCAATTTTGCTTGGATCGACGGCTATGCCTTCCTTGGAAATTACGTGACCAAGAAAGTGGACTTGTCTTAACCAAAACTCACATTTGGAAAACTTCGCATAGAGTTGGTTTTCTCGGAGGGTTTGGAGCACCATTTCCAAATGATTCCGATGTTCTTCATCATTTCTTGAATACACCAAAATATCGTCGATGAATACGATCACAAATTGATCGAGATATTTGCGAAAAACTCGATTCATGAGATCCATGAAAGCGGCGGGGGCGTTGGTTAGACCAAACGACATCACTACAAATTCGTAATGGCCGTAGCGAGTCCGAAACGCGGTTTTCGGAATATCTTCCTTCTTGATCTTCAATTGATGATATCCGGAACGAAGGTCGATTTTGGAATAGACCGTGGAGCCTTGAAGTTGATCGAAAAGGTCGTCAATTCGTGGCAATGGATACTTGTTTTTTATGGTGACCTTGTTGAGTTCTCGGTAGTCGATACACATCCGGAGAGTTCCGTCTTTCTTTTTCACGAAGAGTACCGGAGCACCCCATGGGGAAAAACTAGGGCGGATGAACTTCTTGTCGATGAGATCTTGAATTTGGTCCTTGAGTTCCTTTAGCTCTAATGGCGCCATGCGATAAGGTGCCTTCGAGATAGGAGCGGAACCGGTAATCAAATTAATTTTGAATTCGATTTCACGATCGGGCGGAAGACCGGGGAGATCTTCGGGAAAGACATCGGGAAAATCGCAAACGGTTGGCACTTTGGAAATGTCGGCTTTATCTTCGTTGAGGGTTTCCACTATGCCGACCAAATGACATAGATGTCCTTTTTGAATAAGTTTGCTCGCTTTGATGGCGGAAATGATAGGAATCGACGGATTGTACGAGCTTCGGAATTCGAGAGAACTTCCATTCGGTAAGGAGAAACGAACAGTTTTGTGGGCGCAATTGATTTGGGCGTCGAATTTTGATAACCAATCCATTCCGAGGATTATTTCGAAATGTTTAATGGGTAGGATGATCAGATCGGAGGCTAGGGTTTGGCTATGAATCTGAATAGGGCAATCTTTGATGATGAAATTGGATTTAAGTTCATCACCAGAAGGAATAAGTATGCTAAACAAGGCATCGGCTTGACTATGGACTAGGCGGAGTTCGGCAACGAGGGTACTTGAGATGAATGAGTGAGTTGATCCGGAGTCGATGAGGGCATACACGGAATTATTATACACATTAACGGTACCTGCGATCATTGACGGGTCAGCTTCGGCTTGGTCTCTTGTCATGGCGAATACTCGTCCCGGCACTTGTCTCGGGGCGATAGGGCAGTCTCGGACCATGTGTCCGGGCTTCTTGCATCGAAAACAGTGGTCGGTTCCGGCAATACAATCGCCTGAGTGCGCTCGATTGCATTTGGGGCAAAAGGGTTTGTTGCTCGGGGTCACGGTTGCTCGGTTGATCGGTTGCTTTCCTTTGGCGTTGTTGAGGTTCGGTTTCTTCCATGGTCGAGAAGAGGCATCGTGAGGAGGTCTCCATTGTCGTATTTCCATTTCGTCTTGTTCGGCTTCCAAGGCTTTGTCCACTACTCCGCGGAAAGTAGAGGCAGAGGTTAGTCGAACGTCTCGCTTGATTATCGGGTTGAGGCCTCTTAGATAGTGATTCATCTTTTCGGTGTCGTCTTTGGATATGAAAGGTGCGTAGAGGCTTCCTTGCTCGAAACGGCGTGTGAATTCGGCAACGGTTAGGTTTCCTTGTTTGAGTTCGAGAAACTCCTTAAGCTTTTGTGCTCGAACATTCTTGGAAAAGTACTTTTCGAAGAAAAGAACTTTGAAAGCTTCCCAAGTGGTATTTGCTAGATCGATTCCACTCTTTGCGCCTTCCCACCAATTTCAGGCTTCGTTTTTCAACAAGAATAGTGCACAATGGATTCGGTCGCTGTCGTTCATTACCATGTACTCGAAAAAAACTTCGAGGGATTTGATCCATTCTTCGGCAACAGTTGGACTAGGGCCGCCGTGGAATTCGGTAGGATGCATTTTCAAGAATCGCTCGTAGGTGGCTTGTGGGGCTGTATTTCTAGGTTGGGGAGGAGGAGGAGGTGGATGAGGGTTTTGGTTTTGAAGGTTAACAAGGCGGTTGATTTGTTCATTTTGTTCTCGGACGAGGGCGGTGAGGTCTTGGATGGTACGAGATTGATTGTGAGGATCGTTAGCGGCATTTTGAGCTCGAGTTCTTGCTCCAGACATTTTAATACTTAAACATATACAAACAATTCACATTAGCCATAAAATTCACATAAAACATATACCTGCCCGAGTGTTCAGTTGGAGTCGTGCTTTGAGAATCGTGAAGATCTTTAGGTCGTATGGAGGTTTCCGGGATCGTTGCTCTGATACCACGTCTGCTGTGACACCCCTCTCTCGATTACCCTTATTATATGTAATCTCAGCAAAAGACTTTTGAAAACATGATTTTTTTGTGGATATAAAATTTACGTAAAAATTTTCTTTTTAAATCAGAGGGAGAGAGGGCACAGCTTGCTAAACCCTAATAAACTATTTAACACAAAAGCATACTATATGCAAGACTAGAAATTAACTAGGCATGATGAACTTAATGCAAATGCGGACAGATTCAATGTAGAAGATTTAAAAATTAATTCCTCTTAAACTACTCATAAAAATAACCCAAAAATTATACCATACCACCTAACACGGGTCTAGATCACTCAGTTAAAACATGTTTGAAAGATGCATGGCCATTTAGGAGAAATAAATAAAATGGCACAGTCACTCAGTTTAAAAATCCAGAACAGGGGAGGGAGTTTTGAAAATTCATAATACATTCCTCACTGAATCAAAAACTACCAAATTATACCCCAAGGCAGAAAGGCAAGTTTAAAACTTTTTCCAAGTGGAAACAAGGCATTTGAGTGAGTAAAACTCCAGTTATACCAGAAAACACCCGAATGACCCTGTTTCGATGCAGTGGTGAGAAACAAATCATAACTAAATAAATACTTACCCAAATCATGCAAAAGACCTTCAATATGATGAGAACAGAGAGATGCAGAGACTCCTAAAATTTCATGATTTTCTAAGCAGAACACCTATATGAAAATAATTTTAGAACATGGAGATAAAATACGAAGGAATTACTAGCCGAAAGCATGCATGCATATAAATAGTGAAAATTTGCTTTCGCTTACAAAAGGCTACGGATTACCGATCAATTATCCAAAATAAGGTAATCCTAATTACTATTACACATATCGTCTTTTAATAATTTCCACCGATCGGAGGAAGCGATCGGTAGAAAATACCTAAAACCGTATCAAACGTTTTTACAAGCATATTATACAAATAGAACCACATAACCAAATTAAGAGCCAACACTATCCACAACCCCTCCATACGATCCCCTTCCGATTCTCGAGCTCGATTCTCACTTCACTCCTCGGGCCCTAAATTGGGTATACCTACAAACATACAACACCTATATGAGTCTTTGAGGACTCAATGAGAATCTTGAAGTAATATCGAATACACATAGCACATAGAGCATGCATATATCTATATATATATACATACATATATCTTATACATGAACATACAACATGAAGTAAAACAATCATATACTTCCCTTTTTCGTCGGCGATCTTCATTCACATAATTGTCACCACGCATAGAGTGAGATAATTCCCACCTTTATAACCCTATGATCCCAAGACCATAGAGTGAGAATATCCCACCTTTATAACCCTATGCCATGACACGTATTGAAGATTATAGAAGGAATTTCCCACCTTTATAACCCTACGGTCCCAAGACCATAGAGTGAGATTTTCCCACCTATATCAACAACACCGAAATGCAACATGCATGACATGAAAAATTGTCGGGAATCCCTCGGAAGAGTCAATCTAAGTTACGGATAAATAACCCCATGTAATTCGAACCATGACTAACTACGTGGGATCAAACCACCCCTAGGCCCTACGGTACCAGGCTCGCCGTACCCGAGAAATTTACCGTAACCTCGAAAGACTTTCCAACATAGTTTTTATCTTTTAAAAATTCATGACACTAATGCACCCACCCATGCACCTTTTCTACTTACCCTTCTCTCATCCTTACACCCAATGATTCACATAAGCAAGCAAGAGCACATAGGAGCACATAGAAAATACACATAAAGCTTCACAAAATCATTTAGCCATAAAAACATAGAAATAACCGAAATCCTAACATGCAAAAACCATCTAACAACAAGGTTCACTAGATCTAGCATTTTACAAGAATAAATTTTAAGACTTCCATCTTTACATTTATTCAAGCAAATACACCAGATCTTCACATGCAAGAGTATTTTAAATCAAATTAGCACAAACTCTTAGTTCTTAAACCTTTTTCATAGAAAACACTAGATCTTAACATGCAAGACTTTAGATCAACCATTAATCACTAGATCTTAACATGCAAGATCTTAGATCAACAACCAATCACAAATCTTAACATGCAAGGCCTTAAAACAACAATCAACACAAGATCAACACATGCAAAACACAAAATAAACCACATAAGCAATTTCAAGCATTCTTTTTCCCAAAAATTCGAAAGTTCCTTAGTCAAGTCAAAAATTCATTTTCTTTTGAAAAATCAACAATCAAACACTAGATTAACACATGCAAGACACTAATTAAACCAAATAAGCCATTTAAAACATTTTTTCCCCAAAAATCCGAAAGTTTCATGACTAGGCCAAAAATTCATTTTCTTTTCAAAAATCAACAATTAAACACTAGATCAACACATGCAAGGCACTAATTAAGCCAAATAAGCCATTTAAAACATTTTTCCCCAATTTTCGAAAAATCATAAAATTTCAAGAATAAAGCTATCTTTTCAAAATACTAACATGCAATCATCATCTAAAACACATAATCACATAATATGCAAGAATCAACAATAAAAACACATAAAAACCGAAAATACTAGTGGTGTTGTAGGTTTGAGCAAGAATTCAAGAATTCTCACCTATACTCTTTAGGGGAAGGGCTTGTTAGCTCTTTTCTCTCTAATACAAGAAGAGATTAAGAGTTAGATTAAGCATTAAGAAAATAAGGAAAAGAACAAAAGAACTTGGAGGAAGAAGAGCTTGGCTCTTTTCGAAAAAAAAGGAAAAGAAAAGAGGAAGAGGAAGCTTACTTAGCCTTGGCCGAAAATTCTCCTTCTATTGAAATAGAAGGAGACTTTGAACTTAAGGATAGTAAGAGTGGAGTTTGAGAGTGAATTTTGATCTTGGGCATGGGTGGTATTTATAGAGTTTTTGGAGACTTCAAAGCCAATGGAGAAGAAAGGGAAATTCATTTTTTTGTGGGGGTGATTTTGCAATTTCCGAAAATATGAGGTGGTGGTGGTTCTAGGGTGGTTCAAGCTTGAGAAGGTGGTGGTTATGGTGGTGGTGGTGGCTGCCGAAAGATGAAGGGGAAGGGAGGAGAAGAAGACCTTTGGTCTTACTTGAAGGAGTGAAGAAAAGGCATGCCTAGTCTATAGAGTAGGGAACTAGGCTTTAGGTATTTCTTTCTATGCTCAAAGTACAACCACACCAATGCATGTTTTTCTACCAATTAATATGCAAGAATTTAAAAATCATGTGTGTGTGTGTGTGGTGTCCGAAAATTCAAGAAAATGTGGGGAGGATTTTCAAATTTTCTAAATAAATTAAAAATCCTAAAATGCATGAGAAAATTCATTTTTCTAAAATTTTGTGCATGCATAAATATGATGAAATGCTCATTTAAATTCATATGCAAAAATCCTAATTCATGAAAATAATTTATTTCGACATAATATTTCGAAATATTTCCCTAAGCACATATTTCACATAATCACGTAATTTCACATAATCACATAATTCACATAATAATCACATAATTACCTAATTCACGTAAATACTAATCATGCAAGAATTATTATAAATTCTAATTTCACAAATATGCACATAAAGGTGGTAAAATAACATAATATTATTTTACCGAAAATGCGGGGTGTTACACCTTGTTTGAAGAAATTGTGCTTTCAAAGAATCATAATTATATTTTGGGTAATATGCAATACCCTTCATTTAAAATATATTTTGAATTTAATTCAATTGACTTTAAAGACTTTTCCCATGACCCAAATCTCAATCTAAATTAGTGAAACCCCTCAGACCAGAAATGATAAGACTAAAGTGTCCTTATGTGTTAGGTTTTAACGTGAAGTTTCTCTCTCTCTCTCTCTCTCTCTCTCTCTCTCTCTCTCTCTCTCTCTCTCTCTCTCTCTCTCTCTCTCTCTCTCTCTCTCTCTCTCTCTCTCTCTCTCTCTCTCTCTCTCTCTAGTTTTTTTTTTTTTTTTCTTCAGGTCTAAACCCACCACCACTGTAGTCCGCTCACCCTAGCCACCAATCACAGCCGCTCACCCCACTACGCCAAGCCGTCTGCCTCAGAGATGCCGCCATTGTTTGTGCACACGTTGCCGCTGAGCCAACAATACCATTCAAACATCGCCGGTCGAAACTCGTTGCAGGAGGCCCTTCTCCGTCGATGTTGGAAATCGTCTACCCCCTCATCCAATACCACCACATCAACGTCTGGTACAAGTGGCGGCGGCGTCTCCCCCACTCATCGCCGCCCTCCGTCGGATGCGTGATTTCTACATGGAGATTCCCCTTTTTCATTATCTCTCTCGATTTCTTAGTTTTTTTTTCAGATTTGTCCACAACCGTCGCCGCTTCTCTCACTATCCCTTTTGTTCACAGCCGCCACCACCATTGTCGTTGACTCCCCCTCACTCTTTTTCATTATTTTTACATCTCTATTTCTGTGTTTTTCGATTTCTCTTTTTTGTTTTCCCTCCAGATCTGAATATACACGGTTTCATATTTGAGCAACAATAGTAACATGTTACTGACTATGACTATTGTCATATATGACTATTGTTGAATATGACTGTAGCCATATTCAGATATGACTATTGTTGAATATGATTGTAGTCATATTTGAATATGTTCTATCTTCTTGTTTCAATGTGACTTGTAATAACAAGATTCAAATTGTGATTTTTTTGTGGATGTATGTTGATTGAATTGTTTTCGTAAACAATAGACAATCTTAGTTGTTTTATATAATTTGGTAAACATGATTATACCACACTATATAACGGGAATTTTAAGTTGAAAATGTAAACAATTGCAATATAAAGAAATAATATGACCACACTTCATATTAGGGCTGAAAAAGAATTACCGCCTACCGAATAACACGGTATACCTACCAAACAATACCGAAAAATTACCGAAACTTCGGTAACCATTACATTTGGTACGGTATTAGTACCGTACCACTATTATACGGTACGATAGCGGTATTGTATTTCAGTACCATGGTAATACCGTACCGTACCGTAAATTTAAATTTTATAATTTAATTAATATATATTTATTTTATATTGGTTAATTAACTAAAATTAAAATTACTACATAAAATAAATAGGTCTAAACTTAAAAAAGTTAAAATAGAGTTCTTAAAAATTTATGAGACAACATTGAAGCTCAGTGCAACAAAAAAGCGTACATCCCATTTGGTTTTCACTGAAATAGTAGGGCTGCAAATTGAGATTTAAAAAAAAATCATGACTCTAGTAATCTTATTTGCAAGTTGTGACTAAATTAATGAAGTTAAAGTTTGATAAATATTGAAGGAGCTTTGAAATTGAATAAGATCATATAAATAGCTTTGAAATTAAAATTAGCGGTAGAGTACCATGTACCGGTATACCGTACCGAAAGTAACGATATACCGAATAACGGTATACTACACTTATTGGTACGGTAACGGTATCGAATTTTTCAATACCATATAATTCGATAGGTACACGGTATTGATCAAAATATTCGGCAACCGTACCGAAACCACCCCTACTTCATATAGTCACATATAGTCATATTAGACTATAGTCTTGTTCAACAATAGTCATATTCGGCGTAGTAAACCTGTTGAGAAAAAAAATCAACTTTTTTTTAAAAAATAAATATAAAAAAAAGAAAAAAATGCTAAATAAAGTCCGAAAATAATAAAAAAAAAAATATATAAAAAATTCAATTTTTTTATTTCTATTATTTTTTTATTTTTTTTTTGACTTTGTAGCATTTTTTTAGGAATTAGGTGGCTAATTGAGATAAGGTAATATTAAGAATAAAATTTCTAAGGGTTATCACAAAGAAAGATTGAAGGGGTGGACATATCACCATTTATTATCTATATGAGGGGCTTAATTATTTGGGGTTTTGGTGCATAAGTCCCCAACCAAACATCTTTATCATTCTAGGGTTAGAGGTTATATCTCTTTCACCAATAAGCCCATCCTTTTAATATTTGTTATAAATAAAGGAAACATTCATGTATATGACAATATTACCCCCAACCCTTTATACCCACTTCATAATTGTAATCCCAATTTAATTAATTTTGTCCACAAAAATCCAATTTTGACCACAAAAATATAATTATGACTTTTTTTTCAAAAAAAAAAATTTCAATTTTTTTTTGCTGCAGGTTTCCTGCGTTGACTTTTTGATTTTTTTAATTTTTTTAATTTTTTTTCTTCCGGATTTTTTCGCCGGCATCCGACGGTCTCTGTCGTTGACTTTTTAAAGTGTTTTTTTAATTTTTTTTTTTTACGTCCGCCGCTAAACGTTGACCGTAATTATGATGTCATTGATAGTAAATTAACGTAATTATACTGTCAATGACAGTTCATTAACGTAATTGTACTGCCGTTGAGAATACATTTATGTAATTGTTATGTCGTTGACAGTAAATTAACGTAATATTATTATTTTTTATTTTGTTGATTCGTTGACAGTAAAATAATTGTAAACACAATAATATTATTGTCAACAACATCAATATTATTATTTTTTTTGGGTTTTTTGTTTTGTTTGAGTTATTCACGGAGTAACGTAATAATATTACTGTCTATTATTGTAATATTACTGTGGTTGACGGTAATATTACTGTTGTTATAGTAATATTATTGTCACTCACAGTAATATTAATTTTTTTGGCGTATTATTATGTTTACATTTGTTGAACGGTTAACATAGTAATATTACTCTATATTACACAATAATAATGAGTTTTGTTGTGTTAATATTACTGTGCTAGAGATTAATATAGTAATATTACTGTGTTAAACTGTAGTTTAGTTAATTTTACTGTTTTTAACAGTAATATAGTTAATATTACTCTCAATCGCAGCAATATTGTTGTTTAAACGAAAAAAAATGTTACAGAAAGAAAAAAAATTCGAAAAAGTCAACACCGGAGACCGGTGAAAAAATCCGGAAGAAAAAAAATTGAAAAGTCAACGCCAGAGACAGGCGTTGACCGGCGGCAAAAAAACTCGTTATTGTGTCAAAATTGAATAATTTGTGAAATTTGGGGTCAAATTGAGGTTAAATTAAATTAATGATGAAATTGGAGCATATTAAAGTATGAGGGGCCATTTTAGTATTTTACAAAAATGTGGACCATATATGAACTTATTTGTAAAGAAGTTTTTTGTCAGGATCTCTTTATGAATAAGTACCGGTTGATGGGCTTATTTGTAATCACCACTAATATTTTTCACTTGTACCTGTTGTACTGTGTAACCAAACACACTTAAATGTTCATAATAGTACATAACACTATGTTCGCTTCAAAACCTAAATATGTACAATCATTTTACCTTCTTACTCATCACCAGCAAAGATCAAATCGTACTCAAATCTGAAAGCATTAATGTGAGAATCTAAAGTACAAAAAGATTTTGAATATGTGATTATTGATTAATGTACGATAGTTGCAGAAACAGGAAATGTAACTAACTTCAAATGCAAACAAGAAAAATAAATTACAGTACAAACTCGCAGTTAATTACTTCGAAACCCCTAGGTTATGGAAAACGCTGCACCAAACCTTCCCTATTAATTTTATTGCCTAGAATCCTTATGTGTTTTATTTTATCTTGCATGAAATCTCCTATTCCATTAGCAATTAACATTAGCTATAGAGGGGATTTTATGCAAGTTTTTCGTAACACACGGGGGTTTGATGCATGTTATTTACAATACAAGTAGAATTTATGCAAAAAAAAATATTTATTTATTTAAAACTTGAAATATTTTCAAATTAAGTCAAACACATTTATTCGATTTTTTAAAGTCGAATTTTCAAAATTATTAATATAAATATTATATCATAAATTAAATTTAAATTTTCATATTATTTACATTCTTTTGACGGATAATACATCCGAGCAAAATGATATTAATATATAAAAGTTTTGATATTATAAATATATAGTTTTAAATATTTTTTAAATACATTGAGAAATAAAATTTTATCGAAAATTGACAATTTCCAACTTTATTATTTTGTTACAATTTTGATGCAATGGTTTTTTGTAAAAAAGAATGGAATCAAATTACAATTGAAGCGGCAAAACTAATAAACTTATTAGAAATTTCATTTTTACCATTAATCTTCTATTTTTCATATTGCAATTGATTATATGTGTTTGACTTGATTTGAAAAACATGACCTAAATTTTAAATAAATAATTTTTATTGCATAAATCTCCCTCATGTTGACAAATAATAATAAATAATTATTATTGCATAATTTTCTTTTCTATTTTGGTGTTAATTTTTTGTATTGTTAGTGTTTTTAAGTAAACACTTAGATGGATGAATAATGGGTAAAAAAAAAACAAATTAGAATGTAAAAACTAACATTAATTGGAAGAAAAATAATATAATAACTTTGGCAATTTACTATGGTTCAATTTTGATCATAACTCGATCAAATGACATCTTACGGATTTTATTAAAGAAACGTTGGAAAGCCAACGCAATGAGCTACAACTTTCGTGTTTTAGGTTTTTCGAACTTGTAACGAGAACTTCACAATTGGGATTAATGTGGCGCATCCAACACCTAGAAAAAGAGGCACTCCAGTGCCACATTAGCTCGTTGCGCAACAATATAAAGCACATCTTCGCAAATTCTACTCGATATTTCATCTAGGAAGCTAAGAAGCCTATAGAAGTCTTGTGATCAGGCAAATAAATATCCTAGAAAAAATTGTTCTAACCACAAGAAAGAGGAGAACAATTGCAAAAGGGAGATTTACAAAGACTTGAAGTTAAACGATGAAACTTGACTCAATGATTTTCCAGGTTTTTCATCCATGTCAATTGGGTTTTTTTTTTTTCGTTGGATTGGCCTTGATCAATAATTATTCATCCTTTACAATTTTGTGTATAAATATACTTACATTATGCTTAAATATGTTTGGTCACCCTACGTTATTAATTTTCATTGTTAAAAGTAAATTGATAAATTTCTTGGATAAGTAAAACTGTACGAGGAGAAGAACCTCAAGTCATTTTTTTATCGTATTGATGTATTGGAACGAGTATGAGTATCGGGTGTGATTATATATATACTTAAACATATATATAATTGGGTATAACAACTATCAGAACTCGTGTGCAGTGCAGTGCGTTATAAATGCTTTGCTCGTAATTAATCATCATAGAAACACCGCGCGAAGATTGCCTACTGGGTGATGAGAAGAATTGTATATTAGGCTAATGTTTTTATAATCTAATTTGGCATAATTAAGGCCATTTTGTTTTTAAATAAGTTGATTCACGTAGACTTGTGGCAAATCAATTGCGCATAAGAAAGATTAATAGACTAAAATACACACAAATTAGCAGAGAAATGAACTGATTTTAATAGTGATAAATCTTACTTATAAATTATATTAGATGTTATAAGTTTGTGTTAAGATATGTATGGGGAATGGGGCCGGGAGATATAGTGAATGAATAGATATGCATGTGAAAAGTAGGGCCCTTTCTCTGGGATTGTGGAAATCAATATATATGCCCTACTACTTACTGTTGAACAAAGAGTCAGTTGAAATTAAATAAATATGCGGCTAGGAGAGGATTGCATCCAAATTAAAGTTTCCAGTCCAGTACACTTTATGGAATGTAGATGCAGATGCAGACTCTCTTCTCTCTCTCTTCTCTCTCTCTCTCTAAATATAGATATATATATAAATAAATTCCATTAATTTGAACACCATAATAAAATGTTGTTGTGTGGTCCTCGTGTTTCCTAGCATGACCAAGCTGGCAATAATGGTATTGACTTGTTCAAAACACCGAACATATATCTCAAGTCTAAGCAGCTTAGACAATCTGAAGAAAAAAAAAACAACTACTATTAGGCCAATAGCAGCAGCAGCACAAGTACAAGTAAAAGAAATATAGAATTCGCTAGAAATTAGTGTTTTAATGCCAATTATTTACCTGGAGGCTTTTAATTAAGAAGGTAGTTTCTTTTAATTAAGAAGGTAGTTTTCAGAATAGACTTACGTTAGAGTTTGGTCAAAGAAGGCGGCAGATATATATACATATGTCAGAATCAAATCATATATCATCAACACATGAGTTATAAGACCAGAAGAAGTAATTATATATTTAGACAAAGAAATATATAAATTGTCCATCATCACTTTGACTTTGTCATGGATGCTTAAACCAAAAAAAAAATGCTATTAATCATATATATTAAAATGACAATATTGTTCATGATGGAACATATATATAGAGATTAAAAAGTAATTATGAAGGTTAAAAAAGAAAGATGGGGATGGGGATAATAGAGTTAATAAAGAGGGTAATTAAAAAAGGGGGAGGGGAGGGGAGGGGGTTGTTGAATAATCAGGTGTGATGACAGAAGCATAGAGAGCACAAAGGAGTGAGATGCATATTATAATTGCATGCATTTTCATCATCTGTGCTCTCTATCTTCTGTCAACATATTCACCACTTCCCCCTCCCATCCGATATATATAATTTAACCCCGGCCGGCCCCCAAAACATTATATTGATAACAAATTAATAATCTACTCTACTACTACTACTACTACGGACTACCACCCAATATATAATTTGTGTGTGTTTGAATGGTGGAAGGAAAAATATTATAAATAGAGAGGCAGCCGGCAGCCGGCAGCCGGGGAGGGAGGAGAAGGTATATGATACATGAGAGAGAGATGTGTAGGGCTAGCTCATTAATTTGGAGTATTTATAGCAAGAAAAGTGAGGCTGGGGGTGGGGTGGGGGTGGATATTTGCGGTAAAATAAAAGTGTACCAAAAGTAGTGTTACTATTACTATATATATTTTTATGGGATAAGTAAGTTTGTACCATTTATGCTTTCTAACAGCTTGTCACGAGTTTAACCAAGTCAAGAGACTTATGTATATGTATATACAGCCTGGCTGTAAACTTCCCAACAACCCTAGCTGTATATATATATATGGCTAATTAATTCTATTTTCTTTTTTCTCCTTCACATACAACATGCATATTATTCTTGCTTTTAAGCATTATTTTTCCAATTATACTTATCAAGTTTTGGGTCAATGACCAATCACTCATCTATCTTTTTTCAAACCTTAACTCATGTCCAAACCTATGACTCCTTTTCTATGTCTTTTTCTGCCCTAGGCGAAAAATTAAATTATGGTGGCAATTCCGATCCCGTGACTGTTTTATCCTTAATGAGCATGACTGTTTTATCCTTAATGAGCAGTTTTTGTCACGATTTGCTAATTTGGTTCTCTATTCCCCACTCAAACCCTAACTCTTCTCTCCACCCACAACCCCTTCGCCCCCCCAAGCACCGCTCCCCATACGCCTAAGCCCGCTCCCCCTTCATTTGTTTTGTTCTGCCTCCCTCTCTCACGTCTCTCTTCTGTAACGACGGAAACAAATTCATCGAGGAGATCAAAAACCTCACCCCCCAGGCCTACCACCTAGCTCGACCGCCAAATGGTTCGTAAACGTACGTCTAGCCGTACAATGGCTCCCCGGTGACTTTCGCCCTGTACATGATGCTCGACCCACACAATCGGATCATGGATGGTGCATGAAGAAGCGGTAAAAAACGGAGAGCCGTGGAGAGCGGTGATTGCGCGGGAGGCGATGGAGGAGTCTGGGGCAGCGAGATTCAGATCTGAGGGGGCAGCCGCTGTTGTTGAGTCCTCCACTGTCGCCCAATTCAGAGGTTATAGTATCTTTCTCCCTATTCCTCTATCTCCTCTCAATATCAGTCTGGTTTTTTGTATAAAATTCAGTTGCAGCAAAAAAAGTTGGTGTTGAAGAAGATGGACAAACAACAGGCCAGTTGGAGAAAAAACAGCTATGTAGTCATATACAGTTATATGTAGTCATATACAGTCATATGTAATCATGTAAAGTTAGTTATATATAATAATAATAATAATAATAATAATAATAATAATAATAATAATAATAATAATAATAATAATAATAATAATAATAATAATAATAATAATAATAATAATAATAATAATAATAATAATAATAATAATAATAATAATAATAATAATAATAATAATAATAATAATAATAATAATAATAATAAGAATAATAATAATAATAATAATAATAATAATAATAATAATAATAATAATAATAATAATAATAATAATAATAATAATAATAATAATAATAATAATAATAATAATAATAATAATAATAATAATAATAATAAATAATAATAATAATAATAATAATAATAATAATAATAATAATAATAATAATAATAATAATAAAAATAATAATAATAATAATAATAATAATAATAATAATAATAATAATAATAATAATAATAATAATAATAATAATAATAATAATAATAATAATAATAATAATAATAATAATAATAATAATAATAATAATAATAATAATAATAATAATAATAATAATAATAATAATAATAATAATAATAATAATAATAATAATAATAATAATAATAATAATAATAATAATAATAATAATAATAATAATAATAATAATAATAATAATAATAATAATAATAATAATAATAATAATAATAATAATAATAATAATAATAATAATAATAATAATAATAATAATAATAATAATAATAATAATAATAATAATAATAATAATAATAATAATAATAATAATAATAATAATTATAATAATAAAAATAATAGTAATAAAAATAATAATAATAATAATAATAATAATAATAATAATAATAATAATAATAATAATAATAATAATAATAATAATAATAATAATAATAATAATAATAATAATAATAATAATAATAATAATAATAATAATAATAATAATAATAATAATAATAATAATAATAATAATAATAATAATAATAATAATAATAATAATAATAATAATAATTATTATAATAATAATAATAATAATAATAATAATAATAATAATAATAATAATAAGTATTAAATGTGGTATAAATATGATATATGTTGATTTATATAAGGAAGGGTATTTTCGTTACAAAAAGTGCTAAGGGTATTCAAAGGATGAATTTTATGGGTGGACCCTATATATTTTCACTTTTAGGGGTATATATCAAAGGCCCCTTTAATTTATCTGTTGTTTTGATTTATACTATAATTTCTATTAGCTAGACCCTCATTATTTATTTTAATAGAACTAGTACTTCACCCGTGCGTTGCACGAGGTTAGTTTTGAAATGAGAAAAGATAATAATATGGAAAGGATTATTTCTTTATAACTTCACGAAATCAAGAAAAACAAAATGGAAGGAAATAAAAAAAAAAATTATCTCTTAATTCAGAGTTATAAGATATGAAATTCAATTAAATATACAAAGAAAAAAACGCGAAGCGCGCAAAACACGATATGAAGATTAAGTAAAATCATTCAAAATATATGGTATAACTCTATTTCGTGGAATGCAAACTACTACACCATGTCAATCTTCTACAAAATAAATAACTTAACAACAAATACGATAGCAGAGAAGTAACACAATAGATATTCAAATAACCTGCAAGTTTATCACTAACAACGTTCAATTAGTGATGTACATTACTCAAACAACAATACAACCTATAAATATTTCAAAAAAGATAATGTGTACTCCATTATTGATACCAATGCTGATACCAACACCGATACCAATACGGATACCAATACTTACCAATATCGATACTAATATCGATACTAATAATGATACTAATATTAATACCAATACTGATACTAATATTGATATTAATACTAATACTAATACTAATACTAATACTAATACTAATACTAATACTAATACTAATACTAATACTAATACTTATACTAATACTAATACTAATACTAATACTAATACTAATACTAATATTAATACTAATACTAATACTAATACTAATACTAATACAAATACTATTACTATTACTAATCGTAATCCTACAAATGCTAATCTTATCACTAATCGTAATCCTACAAATACTAATACTAATATTAATACTAATATTAATATCAACTAGTATTTCACCCGTGCGTTGCACGGAGGTGAGTTTCAAAATGAGAAAAATAAACTTATGTAAACGACTATCTCTTTATCACAATACCAATTCAAGTAAAACAAAATGGAAGGAAATAAAAAACATAAACTTTATCTCTTAATTTAGAGTTGTAACATATGAAATTAAGTTAAATATTACAAATAAGAAAACATGAGGCGCGCAAAGCACGATATTAAGATTAAGTAAATCATTTAAAACATATGGTATAACTCTATTTCTTGGATTGCAATCTACTACACTATGTGAGTCTTCTGCAAAATAACTAAGGTAACAACAAACACGGTAGCGGAGAAGTAACACAATAGATATTCAAATAACTAGCAAGTTTATCACTAATGGCGTTCAATTAGTGATGCACATTACTCAAACAACAATAAAACTTATAAATATTGCAAAAGAGATATGATGTATACGCCACTACCAGTACTGATACCAATATTGATACCAATACGGATACCAATACTAATACCAATATTGTTACCAATAGTGATACTAATTCAATTAATACTGGTACTCATACTAATACTGATACTAATACTAATACTAATACTAATACTAATACTAATACTAATACTAATACTAATACTAATACTAATACTAATACTAATACTAATACTAATACTAATACTAATACTAATATTAATACTAATGTTAATACTAATAGTGATACTAATACTAATATTGGTTCTAATACTGGTACTAATATATACTAATACTAATAATAATACTAATACTGATACTAATGCTAATACTAATACTAATACTAATACTAATACTAATTCTAATACTAATGCTAATACTAATACTAATACGAATACTAATATTAATATTGATACTAATATTGATACTAATACAAATATTAATACTAATACTGGTAATAATAATAATACTGATACTAATACTAATACACATACACGTACCAATACTAATACTAATACTAATACTAATAATAAAACTAATACTAATACTAATATTGATATTGATAATAATACTAATACTAAGAATAAGAATAATATTGATAGTAATACTAATAATAATATTGATACTTACATTGATAATGATAGTTATATTGATACTAATACTAATACTAATACTAATACTAAGACTGCTATTGATACTAATACTAATAATAATATTGATACTTATAGTGATACGAATAGTGATATTGATACCAATAGTAATACTCATACTAATTATTAAGACTAATACTGATACTAATAACAATAATAATTTTGATACTGATACTAATACTTATACTCATACTGATACTCATAGTAATATTATATTAATACTAATATTAATACTGATACTGATATTGACACTAATATTGATACTCATAGCAATATTAATATTAATACTAATACTTATACTAATACTAATACTAATACTAATATTGATATTGATACTGATACTAATATCGATACTCATACTGATACTCATAGTAATATTAATACTAATATTGATACTCATATTGATACTCATATTAATACTCATACTCATACTTATACTCACAATCATACTGATACTCATACTAATACTGATACTAATATTGATATTGATGTTGATATTGATACTGATACTGATAATGATACTAATATCGATACTGATACTGATATTTACTTGATACTGATACTCATACTGATACTGATACTAATATTGATACAAATGATGATACTGATACTGATACTCATACTCATACTGATACTGATACTGATATTGATACAAATGTTGATACTGATACTGATGCTAATACTGATACTGATACGGATACGAATACTGAGACTGAAACTGAGACTGATACTGATACTGATATACTAATATTGATACTGATAATGATACTGATATTGATATTGATATTGATACTGATACCGATACCAATACCGATACTGATGCCGATACTAATGCTGATACTGATAATGATACCGATACTGATATTGATATTAACACTGATATTTAGACTAATATTAATATTAATATTAATACTTATATTAATACTAATACTAAAACTAATATTAATACTAATACTAAAAACTAATATTAATACTAATACTAAAAACTAATATTAATACTAATACTATTACTAATACTATTATTAATCCTAATATTAATACTAATACTAATACTAATATTAATACTATTTCTAATACTAATATGTTAATATTGTTAATGATAATGCTAATGTACATATTCTAATGCTAATACTAATTTTAATGTTAATGTTAATCAGGATATGTCGCTTATGCTGATTATAATTGTAATACTAATATAATCCAAATCCTTATCTTATTCCTAATCCTATTCATAATACTAATCATGATTCTAATCCTAAACCTATTTCTAACATTAATTATAGTCCTAATAATTTTACTACTAATAATACTTATGCTATGCTAATGTTAATTCTAACTATAATTCTAACCATATTAATCCTAATTTTAATGCTAATCATAACCATAAAACTAATACATGTCAATAATTGTAGTACAAATCAATAATGATAATCTTAATTATAATTCTAATAATAATATTAATCATAATCCTAATATTAATTATAATACTATATTAATCCGAATCCTAATCCTAGTATTAATACTAATACTAATTCAAAGAATATTAATTATAATCATAATTCTAATGCTAATACTAATCACAATCCTAATTATAATTTTGCATCAATGTTTTTGCAATTATCTATTATTTTGTATCAAAAAAAAATTCTATTCAATCTCGCAACTTTTATATCAAATTCCTTATGTGTGGTACCTGAAACATCAAGAAAAATATATTAAATATATTAGAAATTAATATTTAATTATATTATCAAACTGACATTAATATTATTTAAAATAATATAAGGGTTTAAGCAAACGTTAAGACGTAATAACGATAATCGTTGTTAATAGGATAAATTACGAAAATCCTCATGAACTAAGGCTAAATTACGGAAATCAACCCCACCTATCGGTAATTACCAAAATCCCCCAGATGTTTGTTTATGTCTTACACGACCCCCTTATAGTGTGGTTTTTTACGGAATCTTTTTTATTCCACATAATATCCCAAAAATTGTGGATTCTACCCTTGATGACATGACATTTCTTTTATCTTACTTTTTAAATACAAAAATTACCCTTAGGGGAGGTATAGTACTACTAAAAAGTTGTGAAAAAGTTATTTAAGAAGAATAAATATTTCGTGTAAAGTCCCCCTCAGGGTAATTTTTGTCTTTAAAAAGTACCATAAACAAATGTCGCGTGCATGGTAGAATCTGCATTTTTGGGGGAATATTCCATGTAATAAAAAAAAATCCGTGAAAAATCATACCGTAAGGGGGTCGATGTAAGACGAAAACAAACTTCAGGGAGATTTTGGTAATTACGAATATAATATTAATTAGTAAAAAAGATAAATGTATAATATCAAATGATTTATTCTGCAATATTTTTTTTATATAAATCCAAGTTTATGAATTAAAATACAAAATTTTCGTAACACCGTCAATCATACAATTATAATAAGTGAAGATTTCAAATAGAATTTAAATAAATTTAAATTAAATTAATTACTATTAAAATTAAATTAAAAAATAGAAACTATTTAGAGTTTCCAAGAAAGTTGATATATTCAGTGCATTTTATAAATGGTATGATATAAATATATAATAAAATAATTAAATATCTTTTTAATTTGGAAAATGGTGACATGTTTTTTGATGATTTATTTTCACCAATCAATTTGCCACGTGGGATGAAATTGAATACATGTCACCAATTGAAATTGACAAATGTCAATCAATTAGGTGTAGAATTCAACTTTTATATATTATATAGATACTAATTCCAATATTAATGTTAATACTAATATTAATACTAATGCTAATGTTAATGCTAATACTAATACTAATACTAATACTAATACTAATACTAATACTAATACTAATATTGATATTCGTACTGATATTGATACTGATATTGATACTAATAATAATACTAATATTAATACTAATACTAATACTAATACTAATACTAATACTAATATTAATACTAATACTAATACTAATACTAATACTAATACTAATACTAATACTAATACTAATACTAATACTAATACTAATACTAATACTAATACTAATACTAATACTAATACTAATACTAATACTAATACTAATACTAATACTAATGCTAATACTAATACTAATACTAATACTAATACTAATACTAATACTAATACTAATATTAATACTAATACTAATACAAATATTAATTCTAATACTAATACTAATATGCTAATATGGTTAATGTTAATGATAATTTACATATACTAATGCTAATACTAATTTTTATGTTAATGCTAATCTGGATATGCTAATGCTAATTATAATTGTAATCCTAATATTATCCAAATCCTTATCCTATTCCTAATCCTATTCATAACACTAATCATGATTCTAATCCTAATCATATTCCTAACACTATTCATAAGTCTTATCCTAGCCTAATAATTTTAATACTAATAATGCTAATGCTTATGCGCATGCTAATGTTAATTCCAATCATAATTCTAATCTTAATTCTAATCATAATCCTAATACTAATACATGTCACTAATTGTAGTACTAATCATAATCATAATCTTAATTGTAATTCTAATACTAATACTAATCATAATCCTAATACTAATACATGTCACTAATTGTAGTACTAATCATAATCATAATCTTAATTGTAATTCTAATACTAATACTAATCATAATCCTAATACTAATACATGTCACTAATTGTAGTATTAATCATAATCATAATCTTAATTGTAATTCTAATACTAATACTAATCATAATTCTTATATATCCTAATCCTAATATTAATTCTAATACTATATTAATCCGAATCCTAATCCTAGTGTTAATACTAATACCAATTCAAAGAATATTAATAATAATCACAATTCTAATGCTAATACTAATCACAATACTAATGTTGATTTTGTATCAATGTTTTTTGCAATGATCTATTATTTTGTATCAAAAACAATTATATTCAATATCGCAACCTTTATATCAAATTCCTTATGTGTGGTAACTGAAGCATCCAAAAACACATAAAATATATTAGAAATTAATATTTAATTATATTATCAAACTGACATTAAAATTATTTAAACTATAAGGGTATAAGCAAACGTTAAGACGTTATAAAAACAACAATAATTGTTGTTAATAGGATAGATTATGAAAATCCTCATGAACTTTGGCTAAATTACGGAAAACACCCCCATTTATCGGTAATTACCAAAATTTCCTCATGTTTGTTTCTATCTTACACGACCCCCTTAAGGTATGATTTTTATTTATTTTTTATTTTTTTCTGCAATATTTTTTATTCCATGTAATATCCCAAAAAATGTGGATTATATCCTTGTAGACGTGGCATTTCTTTTATCCTACTTTTTAAAAACAAAAATTACCCTTAGGGGAGGTAGTTGTAATATTAAAAGGTTGTGAAAGTGTTATTTAAGAAAAATAAATTAAGATTCCGTGTAAAGTCTCCCTTGTGGTAATTTTTGTCGCGTGTGCAAGGTAGAAACAACATTTTTCAGGGAATATTCCAAGTAATAAAAAAATTCCGTGAAAAATTATACTGTAAGGGGGTTCATGTAAGATGGAAACAAACATCAGGAAAATTTTGTTAATTATGAATATGTGGGGGTGTTTTTCTCAAATTAGCCTAAGTTCAGAGGGTTTTTGTAATTTATCCCTGTTAATATACATCTTAAATTGATTTACACGTATGACCATATGTTAAAAACTAACATAAAGGCTGATGCTAATCAAAATAGATCAAATTCCAAGTAAACAAAAGTCATTATAAAATGCTTATATAAATAATAAATGAAAAAATGAAAATTAATTGATTTTTTGTTTAAATCAGTCGAATATATTGTGATTTAAAAAAAATAGAGATACATAATCGATATTAGATTTTTATAAACATTATAAAAAAATAATTTTATTTTATAAATATTTTAAAAATGTAAAGTCAAAAAATAAATATATCGATGGGGAAATAGAAAACTTAAGTATATTTCACTAATTTACATACATAACTTGTAAGTTAGACAAAAGAAGTCATGTATTCCAATATCAAAATATAGTGAGACATACACGGTGTTAAAAAATTTAATAATCAATTATTTACGCTATAATACCCTACATTGATATTTTTATTTTCCTATGATTTAAAATTTTAATTTTAAAAATTAGTCAGGATATTTGTAGCTAAACATTTTTTTTTCCGTGATAGTATGTCTATATCTTTACCCACACTATAATGGATTGTAATAAATCTCGTATAATTTCAATATGGTACCAATATCGTACCAAATGAAATAATAACCACTAATTTGATATTTGTTAGATAATTTTTTATTGGTATAATATGATACTGGAAATTTGATAATTTTTTCCATCCATAGCAACAATATTGCATCAAACTTTCTCGATTTGGAAAGGCACACACATAATTATGCAATTACTTCTTATATAATTGTAGTCGTTTATATAATATATAAATATTTTATTGAGTTTGTAACTAAAAATGGATTGTAGAAACTATTAATTTGGCTATTGATATTGTATTTGTTAATTTAAACTATTTAAAGTAACAACACCTCGAGTGAGGTTATTAAATGGGCTATCAAAACTTTTAACCAAAATTTTCATACTAAAAAAATAGTAATTTTAATTCCAATAGAGTTATGAAGTAAGGGTTGTATTTTGATATTTCATCTTTCGGAATTTAAAAATACTTCATGCCGAATAAAATATCAAATATGAATTATGAATTTAACCACCTCAGTGTCCATTTAGAATCCATTTAGATTATGACATGTGGCAGTTAGATATATAAATCAATTTAATTATTTTTAATTAACAACCATTTAATACCTATGGTTAGAACATATTTAATATCACATAAATATTTGCAAAATCATTTTGATACTTTTGAGTTGGAGTTGCTCTAGATATGTATTTAATTATATATATCAAAGTTATAGATAAACACTTATTAGTAGAATACGGTATATAGTATATACAATCATTATACATTTTAAACAAAACAATTGATATTCTTAATTTTTGGTATTAAATAAAGTGAATAAATGAATTTAATACTGAAGATTTAGAATAGTATAGTCATATTTTGAAATATATAAAATAAATATTTTTTTTATCAATTGATTAAACTTAACTTATGTTCTTCAATTTATTAGTATAATCATGAGAAAGTTTGTATTTTAATTAGTATATAATTAAAAAAATTAAATCAATTATAAAATTTATTTTCACTGGATTCGGTGAAGAAAAAAGAAAAGTTAAAACAATAACATGAAATTCATGTAGTATAATTTTTAATTTGGTAAATAATTGGATAATATTATTGCACACATGACAGGGAAAAAAAAACAATGTCAATTTCCGCAATATAGTAAATTCGAACATATATCTTTCTTTTATACAAATAATGTTAATATATACTATTAAATTAGTACAAAAAAACATATTCTCTAGTCATGTTCACGTAAAATATATTATATATTAATATCAAATGATTTATTCTGCATATTTTGTTTAATATAATTCCAAATTTATTAATTAAAATACAAAATTTTCGTAACATCATCAATCATGCAACAATAATAAGAGAAGCCTTTAAAATGAATTTAACTAAATTTAAATTAAATTAATTACTATTAAAATTAAATTCAAAAATAAATCTATTTATAGTTTCCAAGAAAGTTGATATATTTAGAGATTTTATAAATGGTAGATATAAATATATTAATAAAATAATAAAATATATTTAATTATCTTTAATTTTGGAAATGATGACATGTTTTTTGATGATTTATTTTCACCAATCAATTTGCCACATGGGATGAAATTGAGTACATGTCATCTATTGAAATTGACAAATGTCAATCAATTAGATGTGGAATTCAACTTTTATATAGTATATAGACTAGACTCACTTTATTATTTTTATTTGAGAGAGCCTCTAACTTTTTATAATCCTATTTTACTTCTACATTATTCCAATTCCCCACCCCCTCTTACCCACGACTTATATTTCGTTCTATTTTCTACCTTTTTTTCCTTAATAAATTTATTTTTTAATAAATTCATTTTTTTTAATAAATTCGAATTTAATTTCCATGGCAGATTTACCACATCGTAAACAACTACAAATTACAATAATAAACTACAATTTTTTTTCTTTATTTACTAAAATCATAATCAACTACTAAATTTTATTAGATAATCAACTATATTTTATTAGATAATTAACTATAATTTTAACGTACGTACAATTGAAAACAACTATTTAACGACTATACAAAAATCATAATGAACCAACTATTTATTATAACAAAAACGACTATACAAAAATTATAATCAACTACAAAATCACCGAAATCAACCAACACAAATTATCAAAAACCATAAAGGTACGATAGACATATCAATAGCATTAGAATTTAAGATAATTATAAAAGTTAAACAAGGGGGTGTCGTTAAATGACAAAAAAAAAAAAAAAAAAAAAATTTGGACCCATACTTTAGGTAGATATGTTTTGAGGGGTTCTACCTAATTAACCCATGTTTTAAGCAAGTTCGAAAGTAGTAGTTTCGTTGGTTCTACATCATTAACATTTTTTCGTTTATATCAATCGCTCTTATACATATTTAACCCATAAACTTAGAGTCTGTTTGGCTAAGCTTATAAACTCCTACAAATATATTACAAAACGTTTAAGAGCTGATAAGGTGTTAAAAGGTGTTTGGTGAAAAAATTACAAAAAATCTTTTTTTTCTTTCAAAAATAAACTATTAGAGAGCTTATAAGATGTTTAAAAAAAAAATACATACACCCCTCCTTTTTTTCTTTAAGATCTTATTTGCTTCTTTACTAAAACACAGAAAATACAAAATTAGCCTGAAATACTTTATTATATTATTTGAATACTAATACCATATATATTTATCAAAACAACATATTCTTGTAATCAAGATTAACAATTAGTTGAATTATAATTATCAAAATTATCATAATAATTGTAAGAAAAAACTATTCTCTATTTACATTTTATATGTATATAAAAATACACGAATATTCTTATTATCTCAATAATAAATTATATTTCTTTTTAAGAACCATCATTTTATATTAATATATTAATAGGGCAAAAAATTAAAACTTTCACAAGCCTGTTTCGTAAAAATATTTTATTGCACTACATTTTATTTTAAAAAATAGTCAAATGTTTAATTCTTTTAA
This sequence comes from Erythranthe guttata, assembly GCF_056151865.1. Classification (NCBI taxonomy): domain Eukaryota; kingdom Viridiplantae; phylum Streptophyta; class Magnoliopsida; order Lamiales; family Phrymaceae; genus Erythranthe; species Erythranthe guttata. The sequence goes on from NC_142536.1 coordinate 10,629,371, forward strand.
TATATAATTTTATACTGTATTGTTTTTATTTGAAAAATTAATTTGTAAATATTATAATGGCGTCATGAACTTTTTTTGTCATTATGGCGATAAACAGACCTAATATTTCCAAACACCTGAAGAACTTATAAAAATTAAAAGTAATTTATAAGCTACATATCCAAACACCTTAAAAAATAATTTTTAAAATAAGATCTAACAACTTATCAGCTCCTAATTAAACATCTTATTAGATGTAAGAGCTTATATAAGATGTTTTAAATAAGTTTAGCCAAACAAAGTGAAATACCAAATGTGTTCAGAGCTCGGTTCAATCTAAGTACAAGTTCGATTTTTAAAGAGCGGTGCTATTTCCACCTCCAAAGTATCTCAATTCACCACCAAAGATTATAAAATATTATAAATACCCCTCAAATTTATAATCCACCACCCTTCATTATATTCACTTAATCCTCATGTGTTCTAAGTTATATTTCTATTTCTATTTTATTTTTTAAAAAAAATAATTTTTTTTATTATTTTTGTATTATTTTTGCAGTGAAATATTACAAGATCTTTAAACTTCCATATCAGATGACCTACATATTATGTAATTATTTTTTTAAAGAAACAAAATTATATTAAGCCAAACTGACCAATTCTGGAGGAAGTTCACGACCTTTCGCAAGCTATCTTAATTTATTTCTTAAAAAACGTGAATTCGTGCTTTTTTGACCCTCGAAAATATTTTTCTCTGCACGAAAGTATTATTCACTTACGGTGGAAAGGGTGAGATTTCCAGTGAAAATGGTGGGATTCTTTCATAAATATTTTAATTAATTTAGTGGTAGATGGTTTATAATAAAAAATATAGGTGAAAGAAGAAGAATGGGTAAAATGAGAAATATATTTAATTTGGTGATGTCTTTTTAAAACTTAACATTCGTTTTAAGAAGAAAAAATATTTATTTATTTTAGAGTGCTCGGAAAAGGAAATAATAAATTTGGATACAATTCAAATATGATTTATAAATTTTGAAATTAAATTAACGGTGAATAGAAAATATCTAAAACTAGCTATAAAAAAAGGGGTAATTTGCTATAGGTCCATCCATATTATAATTTATTTCTATAAATTCAAGTCAAAGTTTCCATATTTTAATAAATTAATAATATATATTAAGGCAAAAATATACTTAAGTAAAATCAAATCAAATCCCAAAAAATCTCTTTATCAAAACAAATTCGCAAATATCTCTCTTCCAAATATTATAAATTGGTAATAACAAACGGCTTAATTCCACTTTGCACCCTTGAAATATACCATTTTGGCACTTTGCACCCTCGAAATAAATTAATAGCACTTTGCACCCTCGAAATACAATAAATCATGCATAATGCACCCCAAATGATTTTTTAAAGCTAAAAAATATAAATTTACTATTTGTAGTGATATTTTTTTAGGATGCCAAATGTCAAATATTTTTTTTATTCATCAATCATTTTGAAACTATAAAGTTCAAAAATAAAAATACATTCCATCAACATATTTAAAAAATATATTGTTTTATCAAAATAAAATATTTTACGAAAAAAAATCATTCAACTATTACGTTATCAAGTTATCTGAAAATTATTTTTTCTTCCAAATATTTTCACCTAATATTTTACAAACAGTGACATAAAAGATCCACAATCGAATAATTTAGTGATAAAATATTATTTTTTTATTTTTCTTTTGAAAGATAATGTATTTTTTTTTAAATAATCCGGTGTAATTTTTATTTTTTCGCACTTTGTCCGCTCGAAATTAGGTTTGAGGTTCAAGAAAACAACAATTTTTTTTTTTTTTTGTACCCAAAAAAGAAAAACACCAATGAAAAATAAAATTGCCTTTATTATTCAATTAAGGTGCATTGTGAATGATTTATTGTGTTTTGAGGGTGCAAAGTGCTATTATTATTTTTCGAGGGTGCAAAGTGCCAAAATGGTATATTTCAAGGGTGCAAAGTGGAATTAAGCCATAACAAACTCATTGACAACGTCAAATAGACGAAAGTCAACTTATTGTACCCAAAAAAAAAAAGAAAAAGAGTTGAATTTAATTATTCTCCTAGAACTTTTTTTTTTTGTTTTTTTAATCCATTGAGGTAAATGATTCGTCGGAACTAGCACAAAGACGACAGTTCTAGATAAAATGCAATGTCGTGGTGATTTCACGTTCGTAAGTGAAAGGACTAAAGAGTTCAAAAAAATATATATTAAAGAAGTCAAAGGTTTATCTAGTCATATCTTTTTTGTCCATCGTCTGATTTTCTTATTTTTATACATAGAAAGAAAAAAAGTCAAGGTTTATCCAAAATAATTACAACTTTATAGTTCTTAGAAAACAGAGTGTTGCAAATAAACTTATTCCATGTTTTTGTCTAAAATACTCTCTATAATATAATTTTTATCAATTTTGTTTATTTTATATTAACTTTATTAATATTGCACATTGACCCTGGATTTGAATAAACATATCACATTAACCTTCATTTTTATAATTAATTTTCAGAAAATATTTTCTTTTTCAGAAAATATTTTTTTTAAAACTTTTTTCTCTCTAAATTAATGTGTTAACAACAAAATTACAGTCTTTTTTTTAATCCAGGCAGAGACAGGAATGTTACTAATATTATTGTCCCAAACATTAATATTATTGTCGGAGACAACAATATTGCAGGTCAAGACGATAAATTAATTAATACATTAATATTACTATGGTAACAACAATATTACTGTATGAGACAGTAATATTACAGTTAGGACAGTAATATTAATGTTTTTAATCGCAATATTATTGTCTCAGATAGTAATATTTCACGTCAAGACTATAATTTTAATGAAAAATAGTTCTTTTAAGTTTTTTATTAAAAAAAGCCAACGCCGAAGACCGACGGTCAACGACGGCTGAACTGTCGGTAACAAAGTTTCAGAAAAAAAATATTAAAAAAAAAAAAAAAAAGTCAACGTCGGAGACCGGCAGTCACTGGCGGATGTACAAAATTGGCTAATTAGTGAAATTAGACTAAAGTGGGGTATAAATCATGAAATTGAAGTTGAATTAGAGTTTCAAGGTGTTGAAGGTAATTTTAATATATATGAAAAGGTTTTTCTTATTAACAAATAAATTTGAGTGAGATAAATATATTTACAAGACAAAAAAAACTCGATTCTCTTTTTTAATTAAATATTCTTGTCATGGAACTATTTGCATTTGTCATTGTCAACAATATATATTGAAGGAACGTGTTTATTTAACAAATAGAACAAATGGCTGACCTGGACCTCCATATAAAAAGCTTTTTAGGCAAGGGGTATTGAAATTAACTCCTAATTTTCCTAAAAAGAAAAGGAGGAAATTAACTCGTGAGTTAATTGGTTGTTGAGATTTGAGAATGAATATAGTTATGTACAATATACTATAAGTAATAAATGTGTGGGCGCAACGTTGATAGGGTGGTTGAGAAGATTGTTTGTAACTGAAGTTGCAGAGTACTATTAGGGCTGAGCAATTCACCATATTTACAGCGCCCACTGATTCCTATTGTTTTTTTTCTTTTTTTTAACTGTCATGATACAGCCTTTGCCTTCATATGATTTTTTTATTATAATTATGTATACATGCGAAAAACAACATGTATGTATGATTTATAAATCTTAATTGTATGTTTACTACAATTTTTTTTTTCTCTCAATTTGTAGGTATGACTAACTATTTTTCATATATATATATGAGTGAAAATATGTTGTCCTCGTGTACAGGGTTGTCCATGGGTCGGTTTTGCCGACCAACCAAATCAGTTTTGACACATATTTTTCTGTGGGTAATCACCTATTAACCAACTCATTCAAGTTAGGTCGATAATATCAACCAACCCATATATAGTTGGGTTGATAATAGTTTATAATAGACTAAAAAGTTGGTTGGTCTCATAATATCGACCAACCAACTTTATTTATTAGTTATTAATTTTTTTTTAATTCTTTAATATTTTATTCACTAAATTACAAAAAAAATGGGTTGAATTCTTGTTTAGTTCATGCTCAGAAAGACACAAAATTTCAATATATTGTTTAGTATTTTAATTTTTTTTTATGCTGAACTATTTTAATTTTAAAACATGTGGCATAAAATATTTTAATGTTATAATAATTTCTTTTTAACTGTTTATGTTTCTTTTCAACACGGTTTGTAATCTTTTAAATTTTTTATTTAAATATTATTGAACTAATAATGTTTAATTGTAGGGTTAATGTCAAAGAGGTCAATAACAATGGCACTTAATTAAGAAAGGACATTCAACTTGGTTGTCTTTCAAACATTTCCAGCTCATTCAAACTTATTTGCAAATAAGGAAAACCTTTTATATATATAAAAATTACCTCAATTCCTATAAATCTAGTTCAACTCCAATTTCATGAGTTACACTCCATTTTAGACCAATTTGACCAATTAACCAATTTTGACGCGAATTCCAATTTGGACCCGCCACCACCGGGGACTGCCGGGAAGCCGCTGTTGACCGCCGGTGACTTTTTTTTTTTTTTTTTTGAAAACTTTTTTTATTTGGACCCGCCAACATCGGAGACCGCCAGGTCACCGGCGTTGATTTTTTTTATATAAAAAAATATTTTAATTAATATTACTATATTGGCTACTAAATTACTGTATCCAATAGTAATTTAACTGTTGGAGACAGTAATTTAACTGTTAATTGATTTTTTTAGAAATTTTGTTTTTTCTTAAAAAAACATATTTTTATTAATATTACTGTCTTGGCTGATAAATTAATGTCTCCAACAATAATTTAACTATCGGAGACGGTAATTTAACTTTTAATTGATTTTTTTTAAATTTTTTTTCTTACAAAAAATTATTTTAATTAATATTATTGTCTTGGCTGCTAAATTAATGTATCCAACAGTAATTTAATTGTCTGAGATAGTAATATTATTGTCTGAGACAGTAATTTTATTGTATTAATTAATTTTATTGTCTGGGCTTGCAATTTTGCTGTCTTCAACCGTAATATTAATGTCTCATGCAATAATATTACTATTTGAGACAGTAATATTAGTAATATTGCTGTTCATATTACTGTCCTGAACTGTAATATTACTATCTGAGAAAGTAATTTAGCAGTCAAGACAGTAATATTAATTAAAATAATTTTCTTTAAGAAAAAAAAAAGTCAACGCCCAAATGTGGCCGGAAGAAAAAAATTCAGAAAAAAAAAAGTATTTTCTGAAAAAAAAAAATATATTAAAATGAGGGTTCATGTCATTTATTTATTTAAATTCAGGGTCAATGTGTAATATTGAGGAAGTTAGGGTATAATGGATGAAATTGATAAAAAATAGGGTTTATTAGGGATAACCCCCTTGTTCATATTTTCTAATGAGGTAGATCCAATTTTTTTTCCCCTTTTTGAGATAGATCCAATTTTGCCAACTTGGCAAAATATATTATATAATTTTCCTTTAATACCCCTGTTTTATTTTTAAAAGGCATTTATTTCCTTTACTACGTGATTTGAGATTTGCTGATACGTTGCCTAAAATCACGGAATAAAATTACGTGAGATCATTGGCCGTTATATCAAATCGTGTACAATATTTTTCGAAGGTTCTCTTCAGCGTTCCAGCGGTTCTTTATCGTCTTTGAAGATTTCTGCACCGTCGTTGAAATAGGATCGAATTTGAGCGTTCGTTGTTGGACGTTGTTAACCGGGTATGAATGCGTTATTCGTTTTTATTTTTCGCTCAATGTCTAGGATTGTCGATTACGGTGGTTAGAAATTTTAAGGGTTGTGTTGATACTTGATTCTATGAAGTAGAACGTTTTTTAACAAAATTACGTCGTCATATATACATCGTTATTTTTGGCGGATGATGTTTGTTTGGAAGAGGATTGACAGAGTTAGAAGAGGATGCTTAACGCAGATCGGACCAGAGTTGTTTTATATGAGCTTCGTAGTTGGTTTATGCAATAATCGGAATAATTGTCCGTTGTGGTCGAGTTCATGTTTTTGATCCCGATCGATAGTTGGTTTATTTGTTTATAACAGTCGATTTAAGTGTGCTGGGTAGTACATTAAAATATAGTTCGTAGTCTTTTTTAAATTAGCGTATGGATTTTGCATTTTAAGTTTATTTTTGATGATATTAATGTATTGTCATTCAAATGTATTTGCAGTCTATTTAATCATTTTTTAGTATTCTGCATTTTTAATTTTGTTTCATGATTTTAGGTTTTTTCGATGGCGAATTTCGTAAGGATTTTGTTGAGGTTTGGTGGGTTGGTTGCTATAAAGAGGTGTTTACGATGTAATGGCTCGGTAACTTCGGTTAAGTTTTAAACCGTTGTAATACAGTAGTATACTATTATGAATATCATATGATACTACCATTATCATTTTATTATACTATTATGAGATTATTAATGTACTAGAGTTTTTTAACTCAACATATTGATTTTATTGTGTTATGATGTGTTTTATGTATTTTATCAAAACCCTAGATTGAAATTATGAGATTATTAATGTACTATTTTATTGGTTATGTTGGAATACTTTACGTTGGTGTTGTTCTCAATGTTCTTGTCATTTCAGTGGTATATTGTTTGTAACACAATTCATATCACTACTATAATCGTAATATACTATCATAGCAGATCAATGTACTATATTGAAATTATTAATATACTATGTGGTTGAATAATACGGGATCCATAGTCGATTAACGAGATCCATAGTCGAATTAGATGAATAAGATAGTCTAATACATGATATAAGGAAAATTACCCTAATTGATTAGTATTTCAAACAAACATATTATTCAGTTTCCATATATATTATTATTTTTTCATATATATCATTATTTACCCTAATCGTTTTCATATAATAAGGAAAATTACCCTAATTGATTAGTATTTCAAACAAACATATTATTCAGTTTCCATATATATTATTATTTTTCCAATAGTCATTTAACTAAACCCATAGTCGAATTAGATACATGGGATAGTCTATTAAAAGATATGAGATAGTCTATTAATTTTAAAACACAAATCCGCCGCCGTCACTTCTCAAATCTAGGGTTTTGATGATTCTTCGGCCCATAGTCGATTAACGAGATCCATAGTAAAATTATACCAGTGGGATAGTCTACTAAATGATATGGGATAGTATATTAATACAGATGTAATTCGACTATGCATCTCGTTAATCAACTATGGGCCGAAGAATTATCAAAACCCTAGATTTGAGTAATCCTATATTCGAGTAACCCTAGATTGGAGCAGTGACGGCGACGGCGACGGCGGCGGCCAACGACGATATCACTTCTGGTGGATGTCCTGCCCATCAATTGTTGCAATATCACTGATTTAGTGCTCGAATGCGGTATGCGATTATAACAGATCTGCAAATACACAAACGTGATAGTCGATTTAGCCAAAACATATCAACAAATCGATGGATGATAGCGATTCAGCGAGTGGCGACGACGTACCTACGACAGCTTGCTCGGAGTGCACGAAAATCGTCGTTTCACGGCAGTGCAGACGTCTTCCCCTTTCAATCGGCCGCACCGGGAAGTTGTTCTGGGAGGTTTTGCAGTTTATTCGATAGTGGGGTTTGGGATGATAGTGATTTAACGGGAAAATAGGAAGGGATTTGATTTTATTTCAAAAGGTAAAGTAACGGGTTTTGTGAGATTTGATTGAGGGTAATTATGTAATTAGAAAAAGTTTGGGTTGTTATCAAAATGGCAAATATAAATTTGGGTCTAACCCTATTATTTGAATGTTTAAGGGGGTTATATCTAATAGACCCTAAAAAATATACTATGTAGGGTATTTTAGACTAGGGTAAATTCCACTTTACCCCCTTGTACTTTGGCTGGATATAAGTTTACCCCATTGTACTCTCAATTGCATCGATTTGCCCCCTTGTACTTTGGTTCGATATCACTTTACCCCTTCTACTTTTAATTCATCGATTTGCCCCCTTGTATTTTGGCTCGATATCACTTTACCCCTTGTACTCTCAATTGCATCGATTTGCCCCTTACTTGAAAAAAATGTCTCAATATGGCCCTCGCCGTTAGTTTTCAGATATTTGACCTTAACACCGTTTGATTTAAGTATAAAAATTACTAAAATGTCACCCCTCCAGTTTAAATAATTATTAAAAAAAAAATTAAAACTAAAAAACAACAAAAAATAAAAATAATATAAAATTCAAAACAACGAGAAAACATAGTCCACGACGCCGGCCATAATTTTTTATTTTATTAATAATTATTTAAACTGGGAGGGGTGGTTTTTTTGTAATTTTCAAACTTTGATCAAACGGTGTTAATGTCAAAGGTCTGAAAACTAACGGCGATGACCACATTGAGATAATTTTTCAAGTATAGAGGGCCAAATCGGTGCAATTGAGAGAAGAAGGGGGTAAAGTGATATCGAACCAAAGTACAAGTGGGCAAATCGATGATTGAGAGTAGAAGCGGGTAAAGTGATATCGAACCAAAGTACAAGGGGGCAAATCAATGCAATTGAGAGTACAAGGGGGTAAAGTGATATCCAGCCAAAGTACAAGGGGGTAAAGTGGAATTTACCCTTTGGACTAAAGACATGGGATGAGTTTATTTGAAGGGGCTCTTTGAGGAAAACTCCTCATTACTTTTTTTTAATGGAAGGAGGCCCAAAATATTTTTCTCCATTTGAGAAAAGCCCATACCCATGTTCAGCCATTATGTTTTTCAGCTTTGCCCCCGCCCGCCACATCATCACTGGGTCACGAGCTCAGCGATTTTTTTTTCCTTTTTATTTTTTCCCGTCTTTTTCTGTATCAGTTTCCTTAATCGACTATGAAGCATAGTCGATTAGCCTTAATTGACTATGCTTCATAGTCGATTAAGGAAATTATTTAATTTTTTTAATTTTTTTTGTTTTTTAATTTTTTTTCTATATCATGTATATTAATCGACTATGATGAAGCATAGTCAATTAAGAATCTACTACTAAACATAACAAATTACAACTGCGAAAAAATGCAAAATCAACTATATTTTACGAAAAACACAAAATGTATAAACATTATAAATAACTAGTAACCGTCCCCGTGCGTTGCACGGGGTCGCATTCAACAAAGGAAAAAGGTAATTGTTTGATTAACTGATAATACAAATTGTATAAAAAATTATGTATATGTGAAATTCAAATTACACTGCAATCACTTTATTTCAATGTTATCATAACCGGACCGACCACAAAATCGGATAGGCATTCGGGTCACGGTTAGACCGGTTCAATAATAGGGGTCAACCTGAGTTTTTTCATTTTTCTATTTCTTTAAATTATTTTACTATTTTTATAAATATAAAAATATTGTTCTCTATGTATTTGTTATGTAATCCTCTTGTTATTTCACATTTTTATTCCAATATTTATAATACAATTTTAATATATTATTTTTCTCCCTCTCATTTTTCTTTTTACGTCATTCCATCTTCATTCACCTATCCCACCCCCAATATTTCTTTCTTCTTCTTCTTCTTCTTCGTTCTGCAACCTTCTGTTCTCTTTTTCTCCTTTTTCTCCATGTTCAGAGGAAACATCATCTGTCTCATCTATTCCTGTTTCTCTTCGTTTTTTTTTTCTCCATCTTCAGGCTTCACTTCATCTCTGCTTTGTTTTTTTCTTCAGCCCACAGATCTAGCCCAACCACAACTTCGATTGAATCACCTACGACCCATATCCAACTATCGAAGGCAATCCCCCCGCCAGATCCAACCACCACAGTGATCCTCAGCCGAAATCCGACCATCTACCACCGTTATAGGCTCAACCCGGTTCGTTAATTGGTTTCCGGGTCTACCGATCGAACCGGTAGACCCGTATAGTTGGTGGTTTGCGGTCGAACCGGTCGGATCGGCTGGTCCGATCCGGTTCTGATGACAGTGCCTTATTTTATTATAGCATATATACACACACACACCATGTGTCAATATATAAAATATATGTTAAACAATAAATAATTCAAATGTAACAAAGGGGATGGCTATTTCAAATATCAATTGTTTCTCACTTTAATACCGCATAAATATTAAATAGGTAATGGCATTTGTACCCTGGATGAAAATTAATATCACAAAACATAAAAAGTCTCATTTTTATTTCTTTAATACCACACACACAAACCCCTCGCACCCCTCTGTTTCTTCTTCACAAAGCCTCTCTCGCACGACTACTACTTCTTCTTCTTCTTCTTCTTCTTCTTCTTCTTCTTCTTCTTCTTCTTCTTCTTCTTCTTCTTCTTCTTCTTCTTCTTCTTCTTCTTCTTCTTCTTCTTCTTCTTCTTCTTCTTCTTCTTCTTCTTCTTCTTCTTCTTCTTCTTCTTCTTCTTCTTCTTCTTCTTCTTCTTCTTCTTCTTCTTCTTCTTCTTCTTCTTCTTCTTCTTCTTCTTCTTCTTCTTCTTCTTCTTCTTCTTCTTCTTCTTCTTCTTCTTCTTCTTCTCTTTCCACTTTTTCTTCTTTCTCTTTGTTCTTCTCATTATCCCTTCTCCTTCTTTTTTTCTCATTCTCCTCATGCTTCTTCTTCTTCCTCCTCCTCCTTCTTCCTGTTGCTTACTCCTCCTCCTCCTTCTCCTTCTTATTCTTCTAAATAAATATGAGAGCGACTCTAATGGTACAACATTGAAATGGATCGTTAAATATTTATTTGATTCTCATTTTATATTTTGATACTCATATACTCCAACTGCAAGCATTTAATAGATCATCAAATTTTAAATATAAGTATAAATATATTTAAAATTGAGCCATGTAAATTCATGATAGGTTTTTTGGGTAGTTAATGTTTTCATACCTTTTTTTCCAAGATGCACTTTTACATCTTCGGAAGTTGAATATCAAAATAGCTACCTATTTAATTCCTCCATTGAAGATGAAAATTTAAGTTTTGTAGCATTATAATAGAAGTTATCCATTTAATTCTCATATAGATTCCTCCATTAGAGTTGCTACGAAGAAAGAAGAGTAACAACAATACTAATTATTAAACAACTTAAAGAAAAAGGGCATGATGAATTATTAAAATACATGATAATAAAGAAATTCTAATAAAGACAAAATTGATAAACGTATATGGCATATACATAACCCATACACAGTACAAAAAAATGTAAACAACCAACTAATTGCGAGGCATATAATCTGTCAATAAAATAGCACAAATACACCATAATGCAAAATAAAAAAGTTGTCTAACAGAACACCAATATAGAGTGAAAAATTAATATAACCAAACAAAAGATAGTAACATTATGTCATTAACAAGAACCACAAAAGAAAACGGCATAAAGCAAAATAGTGATAAAAATTGGAAACATAAGTAAATTCATGACAGAAGAAAAGTTATATATATCTCCAATCCCATCTGCTAAAAAGGATATTATCAGTAAATTAGTTTTGTGATGTGAGCATTTTCTGATTTGGCCATACGAACAATTATTTACTTAATGAAGGATATATGGGAATAACTGAAAATAATTGGAGGTGGGAGGGTATACGACTAGTTTTGTGATAGTAGTGGGAGGGTATATGGGAATAACTGCAAATAATATGTTTTATATGGGAGGTAGTTTTTGTTTTTCTTTTATTTAGTTATCATTTATTTGTTTATATACAAAAATCCAAAAAGTGAAAAAAATATTATAAAAAAAAAATCTACCGGTAATAACGTGCATTAATAAGATGTGATGAGTGAGTGGTTAAAAATAACGTGCATTCATGAGATGTTGAACAATCTAATCCAAGGCTTTATATGTTGTCGAAGTCTAGCATATCATCGTTTGACACCTCTTACTTCGTTATTTCTCAACATCCTCAAGACTGATACTTGGGTAATCCGTGACAAAGTGTACGGAAAGACACTTAATTTTGATAAAAATCATAGAAAAAAATTATAAAAATAAATAAGTAATAAAGTAGTAGATGGACATAGAAATAAGAGGGTCTCAAGATACACCCAAGAATTGTTGCTGGTTACCACCTCCAACGAAGACGAATCATTAAAACACAACAGAAAATTCAAATATGAACGATTTTCTTGGAACATATATGAATTTTTTATATAGTGGATCTGGGAAGTTATTAATTAACGGGAAGTTAGTGAAAGTGGGGAGTAGTTGTAAATGTGTATTATTAGAAAAAAAATATAGATAATAAATATTACTTAAATAGGTAGGGACTATAATAATTGTATAAAAATAAATTTAAATTTCAGTAATGAATTAAGATTTCTAAAAATTTGATAATGCAACATGACAACTACGCAAAATGCTTAACAAAAATTCTTCAATCTCGATTAAGTAGTTAGATCTTGTTGCGGGTCGCATTTTATTGAGCAATTCTTTTCTCGGATGCAGCAAAATCAGTTTCGCAATCACTTCACTCTACAACTAAAATAGACGACTATGTGCAACAAAACTTTGCCATATAAAAGGAAGCATCGGTGAGACATGGAAAAAAAGAGAGAAAAATGTTAGTTAAAGTTTTACGAAAATCATATGAAGAAGGTAGCTAGGTTTTGGGAAAAACTTGCTACACGATTCACATTTAATAGAAGAGTAATTGTTTAATCAACCACAACATGTATCTACTACTCCTTAATACACGGTTATATGGTAGTTGATTTTTATTTTTCCTTTTATGAGAGGCATATAAATTTCGTCATGATATGCACGAATCTTTCATGTTTATTTATTAAATAAAACCATTGGATAGTTTTTCCAATATTTACTCTTGCGTTTTAAGTTTTTTCCCGTTATGCAATTTTTTTCCTCTAAAATTTACAACGATGACAATTCAAATTTATATACAAAAGCTGCAACAATCATTAAAAAGAATGCTAATTTAATTTTCAAGATTAAAAATAATGAGAACATTCACATTAGTTGAGCAAACAAAAATTCACTGCATAAGTTCTCACATCAAAATCTATGCCAACTTTGTCAGAATATAATGGATGAACGAACCAAAAAAGAAATCGTAGATTTGTGTTGCATATTTAAGAAACAATAATGACCTTGGAGCTATCAATATATTCACAAACTTACACCCTAATAATATAAATAATATGTTCCCATAATTACATGAGCCTAGCATGAATGTTTGTAGATGTACAACATGTTGCCAAGCATTTGGTGTATGATGTGAGATGATGATGGTTTCTTCTCTTCTTTACTGAATTTTTCCCGTTTAATGTCTTAGAATTGCTGAGTAGCTTCAAATAATGGTCTAGAGAAAACAAAAAAATGCATTAATCTTAACATAGGGATGCAACATCTCGAACGAATTAAAATATAGCAACAAAGTTTTGTAAGTTATAAAACTTAAATTTTATAAATAAATTATAGAGAAAAAAAACTTTGAACAAACATAAGCACATAATAAATATTTTCTGACATAATTCTTTTTCCTTCTATCAAATTGCGTGAGTAGCTCGCTCCAACCACAAATTATTGTTGATACGAACAGGCTTGTTGCAAAAGAAATTTACAATATGTCAAACACAAATGCAAAAATAAATAAATAAACAGCATAACACAGTTATTAAATAAAGGAAGAAGAAGGCGTACAAAATTTTAAATGAGAAAGAAGAAGAAGCTTGGCAAAAAAAAGGTGATTTTTGGTGAAGTTCTCATGAGTTTAAATAGAAGAATGAAATTGGTAGGGGTTGAGATCATGGTGTGATAACTTCTACCATGATGAATTAGTGGGGGGTTTAGTGGGTGGTTAGAGTGGAGTAGAAAAATAAAAAAAAAATATAAATATAAATAATTAGAAATATACCTACGTTATATTTAAATATAGGAGTTAGTGTTTAAATTATAAATTAATTAATGGTTAAATTAGACATTTATTAATTTACAAAATTAACCCTAAGTTAAGGTCTAGGTTTTAGTTCAAAATATCTTCGTTTTATATATAAGATTTATATAATTGAAATCAATAAACCAGAAATCAAAAAAAAAAAAAAAATAACAAGTGGAGCCGATCAACCTTAATGTACTACCAGAACATAGTCGATTAGCTTAATCGACTATGAACATGTACATAGTCGATTAAGGTTTCAGCCTGCGCGGAATTCTCTACACGCGCCGTCATCCGTCCGATCCAAAAAAACCCAAAACCAGCCTCCACATCGTCACCACACCACCTAGAGCTCCTGCCAGGGCCGAACCCGTCAAGTTTTGAGCATGTTCAGCTCCACCAATAAAGTAAAATCAATCTTGAGCACCTTCTTCACAATCTCCTCCTTGATGATGGCCTCGGACACAACCGATTTTCCCTCCCTTCAATCTAGTTCACCGCAGTAGGTTTCTTGTCCGAACAGTAGTTGCCTGAGATTCCGATAACGTCCATGTTAGGGAACTCGTTGTTGAGGAAGTTTATGACATTCTGGACACATTTAGAGACCATGTTCATCCCCATGGCATCTCATGTGCTGCGAGTGAACCTCATATATAGGTATACCGAAGAAGCCGAGGAGATAGATGAAGGAGGCAACGAAGGTGACGATGGCGATGATCTTAGAGAGGCCTTGACGGGGTCGGAATCCTTGGGCAGGCGGCGTTGGTCAACGAAGGCACTTTTCATCAATCTGGCGGCGGTAGCAGTGGACGGCGGGGGAGAGGTATTGTGGTGGTAAGGGGCAGAGATGGTGAAAAAAATGAGAGAGAAATTAGGGTTTCAAAATAATACATTGACAATTAAGGATAGATTTGGAATTATAAAAATAACATTTGGTGGAATACTAACTAAGGGGGTTTTCTCTAATTATTTTTTGGAGGGGGGTTTTCCTTAACTACATTTCCTAGACGATGGGTCTTGCTAATAATCCCTTATTTAAAAGACTGTTTTCTTTGTGGACCAATGTACATTTAAGTCATTTGTTATGTCTCTCTTTGCCATTTGTCCTTAATTGTATGAACATAGTATTGTTTTAACAAAATATTAGAATAAACAAAAAAATATGTGGATGACCCATCAAACAACCCATAAAGTTGGATATCAACCAAACAACAAAGATTAATTTATTTTTTAGGAATTTTAGCACAATATTTTTTGAATATTACTTTTGGCCCCATAAAGTTTTTTGTAAACATGTGTCTTAACACTTAATTTTTCTTTCTCCTCCATAATATATATATATATATATATATATATATATATATATATATATCATATTTAATATAAAAATATAAAAATATTAAATAAAAGGGTTAAAACTTGTAATTTTTAAATAAATTGTTTGAATATTTACTTATTTTTGAATTTTATTATCAATAACTCTAAAAAATAATATGAGACGATGCTCTGAATCCCCAAAATACTTAGTGCAATATATTATTAGAATAATTTGAATTAATTTAGATTTTTTTTTGTCATGCTTAAAATATGATAAAAATGTAATATATATGTTTTTTTAATGATTTTTTTACATAATATTTTATAAATATGTGTTTTTGTCCCCCTAAAACTTATTTTTCTATAAAGTTATGTTTGCTTATAATTATATTTTTTAATTAAAAATTATAAATATATACTTATTTTAGCATTTCTTTGTGAATAACTATAAAAAGAATCGTGAGCGTGAGCGCTCCCCCGAGCCCTCGAAAAAATTAACATGCCTCTAATAGTTCATGATTTTTGTATGGTAGTAATTAAAAACAGTAATGGAATAAGCCAAACCAGGGATATAAGTTTTTTTCTTCTTAATATTTTGTTTATGTAATGTACCGACATTGTATAATTATAGATTATGTAAATCGTTTACTAATGTTAGCTATGCACTTGCTTCATTTATGTTTTGAAATGTCGAACTATAACATCTTTAGAACACGTTGATGAAAGTTTTTTTGTGAATCGGATTGTATATGTTATGTGAATTTTGACTTGGATGAAGTGTTTGTAAAACAATTGTAAACTTTACATAAATGAGTAAATATTACTTTAGATTTTATTTATTGCAATAAATATTAATACTGAATTCATAGTAAATTTACCCAAACAACCCAAAATTTTTCAATAAGGGTAACCATGACAAAAATGGCACTAAGATTTCAAGGACAAATGGCAAGTAAGGCCAAAACAGGCCCACATAATTAAAGAAAATGATATTCAACTTAATTTTGTCTGCAAATAAATTCACGTCAATACTTACTCCTGGTAAGGAAATTTTTTCCATATATATGTTAAAATTATCCGTAACCCATTTAAACAGGCTGAAGATGTAAATCCTAATTTAACCTAAATCACTTATTCACTAATTTTGATCACTAAATCAATTTTGACCCTGATTTTAATCTTCGCCGCGGTCAGCGACATGATTTGACTGGCTACAGTATAAATTATTTATTTTCAAAACCTAAACACAAACTGTATTTTATTTTCGAATTCTTCTCCCAAAACATGTTTCTTCAAAATAAAATGGAAACAAAAGGCAAAAACATTCCAAATATAGCCTATATATATATATATATATATATATATATATATATGTTTACTGCTTTAAATGCACAGAAAAAATATAATCGGTACGTAACAAAATCAAGTTTGTAGTTATTTTCTAATAAGTGAAACCAATTTTCGTAGAAGAAAATGTGGATCACTGTGTGACATAAACAACAACTCTATTGCAAAAGTTATGATGCCAATATTACTCTGGTAAACAAATTATGGGATAATTAGATGCTACATCTAGTTATTATATTGAATGGATTTCAATCGTTGATTATATATATATATATATATATATATATATATATATATATATATATATATATATATATATATATATATTCATGTGCACGTGTTTAGTGGATAGTTTAATTTGATCTACAATTGATATACGCTAAAAAAATTAGGTGTAGCATCTAACTTCCGGAGCTATGATGTGTTTTTAATAATAATATATAGTCATTGATTGATAGAATAGACGAGACACAAGTATGGAAGTGCACCATGCAATGTGTGAGGTCTAAAAATGTGGGTGAATGAATTTTAAAAAGGATATTTTCCGACTGAAAATGAAGTATCCAAATTTGTATTGGACAAAGAAAAAAAAGTTGTGTGAAAATTGAAAATTCACAACTCACATCTATTTTTCCCAGATTGGTCATATCATGCTTTTAACTATTCTTTGGAAATTTTCCCTAAATTAACGGTTGGGAAGACTTCGGGAATAAGATGAATTGATATATATATATATATATATATATATATATATATATATATATATATATATATATATATATATATATATATGTGTGTGTGTGTGCAATAGTTTTGAATAATTAGAGAGAGAGAGAGAGAGAGAGAGAGAGAGAGAGAGAGAGAGAGATAGGGATTGCGTCTAGTCTATTCACTATTGTGATTGGAGTGAAAACAAGATTACAACTTTACAAAAGACAGAAGAGAATAAAGCGTAAGAGTCCAACTGAATATGTATTAATACCTTATCTACCTCTTTTCTTCTCCCACTCAAATGGAGTGGTGGACCGATGCTTTCCCAATCCCCTATTACAATTTTACTCATTCTGTCGATGCCCAATTCGTTAACCATCTCACTATGGGGTCCTCTATAGTTGTCATATCCATTTTTTAAATTTTTAATATATATATATATATATATATATATATATATATATATATATATATATATATATATATATATATATATATATATATATTTAAACCTCTATAAATTAATACAGTCGGAACTATCAAAATTCTATTAATTTAGCGAAATATTAAATTATCATACTAATAATTTAGTAGGTTTTTACCGAACCGGGATCAAAAGATTCCACTATATATTTAAGCGAGGTTATTAATTTATCGAAAAACTACTGTATATCGAATTTGTTTTCATTTTTTTGATCGTTGGCATTGCCCGAAATGTATCAGGGTGGAGATGGTAGTGTTCGATTATGGTTTCTATCCCGTTAGGTTCGGTTGAAGGCCATTTTTTTATATATATACTAGCATTTTTCGCACGGAATAGCATTCCAAGAATAATGATTAGTTTAATACATGACAATAAATATAATAAAATTTATTAGAGATATCATCAATATTTATACAAATTTAACTATACAAACTCATTCCAGAAAAAAATATATATATAAACTTAATTGTCATAATATGAAATTGATCATTAAATAAATGAAACAAATAAGGAATTATAGAATTTAGTCTGAAAAATAGGAGATAAAAATAATAATAACTATTAAGAGCAACTCCAACCCATTGTTATCAAATTGAGTTATCAAATTTTCAATTAATACTCTTGATTACATTTTGATACTTCTACAAAACTAGTGTATTCCAACCACAAGTATTAAAAATTAATTATCAAACAAATTTATCAGGTATTTATATATTATTTATTTTGTATTTATTTAAATAATCAATTTTGTTGAGGATTTTTTTTAATGTTCTCCTATCTTGAAGGAATATTTGGTAATTATTTGTAACTAGGATCTATTTTTAGTTCCGGATGAATGATATATCAAAATATGCACGCAGTCTAATAACCCTATTGGAGGATAGAACTTTTAAATTTGGGGAGTCAATGAAGGTTAATGAGTTTGATACCCTATTTAATAATCCGTTTGAGTTGTTCTAACAGATATAGAGGTAACGGATTAGGATTGTGTTAGTCTACATTTGATATATATATATATATATATATATATATATATATATATATATATATATAACAACTATAAGAGCAACTCTAATGCTAGACATGAAAATTGAGTTTTCAAATATTTATTTGATATTTGAGATAATATGTAATATTGACTTAAAAGTTAACTACTCTAACCGTAGTTATCAAATTAGTTATCAATTAGAAGTTTACGATAGTTTTATTTGCAATTGACGTATGTCAACTTGTGATTGGATATTATGTGGTTATATTTTTTATAACTCAAATTCTAACAAATATATTTACATTCCAAGGGGTGAATTATCAAATTAAAACCCTCATTTGATAACTCCATTAGAATTAAAAAATTCTATTTTTAAGTGTGTAAATATTAGTTCAATATTTGAATACCTTATTTGATAAATCCCTCGGAGCTGCTCAAAGGGATGATAATTATCTATTAGGAAAGACAAACATTTTATTAGTTTGCTTTTGCAACATATTGGTGCTAGCAGTTGTGCCGTGGTAGTTATTTTGATAGGCTTTTCGATCTATATTGGGGTTTTTGTGAGAAGGTCCCTCATAAACAACCCTTATTAATCTAGGTACGTATATGTACTTTCTTGATAAGTTCATCTTTTTAACATGTATTTTATATCAAGACAAATTTAATGTTTAAGAAATGACCTTCTATCTTTTAAACTCAATTAATGTCTAGTATTGTAATATACTAATATTACTGTAGTTGACAGTCATATTACAGCCAACCTCACTAATATTATTGTGGTTGATAGAAATATTATCGTTAACAGTAACATTACAGTCAACCCCAACAATAATACTTTTTAGGAGAGATGTGGGATACCCCTAGTTTTGAAATTATATAGGGATATGTTCTATGGATTTTTTTTCCCTAGTGAAAAACTCAAAATCCTAATCTTAATTTGATAGACTCCACTAGAAAAATTGAAATATCTGTTTTACCCTTTTAGTTACAATTTAAAACCTTAACCCTCTCTCTCAACTCTCGTTATTTTCTCTCTCCCAACGCCGTTTTCTCTTCTCTCTCCTTCCTCCCACCGACATTGTTTTCTCTTCTCTCTCTCTCAAAACTCCATTCTCTTCTCTCTCACCTCCCACCGCCGCTGCTCCGCCACCATCTCTCGCCGCTGCTCCGCCACCATCTCGCGCCGCTGCTCCGCCACCCCCTTGCTCTGCTGCTCCGCCACCCCCTTGCTCTGTTGCTCCGCCACCGCCTTGTGCCGGCTGTCGTTGCTCCTCCGTGAATTTCAGATCTGGAACCGGTGGTGTTTGATTTGCATATATTTACTGCATTTATAAAAAAAAAAAAAAAAAAAAAAAAAAAAAACCAGATCTATTGTGTTTTTGAAGATCTGTGAACAATTAATAATAAAATATTTTTCTTTGGATTAATTTGATTTTTTTTATTATAAATCATATGTAATTTATTTTTTGTATTTATTTGAAGATGATTCGAAATGCCTCAAGTGTGAGAGCTTTGTTTGTCTGTGGTAGAAATTTAATCAGTAGTGGTTACATAGATGGGTGATTTGAGTCAGGTGAATATATACAGTTATATTTAGCCATATACAGTCATATGTAGTAATGTATAGTCATGGCTACATATAACTATACATGACTATAGGACTTGTAGTATACTATAGTCATTTGTAGTCGATTTCAGTTCAGTAAATTTATCAACAAAAAAAAATCATGTTTTTTTTGTATTTTTCATGTAATCTAACTCGCATATTCCATTTTGCTCTTTAACTCGTATTTTTTATCGCAAGTTTTGGTTTTATTATAATTTTATGACATGCAGAGAATAAGATGCGATGAAGTGTCTTGTGAAGTTGGATTCATGCTACAATAGTCTAGACTTTATGTCACTTGATGTTGCATCACTCACCTTGGGTGTATTAAACGGGAACACGAGGGTAGGTCGCTGCACGTGAGTAGGTGATTGGGGTCGGAGTCAGTGCCACGTAAAGACGAACACCTAGGTCTACAACCTGCAAGACTAAGACGTGAACTAAGTCTAAGGTTGATCCGGCGGAAACACCTCCGACGCTCAAGTCAGAAAAATGCTTAGGGAAGCAGATGGGTAGGTAGAACAATAGAGTTCTGGGTATCAGAACTAGAGAATAGAACGTACCTTGTAAAGTTAGGTAGATGGTTTATTTATAGTGTAATTAGTAGAATTCTTGTTAGAGTAGAATTCTAAGTAGGATTAGTGAACCCTAATGGGCTTGTAACATCTTGTGGATTTGCGCCATTAATTAATCACCTTGTAGATGGATCGGGCCTTAAATGTCTCACATGCTAATTGGCTTATTGGGCCGATCCAATAAGATATATTATCACTATATATAACTATAGATAATTGTAGATAATCATAGTCATCTGTAGTAACATACATGTATGCTATAGATTTTTTTAAGTACATTAATACTTGTTTATGTTTGAAGAATATTTGCATGTGATTGTAATTTTTTTCATTTTTTGTTTGTTAGTTGATTTATAATATTAAGATCTAAATTGCGAATTCTAT
Organism: Erythranthe guttata; assembly: GCF_056151865.1. Lineage (NCBI taxonomy): Eukaryota > Viridiplantae > Streptophyta > Magnoliopsida > Lamiales > Phrymaceae > Erythranthe > Erythranthe guttata. The sequence goes on from NC_142536.1 coordinate 10,650,691, forward strand.
TTGTTGGTGTAGATGAATTTCGGGGTAAAAATGTTAGAGTAGGTGACCAACAAGCCAACTTATGGATGTGGTCTTTTCATTTATTCTTGTAATAAATAATCCTCTTTCGTATTAATGATAAAACACCTTGGCATTCTATATTTTTGTCCCTTGTAAAAATATAGATATAGTCCTTACAGTTATTAGAATTACTTATAATTGATCTATTACGATCGTGAGATATTTACTTAAGTATTATAACTGTTAAAATGTGTTCCTAGTCGAAGGGTTACGCCACCAATGAGGATATCGGCATTTCACATTAAGAGACTAGTACTTAGTGTATGTATACTGCGTCTCATCAGTAAACGGTATTGTGATATCGGCATACATAAGTGGGTGCTCGTAAGTTGACGAGTTCACTGAACTCCCTCATCCTAGAAATCTCTAAGTGGTTCTCTATAATCGAGTAGAGATCTCTATGATATAATTGTACACCATTAGTCCTTAAGACCTAGACATCACTATGACTTCACTAGAGGACCATATGTATTGTGACATGTCCCTGATTATGGAAGAAAATAAACACGAGAAAATATCAATATAAAAACGGATCCAGGATTTTATCTTCCCTCTATGCGATAATTCATCACCCAATTAATCTCTATCATGCAAGTTACGATTCCCGATTATTAACCCGAGACATTAAATTACTCATAACCCGCTATCGCATGTATTATGAGTCTATTATTCATAAACGATTCACTATATGTCTATGCAAACCAATTATGAATAAACATTAAATAAAAAGTCTCGTGATACGAACCACGCCAACCATGTGACGAGACCCGGTATCAATACTTCGGATTTCAAATCCTGGACCGTCCAAAGAAGGATTCAGTGGGGTGGAACCGCGACCCATTGCCTATTGTTGAGTGTATATTTACACACTTAATTATACCTTTTTATTTGAGCTTTTGGTGTGGTTTAAAGATAATTGGTGCTTAAAAAGTTGATTTATTGTATTTTAGGTACAAATTGAAGAATTGGAAAAGTATGGGGTCAAAACTGCAATTTTGGAGAAAATATGGGCCAAAAGTGAAAAAATCAAAATTCTGAAGATTTGAAGCTCGGACCCCCGTCCCAGTTTTAGTGCAAATCGTGGGACCCCCGTCCGAGACTCCGAAGTTGCGCAGAAAAGGGATTTTAATTGCACAAGGAAACTGCATTCTTCCCCAAGTTCTTCACCCTATATAAGACCAAGTCAGGCACACAATTAGGGATCTTTTTGATCATCTATCTTTTATCTTTCATCTTTCTACACGCGATCAAGAAGCACAAGAACGAAGACGAAGACTTGACGAATCTTCATCATAGTTCTCCTTTTTTGTTTTTATTCATAGCTTTTATGGTTTTTCATATTTTTATTATGCTTTTCGTAGAGAACATGAGTAGCTAAGTTTTTATTCTAGGATTTTATTGGAACCCTATGTGGTAATTCGAACCTATTTTTCTACCTTTATGCAAGTTTAATTCTTCGATTATTTCTTCTATCTTGATCTTATTTAGCGCATGAACGTAGCTAATTTATGTTGCTATTTGTTATTGTTAGAATTGATTGACAGATCGTTTTAATAATTAGAACAGGGATAGAAGAGCCTTCGAGTAGTTTTTCACCGAATGCGTGTGTTGATTGCATGTATTATCGTAGACATACAGATAATACCTTAGGTAGCCGTTTACGAGACTTGTTATTTAATGCTTTATTTGTACTAGGTTTGCATAGACATATAGTGAATCTTTTATGAATAATAGGCTTATAACGCAACGACAGCTGGTTATGAGTAATTTCGTGTCTTGGGTTAATAATCGGGAATCGTAACTTGCATGATAGGAGATTAATTGGGTGAAGAATTATCGCATAGGGGGAAGATAAAATCCTAGATCCGTTTTATATTGATATTCTCTCGTGTTTATTTGCTTTCTTAATTAGTTTAATTTTATTTAGTTAATTAAATTGACAACCCTGCGTAGGCTGGATAAAAATCGTAATTGTTAGAATTTGGTACTTAGGATTAAATAATTTGCGTATTCCCTGTGGGATCGACATCCGACTCTCACGAGTCTACTTTACTACTTGTTTGCGATACGTACACTTGCGTGTTGGTATTTAGCACCCAAAAAGTTTTTGGCGCCGTTGCCGGGGAATACGGCTAAATTATTTATTTATCCTAATATTAAATTTGAGCAATTTTTCTTACTTCCGCCAATTTCTTTTTTATTTTATTTAATTATTTTTTTTATTTTGTTTTAGGTATTTTTTATGCGAAGAGGACACGACACGAGCCTGCTACCTCTTGATCCCGAAATCGAGCGAACGTTTAGGCAAGCCAGGAGAAATCAACGGTTAGCCCAAAACACTCCGGCAACGATGGAAGACGAGAATAATCGTGGGGGAGGTAACCAAGGGCGCCCACCGAATGCGGCAGGAGAAGTCGTTATCGAGCAACAGCAACGCCAGCTGATGAATCCACCGCCTCGTCAACGAGCACTGCATGAGTACACCGTCCCGACACTCAATGGGTTCCAATCAAGCATCCAGCAGCCCCCCATTGAAGCCAACAATTTCGAAATTCGAGCGGGACTCCTCACTATGCTCCAAAACAATGGATTATTCAGCGGCCTAGCTCATGAAGATCCACATCTCGACTTGGTGAATTTTCTCGAGACGTGTGATTCGCACAAGATGAACGGAGTAACACCCGAAGCATTGCAACTCCGCCTGTTCAAGCACTCCTTACAAGGCGCAGCCCGAAAATGGTTACAAACTCGCGCACCGCACTCCATCTCATCTTGGGCCCAGCTAGCACAACTTTTCATGAACACATACAACTCCCCAACAAAAACTGAGAGAATCTGGAGAGAAATTCAAAATTTTATACAAGAGGCCGGTGAAGCACTATTCGAGACGTGGGAGCGGTTCAAACAGCTAGTAAGGAGGTGCCTGAATCACGGACTTCAAGAGTGGCGCCAACTACATATATTTTACGATGGGCTGCAAGACAACTCAAGGACAGTGCTCGACTCTGCAGCTGGAGGTATGTTCATGAGTTTGACCTATGACGAAGCATACGAACTCTTGGAGCGAATTGCTAGAAATAAGTACATGCGGGCATCGGACCGGTCGAATAGCACAGTAGTCAAGACGGGGGGAATTTTGGAGTTAGACGGAGTCACTGCAATCACGGCCCAATTAGAGAAGCTATCGAAGCATGTAGCGGCTTTGCAAACTCAGCAAGTCCATGCAGTCCAAGTTCCCGACCAGCGCATAGAAGAAACGGAGTCTCTGAATTATGTGCATGACACCAACCGCCAACAGAGGAACCCGTACTCCAACACGTACAATCCGAGATGGAAGGATCACCCTAACTTTGGGTGGGGAGGAAATCAGCAAGGACAAAGGCAAGCAACACCTCAAGGTCAACCGCCAAATCATTCACGACCAGCTCCCGGATTCCAAAATCCGCCTCAAGCTCAACCTCAAGGTGTAGATCTCGCAAATATCTTGGCGCAATTCATGACAACCACCCAAGCCTCCATCCGGAATTTGGAAACACAAATGGGTCAACTTGCAACCCAGCTAACCACGAGGCCATCGGGAGCACTGCCGTCGAATACGGAAGATCCTCGGAAGAACAACGTCGAGCAGTGCAACGCGGTGAGTTTAAGGAATGGGAGACAATTGGAGGAAGCCCCACGAAAAGAGAAGCAAAACACGGTGATCGAGAAGCCGAGCGTGATTGGAGAAAAAGAAGCGACTCACGAAGAACCACTATCATCTCCAGTGAAATCACGAGCCCCTCCAATTCCATATCCTCAGAAGCTTATGAAGAAGAAGCTCGATGCCGAGTATCAAAGATTTTTGGACAAGCTGAAGGAAATCCAAATAAATATTCCGTTTATTGAAGCCCTTCAAAAGATGCCAAAGTGGGTGAAATTCCTCAAGGATCTCGTGACAAAGAGGAAGAAATTGCAAGGGAACGAGATGATCCAACTCACGGAACAATGTAGTGCAATTCTTACACGGCCCCTTCCACAAAAACTCGGCGATCCAGGTAAGTTCACTATCCCTTGTACTATAGGAGGTAAAAATTTTAGATCGTTTATTGATTTAGGTGCTAGCATTAATCTTATGCCTTATTCTACTTATCAAAATCTTGGGTTAGGTGAGATTGAACCTACGGCTATAATTCTTCAATTAGCCGATATGTCTTTAGTTTACCCAAAAGGTATTTTAGAGAACGTGCTAGTAAAGGTGAACAAATTTATCTTCCCGGTTGATTTTGTTGTACTCGATATAGATGAAGATAGGGAGATACCTCTTATTTTAGGGAGACCGTTTTTAGCCACTTCAAAAACTCTAATTGATTGTGCTAGTGGTGATCTTACAATGACAGTGCATGATGAAACGATCAAATTTAATGTTTTTTGTGCTAATAAAAATTCATGTGATAATAATGAGTGTTTTACTATTGATCTTATGGATTTTACAAATCATGAAAAATTTGATGTTTCAATTTTGGACCATGGGAAAGCATCGTTGAGTGCAGGAGATGACGGCGGAAAAGGGAATCGGAAGGAGCACGCGCATTGTGCGGACTCAATTTCAACGCCGGCGAAAGATAGTCAAAAGAGTTGGGGTGCTAACGGTGATGAACGTGCAAGGAGGATGTGGCCACCTAAAGAATCAAACGAGCATTATCGTGGAGGGGAACTCAATCGCCAAGTGACTTCGGTCACGTTAGCTTGAACAAAGAAGCAGACAAAGTCCGGCTGAAGACTGTAAACTTAGCGCTTCTCGGGAGGCAACCCGAGATTTCGTTTTCCTTCTTTTATTTTATTTTATTTTATGTTAGTTTATTTAAAAAAAAAGAAAATATATATATATATATATATATATATATATATATATATATATATATATATATATATATATATATATATATATATATATATATATATATTGGCAGCACTGCATTTGGGACGGTCGTCCCAAAATATACCTTTAAAGTGGGACGGCCGTCCCACAACCAGAAGGGAACCAGTAGCCTTGGACGGCCGTCCGAGTTTTAGCCTTAAAACCGGGACGGTCGTCCCCAAACCAGTGAGCGACGACGAATTCTCGGACGGCCGTCCGAGAAATAGGCAAAAATTTGGGACGGCCGTCCGAACTAAAAAGGGGGCGTTTAAATTTTCGAAAATTAGATTTTCTCCCCCATTATTTCTTAAACCCTCCTCTTTCCTTCTCTCTTACTCCCACACACGAATTTTCGAATTTTTAAATTTGTCTTCCAAAAATTCTTCAATTTCACACATATAATTCACTCACGCACTCTCCAATTCTTATTTTGCGTTGGTATTGACAGGGAGGCTAGAGAATCGAACCAAACTTTCAAAAAAATCTACTCTTTCAAGGCACGCCCACAAGGTGTTCGACAATGTGCTCCAACCAAATTTTGAGTTCGATTGTCAACTAATTCTCACCGAATCTATTCCAACCTCTCTCCCAACTATGTCGTCCAACAAACGAGGCCGCATGCGCAAAGCATCATCTTCCAGAGGGAAGGGAAAGAGACAGAAAAGTGCCCCCGCCCGTACCCGAGCTATTGGAGGATGATGAGGAGGATGGTGATGCTCATACACATGGTGGAGTGGGTGAGCAACCCGATGATGGTCCCAACGCTTAAACAGGTGTTTTCTATCCTTAAACTCCGGGCGAATCACATTAAGGGCAATGTGAATTTTAAGTTTGGGGGTGGTTAACTACTTGTTTTATTTTATGTGCGCTTTATTTGTGATTTAATTTTTTTTTAGTTTGCATGCTTTATTTGCGTTTTGTTATTTCCGTTTTATTTTTTTTTGCTTCGAAAAAAAAAAAAAAAAAAAAATTCTATGCATCGGTGAATTACGATGATGAGAGATGGTCAATGTTTGATGATGAAATTGCTTGCTTTATGTGATAAGGATGAGATATACGTTTAGCTTTCGATTCAACGGAACGTAGAAGTGAATTATTGCTAGGAATCACACCTTGTGCATTGCTTTGGTTGAATGTTTTGTATTTTAAATTTGGAATTTATTTGTGCTAAATCATGCGTTGTTCGGTTTTAAATCTCATCTTTGGACATTTATGATACGAAGTGTTGGGTAGTAAGTGATTTGGGCCTTCTTTAAACCGTTTGAGCCTTTCAAGCCTACCCTTTTTGTCGAATTTATACTTAGAACCTTGATTTGAGCCTTGGAGAAAAGGTGTTCTTTCTTTTAGCCAATATGTAGAAGGTAGAAAAGTGGAGATTCTTGAATAATTACCCCGTGAAGTTCGGTCGAATATTCTTATAAGGTCTTCTTCTTCTTCGAAAAAAAAAAACAGAAATACATATGTGCATCTTTATATATATATATATATATATATATTCGAAAAAAAAAATATAAAAAAAAAGAGAGAAAAGAAGAAGAAGAGATTATAAGGGAGAAATAAGGACTAGTAGTTGAGTTGTTTTGAAAACTCGATCCCTTCTCTTAAGAGCAAAAGTGGAGACTTTTGAACTCTTAAGAATCGAGTTTATTAAAGTCCTTAGAGGTGAATTCATTGTTTCAAACGCCTATCTTGCAAAATTCGGCGTAATCACCTCAATTCAAGAAAATTAGCCACACATATCCATATTACCTACCTCGGACCAAAGAGCCTAACAATTGAAAGCCACAAAGTCCCAATGATCCCAATAGCTTAGTGTTCAATATTAGTTGAGTAGAATAATTTGGTGAGTATTTGGAGTCAAATATATGCATGTAAGTATAAATTCTCTCTCTTTAATTTGCAAATATTGGATACTTGAAGCAATTGTATGATTTGTGGTTTTTTGTAATAGTGAGTGACTAAGTGCCGTTGAATGTTAAGCTTGCGAATACCTAGGAATTATCATCATAATTGCAAGTTCTGAAAACACGAAGTTGACCAATCGATTTATGTAATGAGATGTATAGTCGTGTTTTGTGCTCTTAAATTGATTTTACTTGAGGACAAGCAAAAGTTCAAGTTTGGGGGTGTGTTAAGTGTATATTTACACACTTAATTATACCTTTTTATTTGAGCTTTTGGTGTGTTTTAAAGATAATTGGTGCTTAAAAAGTTGATTTATTGTATTTTAGGTACAAATTGAAGAATTGGAAAAGTATGGGGTCAAAACTGCAATTTTGGAGAAAATATGGGCCAAAAGTGAAAAAATCAAAATTCTGAAGATTTGAAGCTTGGACCCCCGTCCCAGTTTTAGTGCAAATCGTGGGACCCCCGTTCGAGACTCCGAAGTTGCGCAGAAAAGGGATTTTAATTGCACAAGGAAACTGCATTCTTCCCCAAGTTCTTCACCCTATATAAGACCAAGTCATGCACACAATTAGGGATCTTTTTGATCATCTATCTTTTATCTTTCATCTTTCTACACGCGATCAAGAAGCACAAGAACGAAGACGAAGACTTGACGAATCTTCATCATAGTTCTCCTTTTTTGTTTTTATTCATAGCTTTTATGGTTTTTCATATTTTTATTATGCTTTTCGTAGAGAACATGAGTAGCTAAGGTTTTATTCTAGGATTTTATTGGAACCCTATGTGGTAATTCGAACCTATTTTTCTACTTTTATGCAAGTTAAATTCTTCGATTATTTCTTCTATCTTGATCTTATTTAGCGCATGAACGTAGCTAATTTATGTTGCTATTTGTTATTGTTAGAATTGATTGACAGATCTTTTTAATAATTAGAACAGGGATAGAAGAGCCTTCGAGTAGTTTTTCACCGAATGCGTGTGTTGATTGCATGTATTATCGTAGACATACAGATAATACCTTAGGTAGCCGTTTACGAGACTTGTTATTTAATGCTTTATTTGTACTAGGTTTGCATAGACATATAGTGAATCTTTTATGAATAATAGGCTTATAACGCAGCGACAGCTGGTTATGAGTAATTTCGTGTCTTGGGTTAATAATCGGGAATCGTAACTTGCATGATAGGAGATTAATTGGGTGAAGAATTATCGCATAGAGGGAAGATAAAATCCTAGATCCGTTTTATATTGATATTCTCTCGTGTTTATTTGCTTTCTTAATTAGTTTAATTTTATTTAGTTAATTAAATTGACAACCCTGCGTAGGCTGGATAAAAATCGTAATTGTTAGAATTTGGTACTTAGGATTAAATAATTTGCGTATTCCCTGTGGGATCGACATCCGACTCTCACGAGTCTACTTTACTACTTGTTTGCGATACGTACACTTGCGTGTTGGTATTTAGCACCCAACACCTATAAGGAGGCAAGAACCTTGGTATGCGAAGACGCCACAATCAATTGCGGAAGATTGATTGATAAGTCAGGGGCGAACACCACGGAGAACAACTCCGATAAGTTCATTTAAAAAAAACTATGGTTCTTGAAGAACCGAAGAGACACACTCTTATTCAAATATTTCAATACATTGTTGTGTTTTTATTCATACAAGCTGATCCTTTTATATAGGGTTCAATGCTATCTAATCTATGGAAAGAAACTAAGAACACAAAATTATTATATATCTAATTAAATCAGCCACAAATCAGCCAATCTAATTAGTATTTATTGAATCTAAATTAAGAAAGCTTTTTTTAAATCATTGTCTTGATCTTCCAAGGCTAAAATGTGCTAATAAAGAGCCCTCATATGTCCTAAAAAACGTGTGTATTCTTTCCTTGTTCAAATGAACATTCCAAAGGTTTATAATATGTGATTGCATCAATTAGAACATTCCAAGATGTATATGTTTGTGATTATGCCTTTGAAATCTGATCTAGACCAATTTAAAATGTGACTAGAAAACCTTTGGAATCTTTGATTGCTTGATGTGATTGGGATCACATCATCTCGTAAACGGCTCCTAAGGTATTATTTGTATGCTACGATAATACATGCAATTGACACACTCATCCGGTGAAAATTACTCGAAGGCTCTTCTATCCCTGTTCTAATTATTAAAACGATCTGTCGATTCAATTCTAACAATAACACATAGCAACATAAATTATCTAGATTCATGCACTAAATAAGTTCAGATAAAAGAAATAATCATGGAATTAAACTTGCATAATATTAGAAAAATAGGTTTGAATCACCACATAGGGTTCCAACAAAATCCTAGATTAAAAACTTAGCTACTCGTAATTCTTATGATAAACAAAATAGAATAAATAAAATAATTAAGAAAAACTATGCTTGAGTCTTCGTTGATCTTCGTTCTTCGCATTTTGTAGTGTAAAATTTCGTTCTTATGGTGTGGAGACATGTTGCTTTTATAGGCTTTTCTTGATAAGGAAGTAGTGGAAACCCAACAGGAATCAATTTCCGCCACTTTCCCCCACAGGATTTGTTCTTCGATTTTTGCCATGTTGGAGTCCGAATTGTGGCCCTTGAAATTATGTTTCTTATGCCGCCAAAATCAGCTGTGGAGTTCGTATGAGTGAGATATGCTCGAAATGGTGGACACTGCCAAAGCTGTGGCAAGATTCCTTCTTCCAATTTTATTTATTTCCTTATTTGCAACTTTTTCCTTTTTTTGTTATCTTTTTTTCTTCATGGACACCTAATTCTCGTTTTTCACCTATAAAACACAAAATCAATCAATTAAAGCACAAATATAATTAAATATAAACAAAAGATCCACGTAAAGTAACCGTATTGAGTGTAAACCCTAATTCCACCGCACTTTCTAAGTTTGGAAACTTCCCGAGTTAGAAAGTCCACTAAGATGTTCGCCTATTCTTTTCATTTTCTTATTCTCATTCATAATTCCAAATTACGAATGTTGGACCCAATCATATTGACTTCCAATCATGCAAAGACAAAACATTTTTATCTCTGACCGTTCATTCAAAGATCTCATGTGCACGAGCACTTAGTCAACTCTGGCCAGAGACTTAGATTACAAACTATGAGAACACACAGTATATCCAAGACTATTCTAGCGATCGAATCCCCGACTACAATGCACAGACCTCCCACTAGATTTCAGACTGCACGAACACTGGCCCTTGGGGCGGTCCTCGGTGGAACTCAGGGACAGGTCACGATACAGCTGGTCCTCTAGTGAAGTCACGGTAATGTCTAGGTCATAAGGACTAATGGTGTACAACTAAACCATAGATATCTCTACTCAATTATTGAGAACCACTTAGAGATTTCTAGGGTGAGGGAGTTCAGTGAACTCGTCAACTTACGAGCACCAACTTATGCATGCCGACATCACAATACCGTTAACTGATGAGATGCAGTACACATACACTAAGTGCTAGTCTCTTAATGGGAAAGGCCGATATCCTCATTGGTGGCGTAACCATTCGACTAGGAACACATTTAACAGTTATAATACTAAAGTAAATATCTCACGATCCTAACGATCAATTACTAGTACTTGTAATAACTGTATGGACTATATCTATGCTTGTAACAAAGGGACAAAGATATAGAATGCCAAGGTGTTTTATCATTAATACGAAAAAAGGTTTGTTTATTACAATAATAAATGGAAAGACCACAGCCATAAAATGGCTTGTTGGTCACCTACTCTAACAATCTCCCACTTGACCTAAAGCCAACTACCAATGAATCGCAATCCCATCTACTCTCGATGTTTCTCGTGGACCGACCTTGGTAAAGGCTTCGTGAAGGGGTCTGCAACGTTCTCTTACGAGGTGACTCGTTTTACTTTAACTTCACCTCTATCAATGATCTCACGGATCACATAATACTTCCTTAGAATATGCTTGGACTTCTGATGAGATCTCGGCTCCTTAGCTTGCGCCACGGCTCCGGTGTTATCACAGTACAACGGTACTGGATCGTTAGCATTAGGAATGACACCCAACTCTTGGATGAATTTCTTTATCGAAGTCCCTTCTTTTGCAGCTTCGAACGCTGCAATGTATTCAACTTCGGTAGTGGAATCGGCCATCGTGCTTTGCTTGGAACTCTTCCAATACACGGCACCACCATTAAGCATGAATATAAATCCCGAGTTCGACTTTGAGTCATCCACATCCGACTGAAAATTAGAGTCGGTAAAGCCCTCTAATTTCAACTCGGCACCCCCATAGAGCAAAAATATATCCTTAGTCATTCGTAAGTACTTGAGGATATCTTTCACGGCCTTCCAGTGAGCTGGACCGGGGTTAGACTGATATCGGCTTGTGACACTCACAACATACGCGATATTGGGTCTCGTACATAGCATGCCATACATAATTCTTCCTATGGCAGAAGCATAAGGCGTCCTTTACATCTCCTCTATTTCACTAGGTGTCTGAGGACACATAGATTTTGAGAGACGAACCCCATGGGACATTGGCAAGAATCCCTTCTTGGATTCTTCCATGCTAAACCGTTTCATAACGGTATCTATGTACAGGCTTTGGGATAAGCCAAGCATCTTTCTTGCTCTATCTCTATAGATGCGTATTTCTAATACATAAGATGCTTCTCCCAAATCCTTCATTGAGAAACGTGTGGACAACCATGCTTTCATTTGTTGCAACATTCCTACGTCATTCCTAATGAGTAGAATGTCATCAACATAAAGCACCAAAAATATTACTGCCCTCCCACTAACCTTCTTGTATACACAAGGTTCCTCCGGGTTCTTCTCAAAATCAAACTCTTGGATAGTTGAGTCGAACCTAATGGTCCAACTACGGGATGCTTGTTTTAATCCATAAATGGATCGCTGGAGTTTGCAAACCTTTTGATCACTTCCAGAAGATATGAAGCCTTCCAGCTGCACCATGTAAATTTCTTCCTCAATGTCTCCATTAAGGAAATCGGTCTTTACATCCATTTGCCATATCTCGTAGTCGTACCACGCAACTATGGCCAGCAAAATCCTGATGGACTTCAACATCGCGACTGGTGAAAAGGTTTCCTCATAGTCAAGACCTTGTCTTTGAGTATATCATTTCTCTACCAATCTATCTTTATAGGTCGATACCTTTCCATCCACTCCAATTTTCCAATTTTCTTCTTATGGATGATAAGTGTTCGTTTTGCACGATTTTTGCTTATCAATTCTTCGAGTTTTGGTCTTCGTTTGTCCGAGTTTTCGGCTTTATTTGTATATATTATGTTGTTTGTGTTTTATTTATATTTTAGGTAAAGCGAATCTATTTTTGCCGATTCGAAACGATTTTGGAAGCGAAGCCGAAAATCAAACCAAACACGTGCAAAAGTGCATTATCGCGGGTGTGGCACTGTTTCGTATTTCAAGCATAACTTTTGCATACGACCTCCGATTGAGCTGATTCAAAGGGCCTTAGAAATCTCACTTCAAGATCTACAACTTTTGTGAAATGAAAAATTGTCAAATTCGGGCTACAAAAGGGTCAAAACAGTGTTTGATGTTGGCGCAGAAGCCCAGATCGCGATCTAGCCTTCCTGGATCGCGATCTGGGGGGTCTTACAGAGAGCAAATTGGGGTCAGATCCAGATCGCGATCCAGGACTGGATCGAGATCTGGGGGGTCTCACAATACATTTTTTGATGAAGAACCAGATCGCGATCCACCATTCCGTATCGCGATCTGGAAAGGCAGTGTGCAGTTTCCAAGGCTGTCATATCGCGATCCAAGAAGCCCATATCGCGATCTGGGCACAAAATTCGAGACGAGATATTTTTCAATGATTTCTTACTATAAATAGAAGGTCTCTTATTCATTTTAGAAGATCTCGATTATCTCTCGACTTCTTCTTCGGTTTTCTCTTCGGTTCTCGCCAGTTCTTCGCGGGAAGCTTCAACAAGGGTTTCGACTCGGGTTTTTCATAAGCTTTTCTTTACGTTTAGTTTATAATTTCTCGTGTTCTTCATTTGGATGCTGTGTTTATAATGAACTGAGCATTTTCTTTTAGGGAAATGAAACCTTGTATATATTGATTTTGATTTCCAAATCTGTGATCTATTTGTTGTTCTTTGATTATGTTTATGTTTTCCTGTATTAAATGCTTTCGATTGTTTGGCCAACAGTTGAATTGATTCTAAATGGGAATGAACTCGAGAGAGGATTTCTCGTTTGATTTTAGGAAAACATAGCTCGGGTTGTGGAAACGGAGACGTGATGCACCTCGGGTAGCCCTTAAGAACTTGACCTGAATGCTCTCTTAATATCAGGTTCTGAACGGAGACGTCGGACATGTGAGTAGACTCTAACTACACTGGAGACGGGGGTTAGGGTATTTTAGTGTCTAGGTTAGCGAATATAGAATTGACATTAGATTCGCATTTGTAGATCTTTATCGATAGTACAGTGGTGAATTTTACCCTAGAAGCCATCACACGTCATAATTCTTCGCTTGTTCTGGCGGGCCGTTGTTTTTTTTTTTTTGTTTCCTTTTGGCTTCATGTCATCTCCCATCTTTTTCTCCCGTCTAGATAAAGTTTAGGATAGTATAATTACGCTACTTGGTAGATTTAGGAACTTAATTCCCTGTGGATCGATATCCGGAATTGACTATTCTGCAAAACGCGATACTGTACACTTGCGGTTTTTGCACCAACTTACCACCTCCGGAACCAGTTGAGCTACACCCATGCGGGCCACTTGCGGTTTTTCATACGTAGGTTTTACGCGTATCAATAGATCCACTTGCAGCCTATGTGAACTATTCCCTTAGGTGGATCTACCAAGGTCCACACCTTGTTGGAGTACATGGAGTCCATTTCGGATTTCATGGCAATAAGCCAATGTCCCATGTCCGCATCCGATACGGCCTCATTGTATGTTCTCGAATCTTGTCCATGATCAACATGATCTTCATCATTTTCGAGGAGGAATAACCTATCCGGCATTTTCCGAACACTTTCGAATTTACGTAGCGTAGGTTCAGGAGATATATTAGTGGATTGTTGTATTGGTTCGATTACTTTTTCTTGCGCTTGAACTTCACTTTGCTGTTCTTGAACTACTTCAAGTTCTATCATGTTGCCTTTTCTATCGGATAGAAACTCCCTTTCTAAAAAGGTGGCCTTTCTCGAAACAAACACCTTTGCTTCCTTGACATAATAGAATTCGTATCCCATTCGGGATACCCCACAAAATAGCACAAGTCGGATTTACTATCCAACTTATCTCCCACTAATCGCTTCACATAAGCGGGACAAGCCCATATCCTAATAGGTTTGAAGTTGGGTTTCCGGGAATGCCAAAGTTCATAAGATGTGGATTTAATTTGACTCCATTTTCATTCTTAAATTCAATTTAACCTCAATTTGACCCCAAATTTCACAAATTGTTCAATTTTAACCCAAAACTCAATTTTGAGTACAAGTTTACCCGTCGCCGTCGTTGACATTTTTTTTCTTCCTCCTGCTTTTCCGCCGGTCTCCGGGATTGACCTTTTCATTTTTTTTCACCTGTTTTCCGCCGGTCTCTGGCGTTGACTTTTAAAAAAAAAATTCTTAAACATCTTTTTGCTTGTTTAAACAGTTATATTGTTGTGGACCGTCAGATGAACTATATGACTGTTTAACACAGTAATATTAACTATATTACTGGTTAACACAATAATATTAACTATACTACAGTTTAACACAGTAATATTGCTATATTACTCTCTAGCACAACATTAGTAATACAACAAAACAACTATTATTGTGTAATAGTGTAATATTAATATGTTGACTGTTCAACATAGGCAAACATAATAAAAAGCCAAAAGAATTAATATTGATGTGGTTGACAGTAATATTACTGTCATCCACAATAATATTATTGTAACAACAGTAATATTACCATCAACCACAGTAATATTATTGTGTTTATAGTAATATTACAATAGTAGACAGTAATATTACAATAGTAGACAGTAATATTATAACGTTAATTGGTCAACCAATAAACAAAACAAAAATGTCAAAAAAAAATATAATATTGATGTGGTTGACAATAAGAGTATTGTGTTTACAATAATTTTACCGTTAACTACAGTATAATTACGTTGACTTGTCAACAAATAAAAAAAAAATCAAATAAAGGCCAGAAAATTATAATATTGTTGTGGTTGACACTAATTGTACTGTCATTGACAAAACATTTACGTAAATATACTGTCAATGACAGTACAATTAATGTCAGCGACAGTATAATTAATGTTAGTGACAGTACAATTACGATACGTTCAGCGGCTAACGAAAAAAAAAGGATAAAATTTTTAGGAAAAAAAAAATTAAAAAATTAATTGAAAATTCAATGCTGAAGGTCGGCGGTGGAAAAAGAAAACAACAAAAAAATATTCAACTAAAAAAAAAAGTTGAGGAAAAAAAAAGTCAAAATTGGATTTATATTTTTATTTTTTTTGTTAAAATTGATTAAGTTGAAATTAAATTGGGGTTACAATTAGGAATTCTATTTAAAGGGTTGAGGCAATTTTGTCATATACATTATTTTTTCCTATATTTATATCACATTAAAGGGACACGTTTATTGGCGAAAGAGATAGAACTCGTGAACCTAAAATAAGAATGGGGTCTTTCTAGGGTGAGATGCCCCATGTTCTAAACTTTTATGAGATATGCATTAATCACCATTAATTTTCTAAGATTAAATCTGGACCCTAGGAAAATAACATGGCTTATGTTCTAAAAAATGAAGTACTTTACCAAATTATCCTTCGATTATTTTTTTTATTAAATTAATATAAAATTGATTAACATTGAATTGTCTAATTTACCCCCTACTATATTTTATTTAAATAATTAATTTAAATTCATTGTGACCGAGATTTATTTGATAAATAATCGAAAAAATGCATTCATTAGGAATAGAACTTGTGACCTCTTAATTCATTTACCACTCCTAACCATCCAAGCACATTAACTTATTATAATATATTTAACCATAATTGTATAAATACTGTTAATTCAAATATTAATTGCAACATTCATTATTATTAAATGATATTAAATAAATTATTAACAAATTTAATAAAATAAAGTTTTAAAAATATAAAGAATTGCAGTTCAATACGCCAAACATCTATCATTAATTATATAATATTAGAAGTATTAATAAACTCCACCATTTAAAAATGTAAAGAATGCTCAATTAAATATAAAACAATGCATAACTTAATTCAAACTCACTTATGTTATTTAATCAATAGTGTGACAAATCCAAATAAAAAATAAAATAATATGTTTGTTTAGAAGAAGAAAAAATTATAACTCATTCCAATTAGTAGTTTTCTTACTTTAAAATAAAATTATATACTACAAATTCTATATTGTGAATTTTCTTTTAATATTTAATTTAATCAACTAGTAAGATTTGAATCGATGAAGTACAAATACTTTTAATTAGTAACATTATTCAAATATTTTAATCGGTTGTTTAACTATTGACATAACATGTTACATAATTGATTTAACTATTTATAAGTAATGTCTAATATCTTTTTCATTCAATTTTGTCATAAAAATAGTAAATTTAATTCCTAACACATGTAAGAACCTAATCGTAAATCATAATATTTTATCAAAGCGTAATATTTGAACCAATTAAGCTCAAGTCCTTTCAATTCGTAAAAAATATTCAAATATTTGAATCGATTCATTAGCGCGCTCAACTATTGACAAGAACGTCTTAATCAAATTAACTATTATTAATTAAAGTGTAATACATTTTTAATTCAATTTTATCATAAAAAAATAATTCCTAAATTACGCAAGAATCAAATCATAAGATTAATTAAAGCTTATGATTTGAATCAATTAAGCGCAAATCCTTTTAATTTGTAAATATTATTCAAAAATTTGAATCGATTAAGTTCAACCACTGACAAGAACGTATTAATCGAGTTAACTATTTATAATTAAAGTCTACTATCCTTTTAATTCAATTTTAGCAACAAAATAATAATTTAATTCGTAAAATCGTAAAAATCATATCGTAAATCGTAAGATTTAATCTAACCATGAACCGATTAAATCTTACGATTTTTACGAATTAAATTTTATTATTTTTTATGATAAAATTCAATAAAAAAAAGGTTACTAAACTTTAACTATACACAGATTGATTAATACGCTATTGTAAATTATTGAGTCGGATTCAAATATTTGAATATTGTATACGAATTGAAATGAGTTGAGCTTAATCGATCAAATCTTTGAATATTGTTTTTGAATTGAAAACACATGAGTTTAATTGATTCAAATATTACGATTTAATTAAATCTTCCAATTTACGATTCAATTCAAACTTCAAATTCTTTCGAAACTCATTTTTAAATTACACGAGTTGAACAACATTTCCTTAGATTTTTAAATTATATTATATAAAGATTTGTTAGTATGGGATATTTTTAATATATAATAATAATAATTATATGAGAATTAATAATTTATTTAACATTATTTATATAAGTTTTATAACCATTATAAATTGTAGCTTTGTGATATATATCCGTATTGTTAGTTTATTGTCAATTATGTGTTGTGTCTTAATGGTAAGTATTCTTGTGTGTTTTCAGATGGTCACGAATTCGAATTCAGGTTGATGCTATTTTGGATGGGTGGTTTAATGATTTTTACGAATAATGATATAATTGACATTATAAATTTTAATTCAGCAATAAATATATATTTAAAATTGCATTAAAAATATAGAGGGTAAAATTGACATTACATTAATAATATATAATGGCCGATTTTTTGAAAATATTAATTATACGAAGGGTATTTACGACAATACGTAAATGAGGAAAAATTGGATTTTTTGGCAGGGACACGTGGCGCAATATAAAGAGGGTATCTCATAAAAGTTTAGAACATGGGATCTCACCCTAGAAAGACCCATAAGAATGATGGTTGGTCAGGGACTTATGCATAAAAATCCCCTATTTAAATATTTAATACAGAATAGATTCATGAGTTAATTAATTTGATTTGATGATAAGCTAGTATGGACAATCTTGTTTAATCCTTGTATTGGATAGTTAAAAAATGCCCCGCCCCCCAACCCACTCCATTCGAAAACCTTAATCCTAGCATAAACGACCATGAGCTCTACGTCAGCCGCCCCTCCCCTCCTTCGGTCGCCGCCGTTGACAAGGAGGCTTCTCAGCCTCTCGTTCCTCCCCCACTGGTTGTTCACCGGACCTTCACTCAAGTTACAGCTCGGTCGCCCCCAAGACTCCCCTAATGGTTTCAATCTGATCGAGGATGAACCAACCTGTCTTTTCTCCCCTTTCGAGATGGATCTCACCTCGAAATAATTCTCTAATCATGAAATTTTCTAGAGGCCGCCCCAGTTTGCATGAAAGAAATTCGCAATAAAATTTCTCAATCTTGGCAACTATCCAAAGAACCTGTGATTGGTACGTCCATGTTTCGAATTTTCCGTTGGTCCAAAGATATTCACCTACACAAGGACTGCACAAGAGTTGCAGTTTGGCTCCTTCTCCTCAAATCAGTTAGGTACTTTTCGGCGAAGGAACGTGGAAAAGAAGCCAAGAAAGACGATGTACTCCAAAATAACAGGTTTGTCCTGTTGGAGGAAGGGGTGGTCGATCATAGTCTGAGTCTACTCCCATGTCTCAAGCAAACCCTAGTTTGATTGTAGGTTCATCTAACAAGAGCAAAAGTAAGAGGCTGCCTTTCTCCATTGATATGGGCCGCTCTGGCAAAACCAAATAAACATAGGCCCATGATGATAAGCCCATGATGGCTCAGCTCGTTATTACAAGAGAGGTCGTTGGACCGTACAACCTTGGAAACGATATGGGAATGTCTTAACTCGCCAGCCCAATACCAAAACGAGGTAAAGCGAGCCCAGAGCAATAAAGGCCCAAGATACATGACTTGAGGGCAGGGAGAAACCCTAAAAAGGGAAACCTTGGAGGCCAAGACTTCATCATCTATAAATAGGAGAAGACATTATATTTCTTGACACATGCTTTTACGTACTTTTCATAAACATACTCTAAAAATATTATACTGACTTGATCGTCGGAGCTTTCCCGCCGGGAATCCCTCCCGGCGTTGCAGGTCTCTTCACCGGAATCCAAACCAGGGTATAAGGAGTGCGAGAAGAAGCCCTACGGACGAAATCAAGTGGCGCCGTCTGTGGGAATTTTCTAAAAATTTGGAGCACAACTTCCAGGAAAATACTAGATCTGCCCCTGGAAGTCCAGATCTGAGCTGAAAACGTGGAGAACAATGGAGGAAGGAGACACGATTGCCCGAAACCTACAAAGGGAGCTGGATGCAGCAGTTCACGACACACCTGGTGTCGATCCGCCGTCTGTCTTGAAGGAGAAGTCAGGATGCAGCCTACTTACGCCCGAGAAGGAAAGACGGATCCCCCTCTTTTCAAGTAGCCCTTCCTTCGAGTTTCAGGGTGGTGGAGCCGCTTCGAAGAGACCGGCTACGGTACCGGCTCCATCCCCTGACGAGCGTACATACACCCGGGATGAAGTAGAACCCATGATCAGTACGGCCATTCGAAATTACGCTCAATCCTTGCCTCAGGATAACCGGCCTAAGAGAGACTTGAGACGCTCTCCGAACGAAGGGCGAGCTGATGATGAGTGCGACAGTTATTCGGAAAATCGAAGAGGCGATAGTCATGGTGTCAGGACCGAGGTAGACAGTCTGAGGCGTGATATGAACGAATTAAAGGCCCTGCGGAACAGTTCAACGCGAGTTATCGGGGGATCTAGCCCTTTCGCAAGACACCTCGATGATGATCCCATACCCGCTAATTACCGACCTATTTTGTTCGAATACAATGGCACATCAGATCCTGCTGAACACCTAAGTCGTTTCAACAATACAGCATCACTTCACCAGCTCACGGAAGGGGTGAGGTGTCGTGCCTTCGTCACCACTTTAGCTGGGCCTGCTCAGGCCTGGTTCGGTTTGTTGCCCCCCGGGAGCGTACAATCTTTTGAACAATTTGCCAAGGCCTTCATGAATCAGTTCGCTAGCTCGAATAAGTGCAAAAAAACCTCTCTGTCGTTGTTCAGCATTCGTCAGAAGGAGAAGGAAAGCCTCAGGAATTACATCAAACGGTTCACTTCGGCCACCTTAGAAGTCCCAACTACCAGTGATGAGGTGCTTATGGCAGCCCTTTCACAAGGATTAAGAGATGATGAGTTTTTCCGGGCTCTAGCGCTGGAACCTTCGCCTGATTTTGATAATTTGCTAGAAAGAGCATCTAGGTTCATTAACCTAGAAGAAGCCCGCCAGCAGAAAGTGGAAGAATCTCACCAAACCACAAACGTGCGGGTTAACGAAGTGAAGAAAGGCAAGGAGCCCATGTTACCTCGAAGGGATGCCAATATTCCCGGTCGGAGTACCGCCCCGGATGCTAAAGGATCCCGATATCAATCGTATCAGCCTCTTACGGCACCTTTATCCCATGTGTTGTGCGCAATCGAGAAGAGAGTTGACTTGCGATGGGCCCGAACCGCTCGAGAAGCACCGCGCCGAGATCCAACACTGGGTACCTTTTGTCGTTTTCATAACGAGTACGGACATATGACTGACGATTGCGCACATCTGAAAGATGAGGTGGAACGTCTTATCAGGGACAATAAGATTGAAGATTTTGTGAAGATAGACCCCCCCCCCCCCCCCAGGGGACAAAAGCGCGAAGCTCAGTTCGGAAATCCTGCGCGAATCCCGCCCCCGCCGCCAATGCCGAAAAGAGGATTTATTCAGATGATTTCAGGGGGCCCTACGGGAGGGGATACTCATCGGGCTAGGAGGCGCCACCTCGGTGGTCTCAAGAACAATCCCGAAGTTTGCCAAATTTCTACATCGAAGTGCCGTCAATACCCCATTATCTCGTTTGGCCCCGAAGACGAAGTAGGCCTTGATGACTTTCATTGCGATCCCCTCCTCATCACGATTAATGTCAGAGGATATGACGTCGCTCGCGCTTTTGTTGACCCAGGGAGTTCAGTGGACGTCATATCTTACGAGTGTTTCCTACAAATGGAACTCGATCTCCCGATTTTCCCTGTCACCACCCCGATATTCGGGTTCACAGGAGGATCTCTAACACCGATCGGACAAGTTAAAATCCCTGTCACTATAGGAACGCCACCTCTAGCTCGTACGCAAGCTGTCAATTTCGTCATCGTTGAAGGATCGCCGACCTCCTACAATATAGTTAAAGGACGACGAATGATGCACGTCTTTCGGGCGGTCCCTTCGACTATTCATCAAAAACTCAAGTTCCCAGTCGATGGAATGGTAGGAGAGGTCAGAGGTGATCAAGCCCAGTCGAGATCCTGTTACGTCGAAATGGTCAAGATAGCCGAGAAAGGGCGACGCGACACTTTCACTAAAGAAAACTTGGGAGACGAGAAGCGCCCCCGAATCGATCCGGAAGATAAAGTTAATCATGTACAACCCATGGATGAATTAATGAGTATTGACCTTGTCCCCGGCATGTCGAAGCAAACCCGGATAAGCAAAGACCTAGAACCGCCTTTCCGAGACGAGCTGATAGCATTATTACGATCTAACGAAGACATCTTCGCATGGCAACCAAGTGACCTAACCGGTATCGCACCTCGTACTGCCGTGCACAGGCTCAACTTGCGACCTGAGTGCAAACCCGTCAAGCAAAAACGGTGACACTTCGGTGTTGAAAAAGACGAGATTATAAAAAAGGAAGTCCAACGACTTCTGGACATTGGACATATTAGGGAAATCCAATTCCCCACATGGCTGTCCAACGCAGTGTTAGTGCAGAAGGCCAATGGTCAGTGGCGAATGTGCATCGATTTCAGGGACTTAAACAAGGCTTGCCCGAAGGATGATTATCCTTTACCTCGTATAGACCAACTTGTAGATGCCACTGCGGGATGCGAGCTACTCAGTATGATGGATGCTTCACAAGGATACCACCAGATCCCATTAGACGAAAAGGATCAGCTGGCAGTAAGCTTCATTACCGCCACAGGCACCTACTGTTACGTAGTGATGCCCTTCGGTCTGAAGAACGCACGGGCCACGTATCAGAGATTGATGGATAAAATGTTTCGGGCTCAGCTAGGGCGCAATATGTAGGTCTACGTTGATGACATGCTGGTCAAAAGCAAAAAGTGTTCCACGCACCTCGCAGACCTAGCTGAGACATTTGCCACCCTTCGCCTCTATGGGATGAAGTTGAACCCCGCGAAATGCGCATTTGCAGTGAAAGCTGGAAAGTTCCTGGGATATGTTGTTAATCGAGAAGGTATTAAAGTAAACCAGGATAAGGTTGAGGCCGTACTCCAAATGACACCCCCTCGCTCCATCAAAGAAGTCCAATCCTTAGCAGGGAAGGTTGTGGCCCTAGCTCGGTTTATATCACGGATGGCTGATAAAAGTCTACCCTTCTTTAAAATACTGAGGAAAACGGCTCAGTTCGAATGGACTGACGAATGCCAGCTCGCGTTCGACGCATTAAAACGTTCGCTTACTTGTCTACCCATTCTCAGCACCCCAGAAAAAGGTGAAACTCTGTTCGTATATTTATCAGTAGGTGACGAATCGATCAGCTCGGTCCTATTCAAAGAGGTGAGTAACCAACAAAGGCCGATCTATTACACTAGCAAAATCCTCACTGCTTCGGAAAGTAAGTACTCCGAAGTCGAAAAAATAGCGTATGCGTTGGTCCTCACTACGCGACGACTCCGGCCTTACATCCTATCGCATACCATGGTAATTGGTACGAGTCTACCACTTCGACAAACCCTAGGCCAGCCCACTGCATCAGGACGAATTGTTAAATGGGCCATTGAATTAGGACAATATGAAATCCAATATCAACCCCGTACTTCGGTTAAAGGACAGACATTGGTAGACTTCATCCGAGAAACTACCAGAATACCCATCGAAAAGGAGTGGAAAATTTATGTGGATGGTTCGTCTACGGCAATAGTGTTAGAGTAGGTGACCAACAAGCCAACTTGTGGTTGTGGTCTTCTCTTTATCCTTGTAATAAAACAATCGTTTTTCGTTCGTAATAATAAAATATCTTATTTGGCATTCTATATCTGTTATCCCATGCAAAAAGCATAGATATAGTCCTAACGAGTTACTCTATTGCTGTGAGTTGATCTAGTAGAATCGTGAGATAACTCAGCAATGTAATGTAACTGTTAAACCTTGTTCCTAACGAGTTACTCTATTTCCACGCGTTTCTCGATGAAGGATTTGGGAGAAGCATCCTACGTATTGGGAATACGGATCTATAGAGATAGATCGAGGAGATTGCTTGGCTTGTCCCAATCCATGTACATAGACACCGTTCTTAAACGGTTTAGCATGGAAGAATCCAAGAAGGGATTCTTGCCAATGTCCCATGGGGTTCGTCTCTCGAAATCCATGCGTCCTCAAACGCAAATGGAAATCGAGGAGATGAAAAGGACACCTTATGCATCCGCTATAGGAAGCATAATGTATGGCATGCTATGTACACGACCTGATATTGCATATGCTGTGAGCGTCACAAGCAGATATCAGTCCGACCCCGGCCCAGCCCATTGGAAGGCTGTGAAGGACATTCTCAAGTACTTGCGAAGAACTCGAGATTTGTTTTTGGTCTATGGGGATACCGAGTTGAAATTAGAAGGCTTCACGGATTCTAGTTTTCAATCGGACGTGGATGACTCGAAGTCAAACTCGGGGTATATATTCAAAGTCAACGGGGGTGCCGTGTGTTGGAAGAGTTCCAAACAAGGCACGACGGCTGATTCCACCACCGAGGCTGAATATATTGCAGCATCAAATGCTTCAAAGGAAGGGTCATGGATTAGGAAATTCATCCAAGAGTTGGGTGTATTTCCGAACGCTAGCGATCCAGTACGGCTGTACTGCGATAACAACGGAGCCGTAGCGCAAGCTAAGGAACCAAGAGCTCATCAGAAGTCGAAGCACGTGTTGAGAAAATACCATGTGATCCTAGAGATCATAGAGAGAGGTGAAGTCAAGCTAGACAGAGTCACCTCGGAGGACAATATTGCAGATCCCTTCACCAAGCCATTGTCAGGATCAGTCCACGAGAAACATCGAGAGTCGATGGGACTTAGATTTATGAGTAGTTGGCTTTAGGTCAAGTGGGAGATTGTTAGAGTAGGTGACCAACAAGCCAACTTGTGGTTGTGGTCTTCTCTTTATCCTTGTAATAAAACAATCGTTTTTTCGTTCGTAATAATAAAATATCTTATTTGGCATTCTATATCTGTTATCCCATGCAAGTAGCATAGATATAGTCCTAACGAGTTACTCTATTACTGTGAGTTGATCTAGTAGAATCGTGAGATAACTCAGCAATGTAATGTAACTGTTAAACCTTGTTCTTAGTCGATGGGTTACGCCAATAATGAGGATACCGGCCTTTCCCTTTTGGGACTAGCACTTAGTGTATGTGTACTGCGTCTCATCAGTCCTCGGTTTTGTGACATCGGCATACTTGAGTGGGTGCTCATATTAGATGAGTTCACTGAACTCCCTCGCCCTAGAAATCTACAAGTGGTTCTCATTCATCGAGTAATAGGTTTCTAAGATATAGTTGTACACCATTAGTCCTTAAGACCCAGACATCACCGTGACTTCACTAGAGGACCGATTGTATCGTGACCTGTCTCTGAGTCCCACCGCGGACCGCTCCAAGGGCCAACGTTCGTGCAATCCGAAATCTAGTGTGATGTCCTGTGTGTTCTGACGGTTTATAATCCATGGAATCTCTGGCCAGAGTTGATAGTGGGGTTATTAGGGAAATGTGTTTCCCTAAGTCGCACACGAACGGATTTATAATACCTAGAACGTTCGCACGGTCATTGAACTTTATAAGAGGTCTCGGTAAACCAATGCCTCTAGTTCAATCGGGACATGTGCTGCGAAAGGATCGTACTGTACGCTAACTATATCATAAGGTTCTTGCAGGCACTTCACTTGTATCTAGGGAATCATGATGCGTAGTTGCTAGACGCCAATCTTGATTCGTTGGGCACCGATTTGATCGGGATTAGGTAAAATGAGTTTTACTCTAATCAGGACTCTTGGGAGGAGTTCGTATAAGAACAATGTGTTGTTCGAATCACAAAGAGTTGTGAGCCCACGGCTAGCATACACCTGAACCATTGAGGGTCACACTTCTCGTGTAATATAGATCCTTGATAACAACAAGCATAGATTAATGTGTTAATCTTTAAACGATTGGATGTCGATATGATTGAATCCAAGATTCGTAATTGTGAATTGCGAATTGGAATAAACGTGGAGAAAGAGAGACATGCGGAATTTAGCGAACTTTCTAAATTGGGAAGTTTCCCGATTTAGCAGGACCACTAAAGTGGAAGTTTCCAATTTTGGAAATTGGAAATTTCGAAGAGGCGCTCGTATCGACGAGGACTCTGAGCTCGTCACAAATATAATTTTGTTACAATTTTGTGGACGATCGTTTATTAGAAACGAGGCAGACGAGGGAATGGGCTTAATGCATCAGTGGGTCAAGCCCAATGACTTAAGCCCACTAGGGTTGAAAACCCTAGGTATAAATAGACCTCAAACAAGAGTTTGAGATCAGATTTTCAGCACCAAAACCCTAGCCGCTCAGCCCTCTTCGGCCGTTGCTGCCCCGCCGCGCCACCGCCGATCACCGCCGGAAAACCACCGGTTTTCTCCTCTCGTTTCCTTCGTTTTATTCTTGTTGTTATCTAACTCGTTTACATCTAGTGCTGTAGTTCGAGTGGGTCGAAAATACGAGGTGAAACCTAATTGGAGAGGAGTTGCTGCCCCGACGAATCCACGCACCGCCGCTGCACCGCCGCACGCGCCGCTACGCCGCTCACGCGCCGCCGCTGCTGCTGCCACGCGCCGCCGCTGCTGCTGCCGTTCACCGCCGTTCGTCGCTTGCTGGATCAGCTTGTTCCAGCCGTGAATTGCAGCCCCGAGGATTGGTAATTTGCAGCTTGTACGTGATTGGTTCTAGGTTTCGATTCGTCGAAATCTCACGCTACAAGAGGTAAATGAATCGAAACTTTCGTAAATTAATTCGAGCATGTTTGTATGAATTATAATTTATGATTGTGAGTAATATGTGATTACATGTTTCGATTTCATTGAATGATGAACAAGCATGTTTCGTAATTTTCGGTTTTACGTGTTTTTCAATTAAATCGATAATTACCATATGTATGGCGGAAGCGTTAAGGTACGTTGACTATGTGATTAGTTTATGCATGTAATCGAAACTAGTTCGATATAAAATTTTAAATTCCGCTGCGTATACATGCACGATCCCCAACAGTGGTATCAGAGCCACGGGTTAATCGTTTATTTGTCAACGTGTTTATCGCTTTCGAAAGCATGCTTCGATTTGTTGAATTGTTGAATTTTTGGTGTTATCAAATTGGGTGGTTTAATATTAATTAAATATTTTGAATATTTCAGAAAATATAAATGATTTTAATTTTAAAAAATTCGATTTTTGCTGTTGTTTTTCAGCTGACCGAACCGGCCCGGTCGAACTGGTCCGACCGGTCCGGTCAGCAACAACAAAAAAAAAAAAATTATTTTATTGATTTTCTGAGATTAATATTAAAATTAATTGATTTTTAATTTTTGAAATTATTTATCAATTAAACCCAATTAGATAATTGATCCATTAATTTAATTTGAATTCAAAGAATAGTGTTGGATTAATTATTTAATTTAATCGTTAAATTAGTTTAATTAATGGAACACAAATTAGATGGCAAATAATTAATGGGCTTCATTCTTATTTGAATGATTTATGAATGAAGGAGGTCCGTTAATTATATTTGCAATTTATCGTATTAATTAATTAATTCATGAGATGAATAATTGTGATTAAGTACGATGATGATCGTATGCTTCTCTTAGGATCAATATGCGTTTCCTCATACCTAGAGAACATAGTTGTAGGAATCACAAACGATCATAACCTAAAACTTCCGATGAGCTAATAAGATTTAATAAATAAAATCCCTCATTCTTAATCAAGAATAATTATCAAGCTATAAAGAAAAACCAAATTGTTGAATTTTTCTTTCCTTCTACCAACAATTAAATTATGTGTAGCCTCTTATAATAGTGCAGTAAGCCGTGTTAGCGGGGAGTGCTATTGTGGGATAAGCTGTAATTTAATTGACATTAGATGGAGATACGGTCATAGATAAAATTATGTTGGATTAATGTGGTCGGCTAGATTAACTAGGGATTGCATTAGTTTGACATAGTTGGATCCATGACATCTCATATTGGTAGGCTAGACTTGACACACGAAGATTTTGATATTCGCTAGATTAACTTAGGTCATTATCAAGTGTGAGGTAAATCGAACTTTAGGGTCACATAGTGATGTGATTGATAGTACTCTACCTTTAGGCTTATATAATCGGGATAGATTAACTACGGGTTACATTAGCGCTATTGGACCTAAAGCCCATTAAAGAAAAATAAGTTTTCTCGATTATCTGCTAGAGGGTGGTGGAATTCGATAAAATTAGTGGGAGAACAATTAAAACATAAAAGTCCAAAATTTTAATTGTAACGATTATTACGAACTAAACTCTAATTATTGTCTTCTTAAAATTTTCTCAGCAACAATGTCCAAACATCCCCTTTCCTCAATCCTCGACCAAAACAAACTCACCGGTCCAAACTTTTTGGATTGGCTTCGCAATCTGAAACTTGTGCTTCAAGTTGAGGAGCGTCTCTATGTGCTCAATGAACGTCCCCCCGCTGCTCTTCCTGCGACTGCTACTGCTGACGAGACTGCCACTTTCGAGGCATGGAAGAAGGACGACCTCCATGCGAGGTGCTACATGCTAGCATCCATGGTGCCAGAGCTCGCGAGGAAGTATGAGTCTCACGTGCATGCTTATGATATCAAGCATCATCTTGAAAGCATGTACAGTGAGAATACTAGGGCATCGAGGTACTCAGCTACCAAGGAGTTGATCACCATGAGGCTGCGTGAAGGGGCTTCGGTCCACGAGCACGGTCTCAAGATGATCACTCTCCTTGAGAAGCTGGTGAGCCTCGATGTCACCCTCCCGGCCGAGCTCTCGGTGGATTTGATCCTACTGTCCCTTCCTAGTTCTTATGAATCGTTCATAGTGAACTTCAACATGAACAAGCTCGATCCACCATTGGATGAGTTGTTGACATGTTGGTCAGCTATGAGTCCACGATCAAGAAGGAGAAATCTGTTCTCCTAGTTGCTCCTTCTGCGAAGAAAGGTTCTTTGCAGAAGAAAAGGAAAGAAAGGAGTTTCGGCCCGAGCAAGAAACTTGAGAAGGGCGAGTCGAGCGGAGTGAAGAATGACAAGGTCACCAAGCAAGATGATGACGCTTGCCATCATTGTGGAAAGAAGGGCCATTGGCGACGCAACTGCAAGGCTTACCTCGATCAGAAACGTTCTGAAAAGGGTACGTATTTAGTTGAAGTTAATTTGTCCGTTAAATCTTCTGCTTGGGTATTGGATACTGGTTATGGCTCACATCTTTGTAATGATTTGCAGCTCATGACAAGAAGTAGGAGGCTTAATGTGGGTGAGACCTACCTAAGAATGGGCAACGGAGCAAGGGTTGCTGCTGAAGCCATTGGGACAATTTATCTTTCTGTTTTGGATTCTAGTTTTTCCATTGTTTTGAACAATTGTTTATTTGTTCCGTCACTTATTCGAAACCTTATTTCTATTCCTGTTTTGGATAATGAAGGTTTTACTTTTGTTTTTGGAAATTCGATTTGCATTATACAAAAGGAACAAAATATGATTTGTAAGGGACAACTTATAAACAACTTATATGAACTAAATCCAAATGAAATACCTATTAACGTTATATCAGCAAAACGAAAAGATATAAGTCTTAACCCCGCACAACTTTGGCACGCTCGACTTGGTCACATTTCCTTGAGAAGGATGAACAAGTTTGTAAGTGAAGGAATGTTCTCCTTGGAGGACGTGAAATCACTTCAAACTTGTGTGTCCTGCCTTAAAGGAAAAATGACCAAGACTCGCTTCAAAGGGAAGATGGAACGAGCCGAGGGTCTTTTGGATTTGATCCATTCAGACGTGTGTGGTCCACTAAGCGTTAGTGCTAGGGGTGGTTTTAACTACTTCGTTACCTTTACCGATGATTATTCTAGGTATGGTTTCGTGTACTTAATGAAGTATAAGTCTGAAACTTTTGAAAAGTTCAAAGATTTTAGACACCAAGTAGAAAACCAACTCGGTAGACGTATTAAGAAACTACGATCCGATCGTGGTGGCGAATACTTAAGTACTGAGTTTATAGACTATCTTAAAGAGAATGGGATTCTGTCTCAATGGACTCCTCCTGGAACTCCTCAACTTAATGGAGTTTCCGAACGTCGGAATCGAACACTGTTAGACATGGTTCGATCTATGATGGGGTTCACCGAGTTACCGGCATACCTGTGGGGTCATGCACTCCTAACTGCCGTGTATTTGCTGAATAGGGTTAATACCAAAGCAGTTAACTCCACACCTTATGAACTTTGGCACTCCAAGAAACCCACGTTTAAACAGATTAGGATATGGGGTTGTCCCGCTTACGTGAAGCGGCTAGTGGGAGATAAGTTGGATAGAAAATCCGACCTATGCTATTTTGTGGGGTATCCCGAGGATTCCATGGGATACGAATTCTACTATGTTTCCGAGGCAAAGGTGTTCGTCTCGAGAAATGCCGTGTTCCTTGAGAAGGAATTTCTATCAGATAGAAAGGGCAGTGTAGTTGATCTCGAAGAAGTTCGAGAACCACAATCTGAAGTTCAAGCACAACAATCAGATAATGAACCAATTCAACAAACCACTAATATACCTCCTGAACAGTCGCTGCGTAGATCCGAAAGAGTTGGGAGAGCGCCCGATAGGTTATTCCTCGTTGATGAAGTTGACCAAGGATGTGATCCTAGAACTTTCAACGAAGCTGTATCGGATACAGACAAGGGACATTGGCTTAATGCCATGAAATCCGAAATGGACTCTATGTACTCCAACAAGGTATGGACCTTGGTAGATCCACCCGAGGGAATTGTTCCCATAGGCTGCAAGTGGATCTATAAGAAGAAAATTGGAGTAGATGGAAAGGTATCGACCTACAAGGCTAGATTGGTAGCGAAGGGTTATACTCAAAAGCAAGGAGTTGACTATGAGGAAACCTTCTCTCCAGTTGCTATGCTTAAGTCCATTAGGATTTTGCTGGCCATCTCTGCGTGGTATGACTATGAGATATGGCAAATGGATGTGAAGACCGCTTTCCTTAATGGGGACATTGAGGAAGAAATTTACATGGCGCAGCCGGAAGGCTTCATATCTTCTGGAGATGAGCAAAAGGTTTGCAAACTCCAGCGATCCATTTATGGATTACAAGCATCCCGTAGTTGGAACAAAAGGTTCGACACAACTATCAAAGAGTTTGAATTTGTGAAAAACCTGGAGGAACCTTGTGTCTACAAGAAGGTTAGTGGGAGTGCAGTGACTTTCCTTGTACTTTATGTTGATGACATACTACTCATTGGGAATGATGTAGGGATGTTGCAGTCAACTAAAGTATGGTTATCCACGCGTTTCTCGATGAAGGATTTGGGAGAAGCATCCTAAGTATTGGGAATACGGATCTATAGAGATAGATCGAGGAGATTGCTTGGCTTGTCCCAATCCATGTACATAGACACCGTTCTTAAACGGTTTAGCATGGAAGAATCCAAGAAGGGATTCTTGCCAATGTCCCATGGGGTTCGTCTCTCGAAATCCATGCGTCCTCAAACGCAAATGGAAATCGAGGAGATGAAAAGGACACCTTATGCATCCGCTATAGGAAGCATAATGTATGGCATGCTATGTACATGACCTGATATTGCATATGCTGTGAGCGTCACAAGCAGATATCAGTCCGACCCCGGCCCAGCCCATTGGAAGGCTGTGAAGGACATTCTCAAGTACTTGCGAAGAACTCGAGATTTGTTTTTGGTCTATGGGGATACCGAGTTGAAATTAGAAGGCTTCACGGATTCTAGTTTTCAATCGGACGTGGATGACTCGAAGTCAAACTCGGGGTATATATTCAAAGTCAACGGGGGTGCCGTGTGTTGGAAGAGTTCCAAACAAGGCACGACGGCTGATTCCACCACCGAGGCTGAATATATTGCAGCATCAAATGCTTCAAAGGAAGGGTCATGGATTAGGAAATTCATCCAAGAGTTGGGTGTATTTCCGAACGCTAGCGATCCAGTACGGCTGTACTGCGATAACAACGGAGCCGTAGCGCAAGCTAAGGAACCAAGAGCTCATCAGAAGTCGAAGCACGTGTTGAGAAAATACCATGTGATCCTAGAGATCATAGAGAGAGGTGAAGTCAAGATAGACAGAGTCACCTCGGAGGACAATATTGCAGATCCCTTCACCAAGCCATTGTCAGGATCAGTCCACGAGAAACATCGAGAGTCGATGGGACTTAGATTTATGAGTAGTTGGCTTTAGGTCAAGTGGGAGATTGTTAGAGTAGGTGACCAACAAGCCAACTTGTGGTTGTGGTCTTCTCTTTATCCTTGTAATAAAACAATCGTTTTTTCGTTCGTAATAATAAAATATCTTATTTGGCATTCTATATCTGTTATCCCATGCAAGTAGCATAGATATAGTCCTAACGAGTTACTCTATTACTGTGAGTTGATCTAGTAGAATCGTGAGATAACTCAGCAATGTAATGTAACTGTTAAACCTTGTTCCTAGTCGATGGGTTACGCCAATAATGAGGATACCGGCCTTTCCCTTTTGGGACTAGCACTTAGTGTATGTGTACTGCCTCCCATCAGTCCTCGGTGTTGTGACATCGGCATACTTGAGTGGGTGCTCGTATTAGATGAGTTCACTGAACTCCCTCGCCCTAGAAATCTACAAGTGGTTCTCATTCATCGAGTAATAGGTTTCTAAGATATAGTTGTACACCATTAGTCCTTAAGACCCAGACATCACCGTGACTTCACTAGAGGACCGATTGTATCGTGACCTGTCTCTGAGTCCCACCGCGGACCGCTCCAAGGGCCAACGTTCGTGCATTCCGAAATCTAGTGTGAAGTCTGTGCATTGTAGTAGGGGATTCGAGCGCTTGAGTAGTCATGGATGTCCTGTGTGTTCTGACGGTTTATAATCCATGGAATCTCTGGCCAGAGTTGATAGTGGGGTGATTAGGGAAATGTGTTTCCCTAAGTCGCACACGAACGGATTTATAATACCTAGAACGTTCGCACGGTCATTGAACTTTATAAGAGGTCTCGGTGAACCAATGCCTCTAGTTCAATCGGGACATGTGCTGCGAAAGGATCGTACTGTACGCTAACTATATCATAAGGTTCTTGCAGGCACTTCACTTGTATCTAGGGAATCATGATGCGTAGTTGCTAGACGCCGATCTTGATTCGTTGGGCACCGATTTGATCGGGATTAGGTAAAATGAGTTTTACTCTAATCAGGACTCTTGGGAGGAGTTCGTATAAGAACAATGTGTTGTTCGAATCACAAAGAGTTGTGAGCCCACGGCTAGCATACACCTGAACCATTGAGGGTCACACTTCTCGTGTAATATAGATCCTTGATAACAACAAGCATAGATTAATGTGTTAATCTTTAAACGATTGGATGTCGATATGATTGAATCCAAGATTCGTAATTGTGAATTGCGAATTGGAATAAGCGTGGAGAAAGAGAGACATGCGGAATTTAGCGAACTTTCTAAATTGGGAAGTTTCCCGATTTAGCAGGACCACTAAAGTGGAAGTTTCCAATTTTGGAAATTGGAAATTTCGAAGAGGCGCTCGTATCGACGAGGACTCTGAGCTCGTCACAAATATAATTTTGTTACAATTTTGTGGACGATCGTTTATTAGAAACGAGGCAGACGAGGGAATGGGCTTAATGCATCAGTGGGTCAAGCCCAATGACTTAAGCCCACTAGGGTTGAAAACCCTAGGTATAAATAGACCTCAAACAAGAGTTTGAGATCAGATTTTCAGCACCAAAACCCTAGCCGCTCAGCCCTCTTCGGCCGTTGCTGCCCCGCCGCGCCACCGCCGATCACCGCCGGAAAACCACCGGTTTTCTCCTCTCGTTTCCTTCGTTTTATTCTTGTTGTTATCTAACTCGTTTACATCTAGTGTTGTAGTTCGAGTGGGTCGAAAATACGAGGTGAAACCTAATTGGAGAGGAGTTGCTGCCCCGACGAATCCACGCACCGCCGCTGCACCGCCGCACGCGCCGCTACGCCGCTCACGCGCCGCCGCTGCTGCTGCCACGCGCCGCCGCTGCTGCTGCCGTTCACCGCCGTTCGTCGCTTGCTGGATCAGCTTGTTCCAGCCGTGAATTGCAGCCCCGAGGATTGGTAATTTGCAGCTTGTACGTGATTGGTTCTAGGTTTCGATTCGTCGAAATCTCACGCTACAAGAGGTAAATGAATCGAAACTTTCGTAAATTAATTCGAGCATGTTTGTATGAATTATAATTTATGATTGTGAGTAATATGTGATTACATGTTTCGATATCATTGAATGATGAACAAGCATGTTTCGTAATTTTCGGTTTTACGTGTTTTTCAATTAAATCGATAATTATCATATGTATGGCGGAAGCGTTAAGGTACGTTGACTATGTGATTAGTTTATGCATGTAATCGAAACTAGTTCGATATAAAATTTTAAATTCCGCTGCGTATACATGCACGATCCCCAACAAATAGGAGCAGGGGCAGGGATAATAATCATTGATCCCACAGGAATGGAGGTTGAGTTTGCTGTCAAGTTACCTCGAGTTTCCAATAACGAAGCAGAATATAAAGCCTTCATCCGAGGCATGGAGATCGCTCAAGAGCTCGGTGCACGGGTAGTCCGAATAAACTCCGACTCTCAACTAGTAATACACCAGTTAGAAGGGGACTACGAAGTAAAAAATGATAGAATGAAGGGATATGTGAACGAAGCTCGAGCGGTACAAGAAACTTTCGAAGCTTGTACTGTGCATCAGATCCCGAGAGGTGACAATCAGCGAGCTGACTTCCTCGCTAAAATTGGGTCGTCGGTCGCCGATTGTGTTGAAAGGAAAATCACTATCCTTATTGCCCCTACCCCAACACTGGGGATCATGATGATCGACGAAGAACCTGACTGGAGAACGCCTTTGTTCAATTACTTCAGAGGAGAGCGAACTGGCACCAAGAGAGAACAACATCGCCTGGCATATAAAGCAAGGCATTTTTACGTGCGGGACGAAATATTATATAAAAGGAATTTCACCACAATAGACGCGAGGTGTTTGGGGAAGCAGGAGGCGAAACATGTTCTTGACGAAGTGCATCGAGGTGGCTGTGGTGAACATGGAGGAGCTCGGGCCCTCATACAGAAAATATATCGGGCTGGATATTACTGGCCCGGTATGAAGAAGGACACTCATCGATACGTTCAGCATTGCATACATGAATGTCAGAAATATGCCCCACTTATCCATAAACCGGGGGAGGAAATGACTATCACGAGTGCTCCATGTCCCTTCGCCCAATGGGGAATTGATCTAGTAGGACCATTCCCTCAAACCACCGGCAGGAAGAAATTCATCATTGTCGCGGTGGACTACTTCACCAAGTGGGTCGAGGCGGAGGCCTTATCAAAAATATCAGAGGACGAGGTCATGCATTTTATTTGGAAAAATATCTGTTGTCGGTTCGGTCTGCCTCGAAGCCTCGTATCGGATAATGGCACTCAATTCAACGGCAAGAAAATCCGCGCATGGTGCGAAGAGATGAAAATTGCACAAAAGTTCGTGGCGGTAGCGCACCCCCAAGCCAATGGTCAAGTGGAATCCACAAACCGGACCATTGTCAATGGCCTGAAGAAAAGGATAGACGAGCTGGGCGGGAGCTGGGTGGACGAATTACCTTCAGTCCTTTGGTCTTACCGAACCACAGCCAAAGCCGCCACCGGCGAGACACCATTTCGATTAACTTATGGAACCGAAGCAGTCATTCCGGTCGAGGTAGCAATGGACACACTCCGCATAACTACATTTGATGAAAAAACAAACGATGATGCCTTAAGAGCGCAGCTAGATGAGATTTTTGATCTACGAGAAGCAGCGTATTTACACATGGAACGAAATAAGAACTTGATCAAAGCTCGGTATGATCAAGGGGTACGGTCTCGTTCATTCCAGATCGGTGATCTCGTCCTACGGCGAGCTGACGCACTAAAACACACAGGAAAGTTGGAAGCCAATTGGGAGGGACCATACATGGTCACAAAATGTCTGGCCGGCGGGGGATACGAGCTGGCAGACGTAGAAGGAAAGCCGTTGCCACGAGCTTGGAACATAATACACCTGAAGCACTTCTTCGCGTAAAAAAAAAAAAAAAAAAAAAAAAAAAAAAAAAACGAAAGAGAGAGAGTTAGTCAGCAAAAATGACACACTTTGTACAGGCGGAAACCATCAATAAACATCTATTTTCCGACCTGGGCTAGGCCCTGTGGTTTTTTCTCTCCTCATTTGGAGGGTTTCCACGTTAAAAAAATCCTTGTGTTATTCATTTAAGTTACAACTGTGGCGTTAACTCGCGTGTTTCATTGTGGCGTTAACTCGCGTGTTTCATTGTGGCGTTAACTCGCGTATTTCATTGTGGCGTTAACTCGCGTATTTCATTGTGGCGTTAAATCGCGTATTTTACTGTGGCGTTAAATCGCGTGTTTCATTGTGGCGTTAACTCGCGTATTTCATTGTGGCGTTAACTCGCGTGTTTCATTGTGGCGTTAAATCGCCCATTTCACTGTGGCGTTAACTCACGTGTTTCATTGTGGCGTTAAATCGCGTGTTATACTGTGGCGTTAATTCGCGTGTTATACTGTGACGTTAAATCGCGTGTTTCATTGTAGCGTCAAATCGCACAATACACCGAGATGTTAACTTGCGTATTACGGTAAAGTCTAAGTCATATGTATAAACAAGATATTAAAATCAGGCAGTAAGTTAAAACTAAAGTGAGTTATTAAAACAAGAAAAAATGGCTGGCCGAGATCAAGCTAATTGACGAATTCAAAGAATGATCGCAGACGGGAATCAT
The DNA here is from genome assembly GCF_056151865.1 of Erythranthe guttata. Classification (NCBI taxonomy): domain Eukaryota; kingdom Viridiplantae; phylum Streptophyta; class Magnoliopsida; order Lamiales; family Phrymaceae; genus Erythranthe; species Erythranthe guttata. The sequence goes on from NC_142536.1 coordinate 10,686,889, forward strand.
TCGGAGTTAAGTGACTCGGCTCGAATTCAAAAGAGGATTTGGTAAGTCCTGAACTTATACTTGAAATACATAAACACAAAGGCAAACATAAGAAAAAACTGAGAAGCAAATAGAAGGATTTCCGATATATCGAAGGGCGATAAAAAAAGAAATTCGCTCAAAATACATAATGGAAAAGAAGGAAAATAACGAAAGGAACAATGTTTGTAAATACACATGGGGTTGTCTAGGGTCCGAGAGGGGTTGTACTACTCGGACCGAAACGATTGAAAATCAACCAGTAAAAATGTGACACGTATGATTTGTACAAACCCCACAAAAAAAGTACGATACCTACCTTATAAGTGAAATTACATAAAAACCCCTATAACTAAAACTTAAGTAACAATTAATAATAATTAATAATTAGGGTCATGACAAGGGACTTAAATGCACATTGGTTCACATAAACAACAATCTTTCAAATAAACCCATCACCATGTATTTACTCTAAAATACCCTCCATAATATATTTTTTATCCATTTCATCCATTATACTCTAACTTCCTTAATATTACACATTGACCCCGAATTTAAACAAATATATCACATTAACCCCCATTTTAATAATTTTTGAAAAAATATTTTTTTTTAGAAAATAAATTTTTTTCTGAAATTTTTTTTCCGGCCAGATTCCTGCGTTGACCTGGCAGGCGTTGTCCGGCATTAAATTTTTTTTTTGAAAACTTTTTTTTTCTGAATTTTTTTTTTCCGGCCAGTCAACCGCAGTTGACCGCCGCTCTCCGACGTTGAATTTTTTTTAATTTCTTTTTTGAAAAAAAAAAATCTTAGATAAAAATATTTTAATTAATATTACTATCTTGCCTACTAAATTACTGTCTCATACAATAATGTTACTGTTTCAGACAATAATATTACTGTTTCGGATAGTAATATTATGAATATTATTTCCCGAACCGTAATATTACTAATATTACTGTCCCAAACAATGATATTATTGCTTGTGACAGTAATATTACGGTTGAAGACAATAATATTACAGTCGAAGACAACAATAATGCAGGCCAAGACGATAAAATTAATTAATACAGTAATATTATTATCTCAGACAGTTAAATTACTGTTGGAGACAGTAATTTTGAGCCAAGACAGTAATATTAATTAAAATATTTTTTTTAAGAAAAAACAAAATTTCAAAAAAAAAAAAGTCAATTAACAGTTAAATTATTGTATCCGAAAGCTAAATTACTGTAGCCAAGACAGTAATATTAATTAAAATATTTTTTTAAGAAAAAAAAAGTCAATTAACAGTTAAATTACTGTCTTCGACAGTTAAATAACTGCGGAGACAGTAATTTAGCAGTCAAGATATTAATTAATATATTTTTTAAAAAAAAAAGTATAATTAACATTAAATTACTCTCTCCGACAGTTAAATAACTGATGAAGACAATAATATAACAGCCAATACATTAATATTAGTTAAAATAGTTTTTTTTAGAAAAAACAAAATTAAAAAAAAGAAAAAAAATCAAAGCCGGAGACCCTGCGATTGAGCTACCGGAAAAGAATTTCAGACAAAAAAAAAGGTTTTGAAAAAAAAAAGAGTTAACGCCGGAGACCGTGGGTCTCTGGCGGTCTCCGTGGTGGCGAGTCAAAATTTGGGTCAAAATTGAAATTATGGTAAAAAATTGGTTAATTGGTGAAATTGGGCTAAATTAGTTAGTCGAGGTATGATCGTGGAAATTTTTTTTTATTTGGGGGGCAAAATGCAAAAATGACCAAAGTTAGGGGCAAAGTACAGTTAACCCTACTTTTAATTCTCTGGTTTAATAATGTAAGGTTAATAAAGTAATTTTACATGAAGTACGATGGAGTACGACGTTTGTACGATCTATTTTTACTGGGTTCGTACTTTAATTTATAAATTCATAGGTTCGTACTGGATCGTACTAGTTCGTACTTTAAATCAACGACTATAAATTTTTACTAAATATTTTTAACGCACCAGATTAAATCGTTTAGGTCCGAGTAGTACAACCCCTCTCGGACACTAGACAACCCCAATACACATAGTCAAAATACAAACAGACAAAATAACTATGTAGTCTCAGCCATCACTTCGGGGGGATCCACCCCTACTGCGTTTTGGTCCCCAGCGGCCGGAGGAGGAGATGCGACGGAATCAGGCTGTGCTTCATTAAGATTGGTCCCCGTCTCGATGGTCTCAACATCCCCGACGAAGTCAATGATAACCACCGATGAAGCCCCTTGGTGGGAAAAATCTTCAACAAGTCCCTGATGAATCGGCCTCCACCATTCCAAATTGGGGTCCTCGTTGACGTCTCCTTCGAAGCCCGGGATCTCGTCGTCGGGAAGATCTTCGGCGAGCTCGTCATCCACCAGCGTGAATTCGATGCCGGCAGTACTCAGCCGCTTCCGTACAGCCACGAGCGCAGCCGAAAAGAAAAAACGAGCTAGGCCTGAAGCTTCTCGTGTGAAGGTAGTCGAGCGCCATAAGCGGTGAAAGAAGCGACGAACAAATTCTTCTATAAAGCGAAGACCTTCAGGCGACCCCGGAAACAACCTCTGTCCCTCTTTTATCCCTTCGGTAAAATTGGAAGAAGCCTGCACTCCAGCTGCGAATAACTCGTTAGAGAGCCCTTTCGCTTTTTCCTCCAAGCTGGTATTGTGGGATACTAGAGAATCTTTCTCTGCCTGCAAGATTTTCTCCCTTTCTTGCAGCCTCCTCACCTCGGCAAACAACCCCTCTTTCGATGACTCCGACACCGCCAAACTCTCCTTCAGGCCTCGAACTTCCTTCGGAAGTTGAGTCACCTCTTTCTTTTGATTATCGTATGCCTCGCGCGAGACATCATCCCACCCTAGAGGGCCCGAAAAAGCAATGGCGAATTGCTACATGTACAAAAAGTTTAAACAAGGTTAGCCATGAATAAAAGATATAAAGCTAAGGATTGGTTCGCATGTACGAAATAAGACAAACCTGCGTAATATTATGAAGAAGTAACTCGAGTCGGTCACCTTTACTCATCTGCCCGAAATGGGCGATATCCCGGGGAAATGCCAAAGACCGACAAGCGGCAATGGCATTCTCTGCGTTCTGGCAGAGATGAAGTGCAAAATTGGTGGGTAAGGATGACCCAGCCGGCCCAAGGGCCAAATCAGCCTTCCGCCTCTTCGGAGCGGGCTCTTTCTCCACCACTTCTTCGGTCAAGGGGGGTGGCGGCGAAGAGGCCAGAACTATCGCTGAGGACCGCCGAGGAGGCTCAAATTCCTCAATACGAGGTCCACCCCGGGGGCGTGGGGGCGCGGCGTTTTTCTTAGAGGGTCTGGGCCTTAAAGCCCCTTCCTCTGAAGAGCGTTTTTCAGATTCAGCAACCAAAGGACGTTGGAACTCGGACGCATCGAACCCAGGCTCCGGCTCGGAAGGACGAGTGGCCGGCTTGTCACCTCGGAACATCCTTTTCATCCTTAAATCTGCTCACAAAATTGGGAGAAATATGATAAATAAATGAGGCGCAGAATAAATAAATACAAAATTAACGAGGTGGAGAAAACAACCACCCAGAGTAGAACGATAAGTCGAAGTAAAAACGGGCGTCATGTCTAAACCCACCTAAGTCCTCCCGAGTCAAGGAATAGGTGCCGTTGTCATGGAAATAAAAGTGACGAAGCATCGGCGGAAAGCTGGTGAGGCTATCCGGGACACCGTAGCTCGGTTGGAAATGAGATATCATTTTTAACAGATAGTCATCAATCGCCAGAGGTTTTCCCCTTTTCTTCTCGGGCAAGGTGGCGAGCCAAGGGCACAAATAGGGGGTATCAACAGGATTTTTCGCGAAGAAATAATGACCTTGCCACCCATCGGTCTTGTTGGGTGGCATTAATATCTTGAAACCCGGACGAGCCGAGATAGAAATGTGGAAGGGACTGGAATTGTTTAACACTATAACGCTCCGGAAACGAGCAGGTGTAGGAATTATCCCCGACCAGGCACAAAGCATGCGAAACCCGGTCATGACTATTATGGCATGAGGATGGAATTGGTTAAGGGACACGTTACAGAGTTGGGCAATCTCGGAGAACCAGGGCGAGATGAGGAAGGAGAGACCAAAGTAAAACTGCTCCGAGAACCAAGTACTGAAACCTAAGGGAGGGTTTAACGGACGATCATCTCGCGAGGGTAACACTAACTCAACATCGGTAGGGAGGCCTATGTCGCGAGCTAAGTTAATTAGGTCTATTTCGCTTAAAGTACTAGGCCCCCTTGGTCATCTAAATCCCGCCCCCCGGATAAGGAAGGAGAACCACTCCTCGCGGAAGACGGAACCTCTTTCCTGCCCCTTTTCTTAGGTCGTTCCAAAAGTTTGCCTAACGGGGAGAAGTAAGGTCCCCCCTCCGATGAAGAGGAAAGGGAAAGGCCGGGGTGTTCACCCCCCTCCCCAGAAGGCACTTTTTGGCCAAAGGGGTCGGGAGAATGGGCGGACATAATCGATCTGAAGAATGAGGCGGAGGTAATAAAAGATCGGAGAAAGAAGCAATACCTTGGATCGGGGAAAGAAGAGGCGCGAAGGGTGAAAACTCTGTTTCAGAAAATAAAATCACCGGAAAGAAAAACAATAGAAAAGAGAGCACGGAGGTGAGAAAGAAAAAAAAAATCTTTGCAAATTAAGTCAGTTGGATATTTATAGAGGAAGAAAATGGAGGAGAATTAAATCTCAACCGCTTATTTGGACGAACGGGATCAAAAGCAGATTGCCTCGAACTTGACGCAAAAGCGCCGATTGAAATCCCCTCATGATGACCTAGGGAACTCGAATCGACTACATTGATTGACAGGATAATGAATAGGGGGCGGAAGGCACGCCTCCCCACCAAAAGTAAAATTAAAACCGAACTATTACTTCGCACCTCGTACTCCATATTTACCAAACGAGACAGGACGAAGCCTTCCCGTCTGATAATTAAGGAGTAGGGGGGAGTAGTTGATATGGGCCGCTCTGGCAAAACCAAATAAACATAGGCCCATGATGATAAGCCCATGATGGCTCAGCTCGTTATTACAAGAGAGGTCGTTGGACCGTACAACCTTGGAAACGATATGGGAATGTCTTAACTCGCCAGCCCAATACCAAAACGAGGTAAAGCGAGCCCAGAGCAATAAAGGCCCAAGATACATGACTTGAGGGCAGGGAGAAACCCTAAAAAGGGAAACCTTGGAGGCCAAGACTTCATCATCTATAAATAGGAGAAGACATTATATTTCTTGACACATGCTTTTACGTACTTTTCATAAACATACTCTAAAAATATTATACTGACTTGATCGTCGGAGCTTTCCCGCCGGGAATCCCTCCCGGCGTTGCAGGTCTCTTCACCGGAATCCAAACCAGGGTATAAGGAGTGCGAGAAGAAGCCCTACGGACGAAATATAGAGGACCTGCAACCAACTGGAAAATATAGTAACTAGAATCACAAATGGAAATGACAAGTCTGACTTGGACCTTATTTCCACCATGCATACTCAATACCTAGCCAAGATATGATGAGCAGGTGGAAACACAAACTTTACAGCCACGGGATATGAGGAAGGCAACCAAAGTGCCGAAGAAAAAAGGCAAATCTTCACCCAAAATTAAAACAAAGCGGCGCCGCCCGAGAAAAATTGAAACGGAAACCAACATAATTGTTTCCTGATGTCAGTTCTAATTTAGAACATCCAAGGTGCAGTGAACCCGAAATCCTTAACGTATTTACAATCTTTAATATCTCAAACAAGACCTAAAATAGTAGTTCTATTGGAGCCGAAACAAAATGAGAAAAAAAATTGTTTCAAGAAGTATATGCATGGGAATCCTATCAATTCGTATATTTGGATATTTTGGAGAGAGGAGGTGGCCCTTCAAGTCTCGGAAATCCATGAGCAATGTATTACGGTGAGGGTGGATTGACCGAATTATTTCAGTGGCAAGTTTTCCTTCGTTTATGCTAAATGTTCTCGTTAGGAACGCTTGTCGCTTTGGGAATGCTTGGTCCAACTCAGCAATAACACCAATGTCCCCTGGATTACTGGAGGGGATTTCAACGTGATTAAAATCCTAGAAGAAAAATGGAGCGGGTCCAATGCTAATTTACGAGGAATGCATGTGTTCAATAAATTCCTCATCGATTCTCGACTCATGGACGCTGGCTTGGAGTGGAATACTTTTACTTGGAGCAATAATCAACGGGGAAGAAATTGTATATGGCAAGGAATTGATAGAATTTTGATGAACATAAGTCAGTTTCCGCCTCCTCGCTCAAGGTCCTTCATCTGCCCCGAACGCAATCAGACCACTGTTATTTACTTATTGTCTTCGGAGTTTGCAGCCTTCAGATTTTGATTTTCAAAAAATGTGGACCGATCACCCAGACTTTGAGTCTTTCGTTGCAAATAATTGGCCTCAGTATTCTCCGGATAGTCGCCAATCCTTTGAGAATAAACTATCTTTAATCAGAAAATCTCTTAAACTATGGAATTGGGAGATCTTCGGAAAGTTAGAGGATAATATTGCAGCTCTTCAGAGTCGAGTCAAGGAGCTGGACTGTCGTCTCTCCAAGGATTGGAATGAGGAGATATTCACAGGTTCAAAAAGACAAACGAGACCTCTCTCAACCAATCTATCCCCTTCAAAATAGCTAAAATGCATGCGTCAAGAGTATAAAAAATTTCTAAGCTCGACCACCCAACAGCAGGTCTTGTTGAACTATAACTTGGCAGAGAAGTGCAAAATATGTAATAAAGAGAAGAAAATGAAAATACTTAAACTGGAAATTGGCTACGAATTGAATTAATTATTATATGCTAATATGCTGCCTTATATAGGCATACACACATAGAATTCCACTAACAAACTAATCTCTAGAAAATAGGAGATATAACTGGCTTGCTAATGACTTGGTAAAAAAAACAATTATTAAACTAAGATTCGGTAAAAGACTAACAAACTCTAGACTTAGTCAAAATGCATGTGCTGAATGTTGTAATTTAACACTTCCCCTCAACATCAGCACTCATTTTCATCAAACCGAGATGATGACATAAGCTTGTAAGCTGGTTGCTATTCAAGCCTTTTGTGAACAAGTCTGCCACTTGATTCTTCGTCTCTATATATTCCAACTTAATTTCTTCTTGAAGAACTTTCTCCCTGATGAAATTTTACTGTACCGCTACGTGCTTCGTTCTAGCATGAAAGACTGGATTTTCCGCCAAACGTATTGTCGACTGATTATCGCACAATAAGGAAACCATATAATCTAAGGGTTGATGCAGATCATTCAATAAATATATGAGCCAAGTACTCTCTTGTGCCGCCATTGCCGCAGCCCGATATTCCGCTTCGGTTGTTGACAAAGAAACAGTGGGCTGCCTTTTGCTACACCAAGAAATTGCTCCGGACCCAAGCATAAAGACGTATCCAGTAGTTGAGCGTCGAGTATCATGGTCCCCAGCATAGTCGGCATCACAGTAACCAAATAACTTGCAATCTCCACCTTTCTTATATAAAATACCATGACCAAGTGTGGTTTTCACGTACCTCATAATTCGCCGAACAGCTTCGAGATGGGGTTTCTTTGGATTTTGCATGTACCGACTCATCACGCCAACTGCAAAAGAGATATCGGGCCTTGTTATAGTTAAGTAAATCAGGCTACCCACCAATTTCGATACATCGTTGTATCTTCCAAATCACTTCCTTCGTGAGCACACATTTTGGCATTTGGCTCCATAGGTGTCGAATTTGGCTTACTGTTAACCATTCCAAATTTCTGCAGCAAATCCCTAGAATATTTTTGTTGGTGGAGAAATATTCCTTCTTGAGAATACTCAATCTCTAAACCAAGAAAATGCTTGAGTTTGCCAAGTTCCTTCATTTGGAAACGAATGGATAGGTTCTCCTTTGTTCGTTGAATTTCTTCTTCGCAATCACCTGTTACAATTAAATCATCCACGTATACTAGCACAATAGCTAGTCTCGATCCACTAACTTTAACGAATAAATTAGAATCAGCCGATGTTACCGAATAGCCACTATGAGTAAGAAATTCAGCAATCTTACCATACCAAGCTCTTGGAGCTTGTTTCAAACCGTAGAGCGCTTTACGTAGTTTGCACACATATTCTGGATGATCCCGACTTTGGAAACCCAATGGTTGATTCATGTATATCTCCCGATCCAACTCCCCGTGCAAAAAATGCATTCTTTACATCCATCTGCCACAAGCTCCAATTTTTTTTTGCAGCAAGTGCAAGTAAGACTCGAACGGTTGTAAGCTTTGCGACTGGACTAAACGTTTCATCATAGTCTAGTCCATATTGTTGAGAGAATCCTCGAGCTACCAATCGAGCCTTGTACCTCTCGATCGATCCATTTGCGCACCGTTTTATATTGTACACCCACTTGCAAGAAATAGGCTGCACTTCTCTTGGTTTTGGTACGAGCTCCCAAGTTTGATTGCGTTCTAAAGCACCAATTTCTTCTTTCATAGCTTTATTCCATTCGAGGTTTTGAGATGCTTCCTCAAACGTCTCAGGTTCTTTAGCATCTTTTTCTTCTACAATGGCAGCAGTGGCATATTTAGGATTCGTCTTTCTAGCTCGTGTTGATCTTCTTAGCGAAATTGGCGTTTCTCCTCCGCTAGATTCAACCTCTTCTCTTGGTTGTTCATAAACACCAGTTTGCCAAGGATTTTGAGCTACGTCTTCTTCACCATCACCATCATCATTTGAAGCATCATCTACACTAAGTTGAATCTGGGCTGATTTCAACTTATCTTCAAAATTATTTGAATCGGGTAATATTTCCTTTTCCGAAGACCACCAAGAAGAAGCTTCGTCAAACACCACATTTCGAGATGTGTAGCATTTTCTTGTTGTAGGATCACAACATTTCTACCCTTTTCGTTGACTATCATAACCGACAAAAATACACCTGACTGCTTTCTTGTCCATCTTGTTACGTAAATGATTAGGAACAAATACATAACACACGCAACCAAAAACTCGAAAATAGCTAACTATAGGTTTCATATTCCATAGTTTTTCAAAAGGTGAAAGAAAGTATAACCTTTGTTGGGGGCGCCGATTAATTACAAATGCAGTCGTCGCCATTGCTTCTGCCCAAAATTGACCAGGAACATTTTTCGCGTGAAGCATGCTTCTACAAATTTCCGCCAAGTGTCGGTTCTTTCTTTCGGCTACGCCGTTTTGCTGTGGAGTATTGGGGCACGTGAAGTGATGGCGTATTTGAAACTCCCTAAGAAAATCAGAGAACTCATGTGACGTATATTCTCCCCCGTTGTCCGATCGCAAACATCGAACCTTCCTACCAATTTCCGATTCTGCACTCTTTTTAAACTCTTTGAAGTTTGAGAAAGTTTCGGATTTTTCCTTGAGGAAATAGACCCATACGAACCTGGAGAAATCATCAATAAAAGTTACCATATACCTCATTCCGCCGATCGAGGCTAGCTTGACAGGTCCAAACACATCAGAGTGAATTAACTCTAATGGTTTCTTTGCTTTGAACTTTGATTCTTCATATGGCAGCTGATGCGATTTCCCGTATTGGCATCCTGCACAAATTATATCGGTTGTTACTTCAAGGTTGGGAAGACCCTTTAATATCGTCTTTTTCATCATCACATTCAGCTTAGAATAGCTAACGTGGCTTAGTCGCATATGCCATAGATCTGCGGTTTCATTTTTCCTCGTTTTGTCAACGTATGCTGTCTCGGCACTCATCACATAGATGGACTCTAGCTTCTTTCCCTTCATTATCGGCTCTTCCACAATCTCCAGGTGATGGTATATCCTTACATCCTCCGCGCCAAATAATACATATTTGCCCGATTTCGTAATTTGTGCTACGGATAAAAGATTTTTCCTCATTCGTGGAACGTGATATACATTTTGCAGCGGTTCTTCATTTGCATTATATTGAGGAGAGATCAGAGTATTACCAACGTGAGCTATTGGTAATTTTGAGTTGTCGGCTTTCACGACCACTCGATTTCCCTTATATTCACAGATATTTTTCAGCTTCTCCTTGTCGCCTGTCATATGATTTGAGCAGCCCAAGTCAACTATCCAATCATTCTCATAATCGATTTGAGATGACATTGTTGTTGCTAGAGCTAGCTCGTCTTCGTCCATCGCAAGAAATGCCTCGGCATCCTATTCCTCTTCACATTTGGAAGTAGCAGCATTACTTTTGACGGGCGCCTTTTTCCTCGCCCAACAAACGCTTTCCATGTGGCCCTTCTTCCCACAATTATGGCACTTCCCGTCAAACTTTTTGTAGTTGCCATAATTCTTCGAAGATCCCCCTGCACGAGTGCTCCATTCCTTTTGATAATGAGTTTTTCCTTTATCCTCATTTCTCCTAAATCCACCAGCATGGCGTTGTTTGGTATTCCATTTGCTTTTGTTGACGTAGAGAGCTTCCTCTTCACCTTTAAGCGAAACTCCTCCCATTTGCTTCGCTAGAGCTTCTTGACCGGCGAGCAAATTCTCGAACTCGACAAGTGATGGCTGATTTGGCCAACCCTGTATTGCAGCAACAAAGCCTCTATACTCAGGCCTCAAACCATGAATAATTATTCTCTTTATTCTGGTTTCTCCGATCGGCGCTTCTGGGTCTAGCTCAGAAATTTCCCGACATAGTGACTTTACTTTATGAAAATATTGAGCGATCGTCATATTAGATTGTGCTACGGACAATAGCTCGCTCTCGAGAAGTTGAAGCCTCGTGTCATTCTTCTTGGAAAACAGCTTGGCGAACGTATCCCAAGCTTCTCTCGGGGTTTTGGTATCTCGAATGTGCTCCAGCACATCGTCTTCAATCGTAGTCTTCAAAGCGACATTGCTTTGCCTGCCTTTATCTTCCATTTTCGCAATACACCATTTGCATCTTCTACCTCAGGTTGCGTAACTTCACTTCCGTTAACAACCTCCCACAAGTCTTGGCCTTGCATGTAAGACATCATGCAAGTAGACCAAGAATTGTAGTTTTGATTGTTAAGCTTTCTGATTCCGCCAACAACTTGGAGATCGCCCATTCTCGAAATTGATACTTTGTTACGAAATCAAATGCCGGCCTGTCCTCCTGGCTCTGATACCAGATTGTTGAACTATAACTTGGCAGAGAAGTGCAAAATATGTAATAAAGAGAAGAAAATGAAAATACTTAAACTGGAAATTGGCTACGAATTGAATTAATTATTATATGCTAATATGCTGCCTTATATAGGCATACACACATAGAATTCCACTAACAAACTAATCTCTAGAAAATAGGAAATATAACTGGCTTGCTAATGACTTGGTAAAAAAAAACAATTATTAAACAAAGATTCGGTAAAAGACTAACAAACTCTAGACTTAGTCAAAATGCATGTGCTGAATGTTGTAATTTAACAGGTCTTTGCCGAAATCATTATGGACAAAGACAATGAGGATCGGTTAATATTCACGAAAACCATCTCCGGCAAATTCTCTATCGCCACATATTCGGAAATTCTCCGCCCTAAAAAGCCGACGAATAAATTTTCCTAAAATATATGGCACCCTAAAATCCCGATGAAAATCAGCTCATTCTTTAATTTGGATGCTAAATTATGGAGCTATCCCAGTCGACCTGAACCTCAAGAAACGGGGATGTGCTTTCCCGTCTAAATGTTGTTGTTTCTCACGCCCTCGCGAAGAGAGTTTAAGTCATTTGTTTGTTCAGTCAGACGTGGCAAAAGGAGTCTGGCAATATTATGCAGAGACGTGGCAAAAACCGGCGGTATATGGGTCTATGCGACACCTCATCAAAGTCTGGACGGAGGGTTTCAACATCAATGCTCAATATGGTTTAATTGCTCTTGGTATTTTGATATTCGGAATTCGGATGATGTTGGGAGATATGGAAAGCGAGGTGCACAACAGTTTTTGAGGATACTCCAATGAATACTATTGCTATCATCGCAACATCTCTCCCTCATTGAACACGCTGAATGAAGCTCTGGTAGTGAAAAATTCGATGAACAATTTTGGCCAAAGCCGAATCATTTCAAGGTCAACGTAGACTGGTAATTTAATTAGCTCAGGCGGAGGACTTATTCGGTCTCATGAAGGCCATTTTATTTTTGGGTTTTCCTACTCGTACCCCATGGGAATCTTCTTTTGGCCGAGGCTACAACCATCTTAGAGGGAATCACGTTATGTCACGAGCTGGGACTGGATCAAGTGACAATAGAATCTGATTCTAAGATGGAAGTCGATATGATCAACTGAAAAATAGGAGTGGCTTGGGAGCTTCAATACGTGATCAGTGGTATACGAAGACAGATTTTGTCTACCTGGCAGGTGGATCACATTTATCGCGAAGGAAATCACGTGGCGGACGGTCTGGCCAAGTTGGCTTCTAGGCACAATTCTAAATTAGATTTATGTAATAGTTTAGATCTTCCTAGTAAGATTAGACATTTAATTACTTTGGATAGTTTAGGAATTTATACTTTTCAAAATCATTGTAAATATGGGGTAGCCGACGAGGTTTTTAAAGAGGCTCCCCTGTGCCTTATCGGAATAAAAGTACAATTTTTGGCCCAAAAGAAAAAGTAAGGACAATCTTAATACATTTATAATTAACATCATTAAACATCATTTCAATAACATTTTTAATAACTTCTAAAATCATCAGACATATGACGACCAAGAAAACATCATCATACATATGTCTCATAAAATTAAATAAAGGAAAAAGAAAAGTAAAAAATGCAATGTGATTATGGGTAGAAATTGAAATGGGATTTTGAAATCCCGTCGATTTTGGTCCGAAAATATCCGACTTTGGAAATGTATTTTTCATTCTGATTTCAGAAGTTCCGGTTTCGATTTTCCTTTTTTTTTGTAGTGGAATTGGAATTTTTTATAACATTACCGAAAATTCAGATTTCCGATCCAACTTTAGTTCCAAATAGTTTTTCAAAATATATAATATAATTTTATGATATATTTTTTTAATTCCTTAATATAATTTCGAGACATTAATTTTTATTTTTTTGGAACTTAAATTGGAAATCATTTTTAACTTCCGAATAAAATTGGAAATTTTCCAAAAAAAAAAAATTCCAATCTGTTTCATCCGATTTCCACCCCTAAATGTGGCTCACGCTGAACATTTCAAGAATTTGGAGAATAGTTTAATCACAGTAGGTCAGTTATCTAGATTTTTTTAATTAGTTTAAATTAATTTACAAACAATGTTAATGATAACTTCAAATTATGGGAATTTTTTTTGGACGGTCTTTGACCAATAAAAATATTTATGGTAATGACATAAATATTATAAAAATTATATATCAATATTAAAACGTGTTGATATTAGTCAAAACCATTAAAATCATCCAAACACATGTAATTCATCAAACAATAACTTTAAATGCAGATTTTTTTCTAATGTTTTATTCATTTGTTGAATCTTGTATCTATTTATGATCACAACATAGATATTTTAAAAATTATTTATTTATTAACATTAAAATGGGTTTATGGTAGGAAAAGCAATTAAAATCTTCAATACACGAAATCACCAAACAATAACTTTCAACATGAAAACAACTTTTTTAGCCATTAATATTTACGATTTATCCGCTTATCGAGTACCCTAATTATGTGAGAGAGTTTTGGAGAGAGAGAGAACAAAACTTAGAGGTCTCATCACTTGAGCTCTCATTTAAGGATCTAATTTACTTAGAAAGTGAACTCTGATCTAAGGAGCACACTTAGCAAATGAGATCTAATAGATTTAAATAATCAACCAACATATGCAAGTCATCCCATCTAACAAAGTGTATTGAAGATTTTATATGGCATTTAGTAACCCTTTGTTATACCGAATTGGTAAGAGTTTCTCGTGTTATAAATATAAGATATCAAAATTGTTCTTATGCCTTGTTTTAGCACATAACCTCCTGAATAGTATGTTTTAAGGGGTAGATTAATTTTATTTTTAATGATATTTATAACACTGAGATTTTTTTAACAATAAGAGTAAACACATAGGTGATAAATGCAATAAACCCCAAACAATATCACATATAAGCTAAATATTCAAAATAAACATATTACTACGAAAACTTTAAGTGGTTATTTTTATAACATGGTTTCAATGAATTTTGTAACTTACATATCATTTATGATGGTATCATCTTATCATACCTTTTTCTTGAAAAAAATATTAAGACATACTAAATCAAATTCAATTTAATTTTAGGGGCCTTAAGATATAAGTCCCTAGTGACAAAACTTATTAGAACTAAATGACAACCCTAACTAAACCTTTGCTACACATCATTCATAAAGTTTATTCCAAAAATGCCCTCCCACTCACAAATTCGAAATTGCATTAAGTAAATTTCAAATTGCATTTATCGTTTTTTCAATCTGCATTTAATATATTTTATTTTTCCAACCAACCTTTTAAATTTTTTTATACAAAACACGTTTACCGTCCTTTTCTTTTTCTCTCTATTTCTTCATTGTAGCAATTTTTACAAAATTAAAAGAAATATTTTTTTCTCTTCATAATATTGAAGATTACGAAAAAAAAAAATTATTTTTTCTAATTCAATTTACATATTTTTTATTTTTTTTTGGTTTTATATATTGTTAATACTATAGTAAACTATAGTATACTATAGTCTATTGTAGTATACTACGGGGTACAATAGCATACTTGTGCTATAGCATACTACGGTGTTCTATAGTTTACTACGGTTTACTATTCCAAACCCTAGCCGCAAAACAAATCTTAGCCGTCGCCAAACCCTAGCCGCCAACAACTCGCAGCCCCACCAACTTCTATCCACCAAACCCTAGCCGTCAACCAAAACCCTAGCACCATCAAAGAGGCCTAGCTTGATGCAACCACCTCCCACCGTAGACGAACCTCACACCAAAGTCTTCAATGGCCATCTACCACCATAACCATCCGCTCTAATACACGACAACCGCTGCCGCTCTCAACCATCATGAGCCATGAATCACCGCTGCCATTTCACACTAAAAAAGAAGGGAATGATGGACGAGACGAGCGAGCGTGTGGTCAGATGAACGACACGTGGATACACATCGGATACGAGGCAGTCAACTCTTGAGTTGTTGTGGCTGCCACATCTCTTTTGACGTACCTTCACCAATCTCTTTTGTATTATCAACAATCAATGAGAAATACTTTTGACAGATCCTAATAAATAGTAGAGGCCCAAGAGAGCTGATATATTCAGATCTGTATTCTCCGACCGCCATCCATCATAGTGACCATAATTGGGTGAGAGAGAGGGAGAGGAAGAGGCGAGAGGGAGAGACGAGAAACAGATGAGAGAGGCGAGAGGCGAGAGATGGAAAAGAAAAGAAAAATAAATCTGATAATTAGTTGAAGAAACGTGAGATATTATATTTAGGGTATAAGGGCAAACTAGGGATAAAATAAAAATTAGGGATGTGGGTCATATATTATTTCAAAGTAGGGATTTAATTAAAATATTGGATTTAAAGTTGTCATTTAGTTCAAATTAGGTTTCATTTAAGGGACTCTTAGCATATTACCCCTTAATTTAATTTTATGGGTTATAAAAGTTTCATATAATCTTTTTATTATTAAAGATGTTTATTTAATTTACACATTTCGATACCCAAAAAGAAAAAAGAAAAACAAAGAGAGAAATGCCCAGGTGTCAATATATTAAGTTGATGTCTTGATTACAATATAAATAATATTTTTACCTAAGTAACCACAAGTAATACATACATATATATACATAATAAGTTACTAATAAGGGTAGAATAGGCATCACAAAAAAACACTTGTTTTCAAAGGTAGAGAGATATATTATGTGTGTGAGGAGTATATGTTGGTGATGTGTATGTATATCAGTAGGTGAATGTGTGTGTGTGCGCAGATTCAAATTTGAAGTAAATTTTATTTTTGTTTAACTTTTTTTCTTTTTCGCAGGTCTTGGTGTTTGAACTACTATACAGTAAATTTTTGCAGAGTGACATTGTGTTCGTCGTTCAAAACAAGCCGTTCTCATGTTGAATAGCGGAATTCGAGTCAAATTTAGTCGTATATATAACTATAGATTACTATAGTTATTTATAGTCACAAGTAGTAATATATAGCGTTATATAAGCTATGTGTTTTTTCTTATATATAGTGATGTTGATGATTACATTTTTCAATTTTTTTGTTAGGTAGTAATTATTTTATAATATCAAGATTCAAATTGTGAATTTTGTTCTTGGTGTAGATGATTTTTTTTATCTAATTAGCAGTCTACATAATTGATCGACCATAACTTTTTGGTAAAAAAACAGTGTCCTGCCAAACAATACCGTAAAATTACCGAAACTCCGGTCACCACTACATTTGGTACCGTATTGGTACCGTACAACTATTAAACGGTAGAATAACGGTATTGTATTTTTTGTACCATGGTAATACCGTACCGTACCGCAAATTTTGAATTTTATAATTTAAATAATATATATATTTATTTTATATTGGTTAATTTAATTAAAATTAAATTACTGCATAAAATAAATAGGTTAAAACTTAAAAAAATTAAATATAGTTCCTAAAAAATTTATGAGACAACATTGAAGCTTAGTGCACCAAAAAAGTGTACATCTCATATGATTTTCACTGAAATAGTAGGACTACAAATTGAGATTGAAAAGAAAATCCATCACTCTAGTAATCTTATTTTGCAAGGTGTGGCTAAATTAATGAAGTTGAAGTTTGATAAATATTCGGGGAGCTTTGAAAAACAAGATCATATACATAGTCAATGTTCTAGTTTAAAGTGTTGTGTTTTTATAAATATCGTCTTATTTTAATTTATATCTTCAAAGTATAACAAATTAAAATTAACGGTAGAGTACCACGTACTGATATACCTTATCGAAAGTAACGGTATATCGAATAGCAGTATAGTGCAACATGTACCGATAATATCGGTTTTTCAAATTTTAAAAACCGAATATGTCGGTTTTTATTGGTTCGGTGTTAATTGGTTTTTCGGTTTTCGGTTAAAGGTTTCGGTATAAATTCGGTTTATTTTCGGTTTCAATTTCGTCTATTTTTGTTCGAATCGGTTCGGCATAAAACCGATATGTTTGGAATTTCATTATATTTATTTGAGAAAATTAACAAATAACGACCGAAAACTAACTAATAAAAAATACGTCACAACCCAAAATTAATTAATAGAAAAACATGTCACATGGAGGCGCTCGAAAGATATCTGTTCGGTTCGGTTATTTTTTTATTCTGCATACACAAACCGATATTTTCGGTTTTTCAAAAAAACAAATTTACCGTGTATGTGGTTTTAAGTCGGGACGGTACATATCGGCTCCATTTTTTCGGTTTTTCGATTTCTCGGTTCTTTTCTCACCCCTACCTCTCCGATCCCCCACCCCTCGACTTCTTCGACCCTACACTCCCCACCCCAATCGGATGGAGATGATCTAAGAAAAGAGCCCAAAATATCGAAAGGTAATAAAAATTAAAATTAAAAAACAAACGCAAGTTAAATTCCTAGCCTTGTTGGAGTTGGAGTTTTTCCTCATGAGCTCATCATGCAACTTTTGATCAGCCTTGTACACTCTTATCTCCTTTTCTCTCTCTTCATCTTTTTTCATTACCCGCCACTTCTTCTGCCGCAACTTGGTCGGAACTTTTCTCCTTCTTCTCAGCCGGCTCGTCTTTCCCTTCACTTAGTATACCACACAATCTCTCGCCAAGTACTTCTGCTTATAAAGCCATCGAATAGGGAGATGGCTCGGAATATTCCATCGGTGTATTTATTCTGCCAGTCGAACGAATTTGTTCTGCTGAACCCATGAGACCATAAGGCGAGTAATCTCTTGAAGGAACATTAATATTAGGAGATGTTTCAGAATCAGAATATTCCATTGGGATATTCAAAGGTGTAAATTGTCTACCTAGTTCTTCTAATTCCATGACACCTAAAAGATCGTTCGGGTGATTTAAAGCCATCAGGTCAGAATTATGTGAGTCATCTTCAATCGGATTCGGAATATTCCCCGATGTTCTCGACAGATTTAACGCTCTTTCTGGATTATTATTATTATTCGAAGATATATGTGTGTCCAATCTCTCTCTCTCTCTCTCTCTAGATCTCTCTCTTGTGTTTTGTAACAGATGATAAAGTAATAAGGTCGCTGAAATTGCTGTCCATATATACTGAAGCGGAAGTCCTTATACCGGTGTCATTTGAAAGAATTTATGGTCCCGAATTCGTATTATACAGAGATGTTATCTAAGATGTTATGACACTTGAGACAACATGCAGCGGAAATATAAAGATTAAAAACCAATGCTCAGAATTGAAAAATGTTCACAAGTAAATACTTGTGAACTTGCCCTTTACAGGACGGAAAAATATATTAAAATTAGTATTCTAAGAATACAAACAGAAGAGGTGCGAAAACTTCTTCCTTATGAATGAATCTTTTTCAAGATCACTCTTACAATCAAATCTAGATACTAAAAGAAAAATATTAAAAATTCTAGATTTCAAAGAATGTACTCATAAGGAGTACGTACAACAGATCCTAGAAAACACACTAAAATTCTCGAGATTAAAACTTCAGCTCTATATTGTTTTTCTCGAAATCTGTAAAATTCTTGAGTCTTGAGTTTGGTATTTATAGACTTGCCAAGCTTCCACTCCTCAGCCCATGATCTGCAAGAAAACCAACCACAAGAGCACTCAAGATAATGGGTTAGTGGGTTAGTTAGGAAGTTAAAATAAAACCCACAATTAAACCCACTAATCTCTACTTAACCCACTAAGTCATAACACTTAGCCCACTAAGTAATAACTAAAATTTAGTTTGAAAATAAGAGAGTTAAAAAAACACTTTTGTAAAATATAACAACGTGTTTCAAACTCCCCCTTTTTAACTTTCTGATCAAAACTAAATTTTAGCTAGAACTCCCCCTGAGATATTGCTAGAACTCCCCCTGAATTTGAAAATACAAAAAATAATATAGAGAGATCAATTCAAAACAAATTCAGCAAGATAGTCCAACAAAAACTTAAACAAAACAAATAACCAAAGTGCAGTCCTAATTAAAGGTTCAGGGGAAAAAAAATAAACAACAGAACAAAATCAAAAATATTGTTCATGAAAACATTTAAAGTAGAATCTCCAAAGTCTCCTCAGTGTCAGCTGCTGCTCCTCCATCACTTGCACTGGATCCACTGCTCTCCTCTTCTCCCTCATTCTTTGCTTCTTCTTCATTAACTCCTTGTCCTCTGCCTCTGGCATCCAAAGGGTGAGAAGTTCCAGCTTCAGCCTCATGACCTTTTTCTCCCCCTTTTTGATCAGAAAGAGCCTTTTGGAGCATGTCCACCATGGTCTGGTGATAGGTAATCTGAGCTAGAGAGTGAGTAAGCTGCTGTAACAGAAGATCTCTAGGAACAGACACAAGAATGTTAGAAATGTTGTCAACATTGGGAGCAACACCTTCAGTACCCATATTATTTTGACCTGATTCACTTGAGAGAAAATTATCTCCATTCCAGGGAAGGTCTTGAACATGAGGAGCTCTTAGAAAGTTTTGAGATACAGTGATCACGCCTTGTGGAGTGTGAAGATACTCAGAGTCATCTTGGCCCAAGTTTTGAGAGAGTAAAATGGAATAGATGAGAGAAGGATAAGGAAGATGAGTAGATGATGAAATTTTCTGGGCAAGATGACCTATAGTATTGAAGAAGAGTTTGCCAAAATCAACTGGTAATCCCATCCCCAATTTGTACATGAGTACTGCATGAGGTTTAGTTACCACAGAGACATTTTTGGATGGAATCCAATTAGTCACTGTGAGTCTAAACAGGACAGAGTAAAAAGCAGTGAGTTGAGAAACCTTAAATTTTCTAGGGTGTGCAGGCCAATTTCTTAAACGGTTTCCAGAGATAACTTTACAAACCTCATTAAAATCACCATAATTATCTTCATCTATCACAGTAGGAGTTTGTAAATGAGAGTTGATAATTTTGGGAGAGAAAGAGAAGATTGAATTTCGAACAAAAACTTTGCCAAAGTTTGGAGGGTTTTTCTTTAAAAAAGAGGTTTGCAAGTTGGCATAAAACTCCTTCACAACAGTGGGATCATAGGAGCAGGCAATCTCAATTAGGCTAAGAATATTTCTTTGATGAAGAAAAGCTGTGATTCTATGCCTATCAAACTCTTCCTTGGAAATTTTCTTTTCCTCAATGAATTGACAATTCATGACTTGAGGACTCAAAATGGAATCAGATTCAAAATAAAAATTAGGACTGAAGGCATTGTTTACCTCAAAAGGGGTTGACAAATTCTTCCCATCCAAGTCTGGTTCTTCTTCTTCTGAGGTGTCTTCATCTTCTGAATCTTCCACTTCATCTGGAATGTATGCTGGTTCAGGTGATGCAGCAGGTGGGACAACATCTTCTTCCTGCTGAGAAGAGTCTTCAGAAGATTCACTGTCTGAATCTGAAGATGGCAAATTTTTGCGAAATGCAGCTAGAGGAACCTCCCAGCTGTCATCACTCTTCTCTGGTTCTTCAGTTTGAGGAGGAGATGTATCTGCTTGAACTGCTGCTTCTGCCAGAGTTTCCAAAGGGTCTGCATGAGGGACTGATGGAGTTTCTTCAGTAGTAGTGAACTCCTGAGCATCAACAATGGGAATGTCAACATGCTCTGCAGAAGACATCCCAGAGAAATCAGGCATTTCTTCATCCTGATAAGGAGCAGCACCCTCAGCAGCATTCTGAGAAACATTTGCTGAAACAGTGGGTGCAGCAGCATCTTCTGGAACAGGTGCAGCAACGCCTTCAGAACCAGGTGCAGCAACACCTTCTGGAACAGGATGTTGAGAGGCTGCTGTTGCCATGTTGGGCTGAGATGTCTCCCCCTGAGTTGATGCTAGGGGAGGTGAAATGTTGGATGATGACTCGGAGGAGCTGGAGGATAGAGCTTGAGCCTCTGGTGCTGCAAAAGTAGGATCCCCGGCTTCATCATCAGTTTCTTCATCTACCAAATGGAGGCCTCGTCGTGGATTTGGCCGAACTGGAGTGCGGCCACCTCTGCCTCCTCTTCTTCCACCTCTGCCTCCTCTTCTGGGAGAGTTTTCTCCCCTCCGGCGTTGTGGTCCAGCCGTATTCAGATCTGGGAAGGGGTTCATGCGCTTGGACCGGCGAGTTGGAAATCTTTCGGCAGTGGAAGAGGGACCCACGAAATCGAAGTTGTCTGGGTCAATCGGATTCAGCTCGTCTCCCGGTTCAATGTAGCTGATAGGAAGAGCATCAAGATTGACCGGATGAACAATGATGGCCAGATTTGGGTCTGCCGGTTCAGGTGCTGCAGCATCATTGTGGACATCGTCTTCGGCTGGAAGGGGATTTCTAGGTGGAGATGCCATGATACAGTAGATAAAAATTTCTTCTTTGTGCTTTTGATTTGAAGGTGTGAATTTTTGAAAGATTAAGCACGAAATTTATAAGCCCTAATTTTTGCTGAGAAAAATCGAAGTGGAGAAGATGAAGAAGTGGGGTGCGTTTTTCTTGGAGAAAGTGTGATTAAGGAGAATAACACTTTCTTTGGCAGTTTAAAGCAAAACGTGACACATGGCACAATAAGGAGTGGACTTAGTGGAAAATAAAAGACTAACCCATGAACCCCATGACCCATATAAATAGTGATAATTCAATATAAATAATAAAAATAATATTTATCACTGACGAAATATTCACAAAAATAGAAAAACCGATTTATTAATGATTAATAGTATGAGAAAAATTGGCTAACAGGCATAGATTGTATTATATATATATATATATATATATATATATATATATATATATATATATATATATATATATATATATATATATATATATATATATATATATATATATATATATATATATATATTTTTTTTTTTAAATATATATATAGACTCTTATTTTCAAGTCAAACAATTCACATGGAACATGATCAAGTGTTCAGTTTGAAGGTTCCTCAGTTACTAAGATATGACTATCAAAATAGAGGAGTTTGACTTATGTGAGTGTAATTATTCCCTAAATGTTTACATGAAGCATGATCACGTTTCAAGGTGAAAGACTTCCAGTTACTTATTTAGAAAAATAATTCATCACAGTGAAGTCGTTATTTAAAGAAGCTAAGCTTCAATAAATTATGTTGCAGCTTAAGATATTTGATGAGGTGATGCAACATTGTTCAGGACATGTTTATTGAGTACACATCCCGAGAGATTTTCTGAGTTTAGAAAACCTCTCATAATCTAATGCCTTTGTAAAGATATCAGCCAGCTGATCTTCTGTAGGAATGTACTTTAAGCACACTATATTTTTCTCAACTATATCACGAATAAAATGATGTTTAATATCTATGTGTTTAGTTCGTGAGTGTTGAACAGGATTTTTTGAAATATCAATAGCACTTGAATTATCACAATATATGGTCAGGGTATCACTGGTCAATCCGTAATCTCCCAACATTTGTTTCATCCAAATTAGTTGACCACAACACCCTCCAG
Organism: Erythranthe guttata; assembly: GCF_056151865.1. Lineage (NCBI taxonomy): Eukaryota > Viridiplantae > Streptophyta > Magnoliopsida > Lamiales > Phrymaceae > Erythranthe > Erythranthe guttata. Next base: position 10,709,571 of record NC_142536.1, read on the forward strand.
CAGCTACATATTCTGATTCAGCTGTTGATAGAGATACACAATTTTGCTTTCTACTAAACCAAGAAACCAGATTATTCCCCAAAAAGAAACATGCACCTGAAGTGCTTTTTCTGTCACTAATATCCCCTGCCCAATCAGAATCACTAAAACCTATCAAGTTTGTGTTTGTGTCTTTGAAAAACTGAATCCCTAAATCTACTGTACCTGCAACATACCTAATAATCCTCTTCACAGCTTTAAGATGAGTGACTTTGGGATTAGCTTGATACCTGGCACACACACAAACACTAAACATAATGTCAGGCCTGCTTGCTGTTAGATACAGAAGGCTTCCAATCATGCTTCTGTATAGAGTGCTGTCAACATCTTCTGCAACATCATCCTTGGACAGCTTTTGACTGGAACCCATTGGAGTTTTCATGTGCTTGGCTGACTCCAACTCAAATCTTTTGACCAGATTGAGAGCATACTTCTTTTGATTTACAAACATTCCTTCACCTGTTTGTTTGATTTGGAGTCCTAAGAAGTAATTCAACTCCCCTACCATGCTCATTTCAAAAGTGTGAGACATAGAATCTACAAAAGACTGTAAAAGATTAGCACAAGTAGAGCCAAAAACAATATCATCAACATATATCTGAACAATAATGATATGATTATTTGTTCTTCTAATAAATAGTTCTATCTGCCTCTCCTCTATTGAATTGTATGTCAAGTAAGAAGTCAGTGAGTCTTTGATACCAAGCTCTAGGAGCTTGTTTAAGACCATACAGTGCCTTCTTAAGCTTGAAAACATGATTAGGCTTGGCAGAATCTTCAAAACCCTTGGGTTGTTCTACATATGCTTCCTCATTCAGAACCCCATTCAGAAATGCACTTTTGATATCCATCTGATACAGTTTGATTTTAAGAAAGCAGGCTATAGCAAGAAGTAATCTAATAGATTCAATTCTAGCTACTGGAGCAAAAGTCTCATCAAAGTCTATACCCTCAATTTGGGTATAACCTTGTGCTACTAACCTAGCCTTATTTCTAACCACTGTACCTTTTTCATCAGTTTTGTTTTTGAAGATCCACTTAGTTCCTATCACATTTACATGATTTGGTCTGGGAACTTAGTACCAAACATCATTTCTGATGAACTGATTCAACTCTTCATGCATTGCATTTACCCAGAATTCATCCTTCAGAGCTTCTGCAATATTTCTTGGTTCTACTGAGGACACAAAACAAGTGGTTCCAGTTAGTGCACATTCAGAAGATAAATTTGCAAATCTTACCATATCTCTGTAGTTTACTCTCTCTTTTCTTCTGGTCCTCATTCCATCAAAGATATCTCCCACTACTTGAGTAGATGGGTGATTTTTCTGAATTCTGCTTGAGGGTTCCTTTCTGCAGACATCAAGGGTTGGCTGCAATTCAGTTTCTGGATGGTGTACTGAGTCCGATGTGGTAACACTTGGCTCAGCACCTTCTTCTCTCGGACCTGGACTGTCTGTATCTGGATCATCTGTGGTAGAAATGACTTCTTCGGTTGTTTCTCTTTCAGCAATTAAATCATCAACTTCATCTTCAGCTGTTTTACTGCGAAGATCAGCAAAATCATCAAATACCACATTTACAGATTCAATAATGGTTCGAGTTCTTAGATTATATACTCTATAAGCATGACTGTTGTTAGAGTATCCCATAAACAGACTCAAATCACTTTTTGAATCAAATTTAGCTAGATGATCTCTATCATTTAGAACATAGCAGACACATCCAAACACATGCATGTATTCTAGATTAGGTTTCTTACCATAAAGAATTTCATATGAAGTCATCATAGATCCTAATCTTAGATACACACGATTTGAGATGTGACAAGCTGTGTTGACAGCCTCAGCCCAAAACCTCTTAGACAGATTTTTTGCACTCATCATCACCCTAGCCATTTCTTGGATGGTTCGGTTTTTTCTTTCAGCAATGCCATTTTGCTGAGGAGTTTTTGGAGCAGAAAATTCATGCTTTATACCCTTTTTATTACAAAATGCAAGAAATAAAGCATTCTCAAATTCTTTTCCATGATCAGATCTAATTCTACGAACAGAAGCTTGAAATTGAGTTTTCACAAACCTGTACAGATTTCTGAACACTTCAAAAGTGTCTGATTTTTCTCTTAAAAAATACACCCAAGTATACCTTGAAAAATCATCAACACATACAAAGACATATTTTTTACCACCTAGACTTTCTACCTCTATAGGACCCATAAGGTCCATATGTACAAGTTCAAAACACATAGTGGTACCAACGTGTTGCAGCACTTTGTGTGGTACTCTGGTTTGCTTTCCCTTCTGGCACATTCCACATATAGGAATATCCTTGATCTTGAGGTCTGGTACTCCTCTTATGGCATTGTATTTGTTGAGCAGCTTCAGATTTTTGAAGTTTGTGTGTCCTAGCTTCTGGTGCCATAGCTCTACTTCACTTACTCTTGAGCTCTTGCAAGATATGGTGTCACCAGTTTGATAGCAATTATCCATTGATCTGGAACCTGTCAATACACAATGATTTTGGTTATCAAACATTGAACAACAGTATTTATCAAACTCTACACGTAGATCATCATCACACAATTGACTGATACTGATGAGGTTTGACCCCAATCCTTCAACATGTAAGACATTTGAAAGTTTTGGGAGTCCCTCAATACTGAGTGTTCCACGTCCAACCACTTTGCCTTTAGCTCCTCCTCCATAGGTTACACGTCCTCCATTAAGTGTGTGGTAGTTTGATAGAAATTCCTTTGTTCCAGTCATGTGCCTAGAGCATCCACTATCAAAGTACCATGAACCTGAAATGTTAGCATTTAAAGAGGTGTATACTGCTTTGCACAGAAGTTTACCTTTGGGAGTCCATATTTTACACTCCCTTTTGGTACATTCTACATTTTTCTTTGAAGTGTTCCCTGGAGTGATGTGCCTTATTTTGTACAACATCTTGTCACTGCTGAGTTTTTCACAAAATGGGCGAATATGTCCTGGTGAGAAACAGTAATGACAAATGTATCCCCTTGTTCTGGATTCTGAAGTGGTGACAGTGAGATTCCTGGATTCCTTGTCATTTGAACCCTTCTCTTTGACAAAGACAATCTCTTTCTTCTTTACTGGCTTGTGTTTCTTCACTTGTTTCTTGAACCCTAGACCTTCCTTTTTGTTGTACTTTTCCAGTGACACAATCTCTTCGAGTTTAGTTGTGCCGGTATTCATCCTCTTGATTGCTAGAGTTGCTTCTTTGAGTTCATCTTTCACCTTTGCCAGTTCAAGATCCTTTTTGGTGATACCAACCTCCAAGTGTGTGATTGTTTCTTTAAGGGAAGAATTTTCCCTGTTGGCTGCATCTAGAGCTTGAGTCGTCTTCTCCAGGTTTCTGATCAGCTTCTTACATATTTCTTCATCATCACTGACTGCTTCATTACTGGATTCTGCTGTATTCACAGAAATAGAGTTTAAACATGTATAAAGATCAGTACTTAACTCACAAACGGAAGGTGTTTCAGAAAGTGTTGCAGCATCCAGAGAGACTCCTTGGGATTCTGTTTCAGAGAAACTTCCAGTAAGATATCTGACAGAAAGAGCTTGTTTAGAGGATTGTTGTTCCTCTGTCTGTTCAGGTTGTTCTTCCTCCTCATCACTGACAGCACAAATCAAACTCATTCCTCTTCTTCTCAAGGTGTTTGCACATTCATTAGCATAATGTCCAAACCCTGAACAAGCCCTGCATTTAATATGATCCAAGTTAGGTGGTTCAGAATTTGAACGAATAAATGAAGAATTTTTTAAAGTGTTTTGAGAAGATGTTTGAGGAAATGTTTTATGTGGAATAGATCTGTTCCGGGGCTGAGTTTGTCTGTTTTGTGGAGAGCCTTCTGGAAATAACTGTCTGGGCTTGATTCCACTTCGTCTGTACGCCCTATTGAATTTCTGAATTTGAAATGCCACATTGTTGAGACATTCTTCTGCATCATCATCATATTCCAGAGCAACATCTTCCTTTTCTAATTCTGCCTGGAGTGCATTTGAGATAACCTTTCCTTTCTCCTTTCTTTGATCTTCGAAGTTCATCTCTCTGGACTTGAGACTACCAATTAATTCGTCCAGCCGTAGAGATGATGTATCTTTAGCCTCCTCAATAGCAGTAACCGTCATGCTGAACCTTTCTGGAAGGGTTCTCAATACCTTATTCACCAGTGTCTCGTTGCTCAAAGGACCACCTAAGGATTGAAATTCATTAGCCAAATCAATCAATTTCTCATTGTACTGAGAAATTGTTTCAGTTTCCTCCATTCTCAGTCTCTCAAATTTGGAAGAGAGTAGTCTGAGCTTGGTTCTTCTGACACTATCTGATCCCTCACAATGTAGCTGAAGAACTTCCCAAGCATCATTCGCAGAAGTGCATACAGAGATTAATTTAAACATTGTTAAATCTACTGAATTGAAAATTGCATTTAACGCCTTTGAATTTTGGTTAGCATTTGCAAGATCATCTGGTGTCCACCGTAATTCTGGAGTTGGAAAAACATCTCCGTCCACATCTGTGATATTTGGTGGCTTCCATCCAGTGAGAATAGATCTCCATGCTCTCTCATCAATGGCTTTGATGTATGCCCTCATCTTGACTTTCCAGTAGGTGTAGTTCGTGCCATCAAGTACAGGAGGTCGCATAGAAGCAGTCATCTGAGTATCCATCACGAATTCGTTTCTGTAAAGAAAATAGGAACAAGCACTTAGTATACGTCAAGTGTTGGCTCTTGATGCCAATTGAAAGAATTTATGGTCCCGAATTCGTATTATACAGAGATGTTATCTAAGATGTTATGACACTTGAGACAACATGCAGCGGAAATATAAAGATTAAAAGCCAATGCTCAGAATTGGAAAATGTTCACAAGTAAATACTTGTGAACTTGCCCTTTACAGGACGGAAAAATATATTAAAATTAGTATTCTAAGAATACAAACAGAAGAGGTGCGAAAACTTCTTCCTTATGAATGAATCTTTTTCAAGATCACTCTTACAATCAAATCTAGATACTAAAAGAAAAATATTAAAAATTCTAGATTTCAAAGAATGTACTCATAAGGAGTACGTACAACAGATCCTAGAAAACACACTAAAATTCTCGAGATTAAAACTTCAGCTCTATATTGTTTTTCTCGAAATCTGTAAAATTCTTGAGTCTTGAGTTTGGTATTTATAGACTTGCCAAGCTTCCACTCCTCAGCCCATGATCTGCAAGAAAACCAACCACAAGAGCACTCAAGATAATGGGTTAGTGGGTTAGTTAGGAAGTTAAAATAAAACTCACAATTAAACCCACTAATCACTACTTAACCCACTAAGTCATAACACTTAGCCCACTAAGTAATAACTAAAATTTAGTTTGAAAATAAGAGAGTTAAAAAAACACTTTTGTAAAATATAACAACGTGTTTCATCATTGTTTTTGTTCACAATATCTTTCATATTTTATATAGAATTTTATTCACTGTGAAATTCCTTCTATTGTTTCCAACATTGGTTTGATGAGAGACATTCGAATGTCTAAGTTCCAACATTAAATTTAGGGGCCTTTAGCAATAAACTCCTTGGATGAATAATAAATGGTAATATGTTCAACTCCCAAATTTTTCTTTGTGATAAACCCCTATAAATATAAATATTAATTTCAATACTACCCTTCTGAAATTATAAAATATCCTACCCAATAATTAATAATTTCACGTTTCTCGCATTCCTTAAATAATGTCAAAATAATAGCGATTTTTTCCAACTCAATATCCAAGTTTCTTAAAATTAGCCAACTAATTAAAGAAAAAAATAAAAACAAATCATCAGCTCAATATCCGAGCTCCATAAAATCAGCCAATAAATAAATTAAAAAAAAAAATCTGCTTCATCACGTACAAAATCAAAACCCACTAATCAAAGCTTTGCAGACCTAAAGTTTTTATTTTTTTTATTATTTATTTGTTTTAGTAGTTTTTTAATATTTTCTTAAATTGCTTTTAAACGAAAAAATGAAATTTCCCCCCAACAAGTTTACTAGGTTGAATATGACTATAGCCTAATATGACTGTAATTGACTATATCAACTGTAGTCATATTCTTTCTTTATTTTGCCGATTTTTGCGTTGTCAACTTTAAATACCTGATTATATAGTATAGCACAGTCATGTTTACCAAATTATATTAAAAAACGAAGATTGCCTATTATTTACGGAAAAAAATACAATCAACATCCACACTTAAAAATCACAATTTTGAATCTTTGTTATTACAAGTCAAATTGTAGCCACACAAATACATCGAAAAAATCACATGTATCAATTTTTCAACTAAAAACAACCAACAATATCATTGTAAATTAGAATAAAAACCTACAGATCTTATATATGACTATTTACGACTACATATGACTATATATGACAACATAGTCGATTCTCTCCAATTAGTCTGCTGTTCAACAATTAATTCGAGAAAAAAATATATCAATTAACCATGATTGTAGTAATATTAAGTCTGTATTTATTCTATAACAGTGAGTCCAATGTGACTCAAATGTGACTCCAATGTGACTACATTCCTAGTTGCGTTATGGGTTCCTCAAATCTCGTCAACGTTGTTTTATTTGCATCAATCTGGTACGGGTTAGTGGTGAGGAGACGGAGGCAAGAGTGTTTGGGATATTGATGGGGTTCGGAGGAGGAAAGGCGTAACCCTAGGCAGCGGTTGTGGCCGGTGGCTTGCATCCAAAACAAATAAAATGGAATTAAGAAGAAGAATGAATTACATTTGTTAATATTGTCGGGCTCTCTTGAGTACTTCACCTGATAAAAATAAACAAAGTTTGAATCTTAAATCATGAGAATATATATATATATATATATATATATATATATATATATATATATATATATATATATATATATATATATATATATATATATATATATATATATATATATAAATAAATTTAGAGGAAATAGCGTGAAAAAAAACTCACCCTCACTTGACGAACAACAGCCAGACAAAAGGCAAGATTATTCTTCGTATCCGTCCCCAGATCAAAGTTCTTCCAAATATAAACACCAAAAAAATAGTAGCGATTCTTTTTGCACCAAGACAGGAACACCAAGTTGTGTGAGATTGAATTGAAGCTCAGAGGTTGAGAGATCAATGTTTCGTAAGCGCAAAAAGAAAAAAGAATATCGACAAATAATCATATAAATCTGCATCAGTTGATCAGAGACAAGAATCGAGAGGAGTCTGTAATAATATATGATGTTACCCTAATTGTGAGAGAACGAGAGGAGAGAGAGAACGAAAGAGAGAAATATGGAGATATAAAGAGAGAATTAATATAATCCTACAATCACGTGAGAGGTTATGGAAAATAAATATTGTAATTATTTAAAAAAAAAACTTACTTATAAGAGTAGTTCCAGCTTATTATATTTGTTGAGGGGGTTTCACTAATTAAGATTGGACTTTGGATTTAGACAAAAGTTATAAAATTCAAATACTCATAATATTTTCTATTTAAGGGGATATTGCATATTTCCCCTTAAATTGTGTAGATATTGTAGGATAAAGTGATATTAGAAAATGGAAAAGAAGTGGTAGGATAAATTTTCAGTTAAATACAAGTGTTTTGTAACAATACGTTGGCATATATATAGTAAAATGAAAACTTAAAATTTCGGGTTCATTATTTAAAAATTCGGGTACTGATTGTTGGAAAATTTGAGGTGATCACCTCAATTGCAAAAATATTGAAGTGAGATTCCATATTAGAGCATCTCCAACGATAAATTCAATCTCTAATCTTATAGTGCCACGTAGGATATTTAGGCTATGTTTGACAGAATTAAGCACTGAACACTGAATGCTGAATATATGACTGAATGGTTAAGATCAGTGTTTGAATCTGAATACTGAATAATTAAGTTTGTTTGACAAGTGAAAATTTATAGTCACTGAATAACATATAATTTTACTATATTGTCCCTTGTAATTTTTTTTGAGTAATTATTGAACATATATTTATTCACTAATAGAATCATCACTAATATCTAAAATAGAAAAAATTATTATTATCACCCTTGTAATATTATATATATTTATTTTGATAAAATAAAAATAATAATTATAAATCTAAATCCTATAATTGAAAAATAGGAAAGTAAAATTTGATTATAATTTACAATCTTCATCAACACCCCATAATCCATAAAAGATGAAGAAAGGGAACTAAATTAAAAAGTAAAAATTCTCCACCGCTATTTTATCTCTCTTCCTCGCAAACTCATTTGTTTATTTAAATATAATTGGTCGAACACAAAACCTCATCAGCTACAATTGCTTCCTCGAATCAAGAGGCACGAATTTTATGGGGATAATTTTGTCTAATTTTCATTCAGTTGATATCTGAACCATTAAGTTCTAATGTTTTGACTGAATCGATAAGCAGGAGATGAATCCGGTCAGAGTTGTATACCAAACACTCGTAATTAGTTATCTCTGACCGAATTAGATATTAGGAGCATTAAGAGCTCATTAAGAGCTAATAGAAAATCATCTCCAATGCAAATTAAAAAAAAAATCTCCAAATAATGTGCCAATGAGGTGGCACTTGTCATTTTAGAGACTTTTAAGATGACACTCTAAAATTGGAGCGTCATCTTGAGGATCTCTAAAGTGTCAACTCATCAATTAATACAATTTTTTAATTTATTTTCTATTAAAAAAAATAAGATAGTTAAATTATCTTCAAACCGTAGATGAATTTCATCATAGCTCTACTCTTTTCCTCCTTCTTCTATATTATTTTATTGGAACTATATATTTCTCTGAAGATTCGACTTTCAGGTAAAAACACTAATTAATTACTTCATTTTTTTAACAATAATTCTCTCAAATTTTAATCAATTGAAATAATTCGATTCCTCTGACCTAATATAAGTGAACCATACCTCGTATGCGTGATCTATAGAAATTGCTAGTTTGTATACAATATATGTTCATGGTTTAACATAAAGGAAAAATGTCAATTTAAATTTTTTTCATTAAAAAATTTAACTAATGAATATTCACAAAATAACCCTATCTATTTCTTTCTCTCTTTCTTCAAATAAACCTGGATAAACCCTACTAATATTAAAATGGGAATAAAAAGTTTTTCTCTCTTTCTGGCTGAATAAGTTTTTTATATAACACGTTAATAATTTTAATTTTAATTTTAATTTTGAAATCCAATAATAAATTACACATAAGAAAATATTTTGTGTCTATTAAGTGTTGCATTGCAGAAGACTTTGCAGTTGAGAATCTCAATTTTGCCAAATAGGATAGAGCAAATTTTAAGATTCACATTTGGTACTTGACACCTAAGATATTTAGAGTATTTCTTGAATTTAACATTGAAGATGCTCTTAAAATCGCATAATAAACGATGACATCATAATCTACGTTTCGTGTAGATAATTAAAGTATACTTAATTACTCAAATCAAATATTGGATGAACATAGTTAGTTACTTCAATAACCTAAAGTAAACTCAAACATCTTGGTGAGAGGTGGAAAATGACCTATCCCACATTGAAAAAAAAATATTAATGAAAACACTTTAAATATTGTTAGCTCGATAGTTATAAGTATAAATTATAATCAAGTGTGAGCTTAATTGCAAAGCTACATGCACATCGTCTCCCTGAGCCCGCGACCCGACACCCGTTGGTCACCTGGACTTTAGGAATGTTTGGAATTGGGGTTCAATTAAATATATTTTGTTCACCCTGACTTATCAATCGATCTGAATCACATTCCTGGGAAGTAAGATGAGAGAGTTATGACTCGAATGATAAAACTGCCAGAGATATCCGAGAATCTTGGATGCATGGAATTCGATTTGTCCAACGAATTCCCCTCTTTCTTTTCTTTCAATTCATCACCATGGACTTTTCAACCAAATCTTTGAGTCTTAATCATTTGATGATTATTAACCGTTAGATCTTAACATATATATCCATGTGCATGTGTGCTTTGTGGGAAGTTATTTCACGACATCAACGTTAATAATTACACGGTGTATTTCATCAGGTGTAGCATCTCAAACACCCATAGGCGGATGTGTCTTCTTAGTCCGCGCGCCAAGTAGGTGCCTATATATTGTCCGAATAGGTGGCAGTTTAAGCACGAATTGGTGTTTAATCCCAGGAAAAAGGAATATTACCTTGTCGACCCTTTTATTTTTCCAAGTGTTGCGACTTTTATAACACAACTTGTGAAAAACTATAAAAATAGAGCCCTAGTGTAGTTATATGAAAGGGTATTTTTGTGGAGCAGTGAAATGAGGAAAATGAAACGTGATCTTTTATTAGTTATATGAAAGGGTATTTTTGGGTTAAATAAAAATTAAAGGATGTGGATCAAATTTTATTCGGAACTAAGGATTTAATTAGAATGGTGTATTTGAGGTTGTCCCCCATATCTAATTAGGTTTGATTTTAGGGGTGCCAAACATATTACCCCTAATTTAGAAATACAAATATATAAGCGGAAATTGGCTAGACACCCCTTATTCCACACTTATATAGGTAGAGATCAAAGTTGTTAGATGAATATAGGTATAGATCATTTCATCCAAAAAATTAATTTAAATTAATTGTATATAGACATAAACACCCTTAAATAATATTTATATGAAAATAATTAATTATGGCAAATGAGGAAACAAATCCCACATATCACTCATTTTCTTATCACACACTCTCTCTCTCCCATCTCACGTAAATCACTTTCCACTCTTTCTCTTTCTCAATATCTATTTGTTATTACTTATTCTTATAATTTTTATTTGCATTTTCTAATTAATTATGCTTCATCAAACAAAATAATTTGAACGCATATTTAACGTCACAAAGTCGTAATATGTGTATTTACTTGTTACATTTTTTGGTAGGCTTTCATACATTTGTTTTCATAATTTTTCGACATTATTTTTTATTATCCAATTTTTCATCCACCAAATTTATATATTTTGAAGTTATAAAAGCAAATTGCAACAATCAAGCGAGAAATGCAAAAGAAATGATAAACAAACTGCAATTTGCAACAACAAAATAAATAGCATAACAAAGAGAATATGAAAACCAACAAAGTTATGTTTAAAATGTTATTGTACAAATGCCTTTACACAACAACAATATGGAACTAATGATCCTAAAATGTTCTCTACGAAAGTCGTCGTTTTTTCAGGGCTTTGTTTGTAGTCTGATTTGCTCTTGTTTTTGCCTTTCGGGAAGACATTGAAGACATTGAGGAGTCATGTAATTTTTCGTCCTTTTTTTTTGACGTAATTGTTTGAGCAGGCACAAAAAAAATATCAATAAGATTTTCGATTGCAAAAATAAACATGAAATAGCAAATTACAAACAATAATTGCGATTGTAAACAATAACTTCAAAGTAACAAGAAATTACAAATAATGAATATCAAACGCGAAATTGCAAACAAAGAGACTTGTAATTGCAAACAAAAAACTGCTAACAAGAATATGTTGGTTCAACTATAAACAAACAGCAAACAGTATATAAGAACCTTGGTCAAACCGGTCCGACCGTAACCCAATTCGTTGTTAGGTCCGATGTGCGTTCTGGTTTTCAAAACATTGCTATTAACCCGTAATATGCCCCTAATTTTTCGGAATGAATTTTTGCCATATTTTGAAACGGAAATTAAGGACGGATTTTATTGAAACGAAAGAAAAAAGTTATTCTATAAACAGAATAAATTACGGAAAATGTAAATTAGAATTCCCGAATTAGCTGAAGCTTATTTATGGAAACATTTAAATAATATATCTTAATTATTACTCCCTCATTCCCTTAATAATTGTCACTTTTGCCATTTTTTTATGTTTCAAATTATTTGTCATTTTACTATTCCCAATGAATTATTCATTGGGATTTTTCAATTTTGCCCTTCTCACTCATAATTAATTAAAATATAATTAGTTAAAAATCAATTAATGGCATGGGCATATTAGTGATTTACTATACTTTTTGTTAATATATATGCTTATTTATTGATTTTCTTAATATGTGTGCAACTAACGAAAGTAACAACTATCGAGGGAAGAAGGGGGTAATTTATAAGCCATGTGGATAAAAATAAGCCAATTAAAATGAATAAATTGTTATGTGTGTAATTCAATTTAAAATTGGAAATGAATCAACCAATAAAATTACACTATTCGTACACATTTACAACCTAACTTTGAAAAATGACATTTTAGGAAACATGTGTATTTTTCTAAATGGAAACATGTGTTATTTTTAGCTAAATCGGCTCATGAGCACAAGGAGAGGAGAAGTTATACAGAGGCATTCGAGTTTCCTCAGAATATTCGATCGGAACTGGTGTTAGATAGGATTGGTCTCCCGGCCCCCACTTTCGTCGAGCTTCATGATGAGTGGACAGAATGAGTCTGGTACAGTTGAAGTCTCCGTGCATGTGCATTCCCGTTATTTGCATTCAACACTAGTGGGGGTCATTTATGCAATTTCATTAGTTTTAGTCTCCTTCTCTTTCGCCCCTTTTTGGGGGTAATTTTGTAATAGAAAAGTTTAGGAGTCTCTCTTACTTTTTATTGCCATTGTAGGGATACTTTTTTTCCTTGTGTAGATCCACAAGGTTTTAACGAGGCCCCAAAAACTTCGATATTAATGGAAGGACAAAATGCACTTCACCCCTATAAATTTCTCAGTTTTTGCACTTTCTCCCCTAAAAATTCAAAAAAAAAATGGATATTCCCCCTTTGAAATATTATTTTGATTGCACTTTGCCCTATAAGCCAATTTTTGGAGGGCATTGTGTAACAAAAATAACATTTTAAAGGGGTAATGTGCAAAAAAGTAGTGGTTTTAAAAGGGCAATGTGCAATAAAAATAACATTTAAATGGGCAACGTACAACAAAAATACTCAATTCTGACGAATAATCCATCAGAGTTTTGCTATCGGGGCAATGTGCAACAAGAATAATATTATGAAGGCGAACATTCACTTTTAAAAAATTTGATGGGGTAAAGTGCAAAAATTAGAAATTTATAGGAGGTGATGCGCAATTTGCCCTTTATGGAATAATAAAGTCTTTTTTGGCCAAAAAATAAAAATTAAAAAATTGGGTGTGTATAGAAATTGGGGAGTTTTTGAAATTAATGTAAGAGTGTGGGCTTAAATTTCATGAATTAGAAAAAAAATTGATTGTGTATCCTAGCTAGTTTCATACATGATATGGATTTGGGAGTTTGACACACATTTTCGTTTGGCAAAGCTTATTTAAAACATCTTATAAGCTCCTACATCTAATATGTTTTAGGACTTGATAAGCTGTTAGATCTTATTTTAATTTTTTTTAAGGTGTTTGGATATGTAGCTTATAAGTTACTTTTAGTTTTTATAAATTGTTCAGGTGTTTGAAAATAAAAGGGACAAAAAAGTACATGACGCCATTATAACTGTTAAACTTATTTGACTCAAATACTTAAGTTCCTAAAATATTATTTTAATAGTTACATATTAATTTTTCAAATAAAAATAATAATAATATAAAATTATATATTAAATAAATTAAATGATTTTTGTATGTATATTTATATGATATTTGACTATTTTTTAAAATAAAATGAAGTGTGATATTATTTTAATGAATTAGGTTTGTGAAAGTTTTAATTTTTTGTCGCATTAATATATTAATATAAAATATAGGACGTAAAATAAATAAAAAAAATTCATAGATAAAAGAAATATAATTTATTATTGAGATAATAAGAATATTCGGGTATTTTTATATATACATATAAAATATAAATAGAGAATATTTTTTACAATTATTATGATAAATATATTTTAATTAATTAATCTTGATTATAAGAATAGGTTGTTTTGATAAAATATAAATGTTATTCGCATTCATGTAATATAATAAAGTATTTGAGGGTAATTTTGTATTTTGAGTGTTTTAGTAAATAAGCAAATAAGATCTTAAAGAAAAAAGGTTGGGTGGAGGTACTTTTAATAAAACATCTTATAAACTCCCTAACAGCTTATTTTTGGGAAAAAATAAGTATTTTGTAATTTTTTTACCAAATACCTTTTAACTGCTTATAAGCTTAGCCAAACAGACTCTTAAGTCACCGAGATACACAAAATAATGTAAATTTAGAAAGAAAAATATAGTTGAAGCAAAATTAGAAGGAGAATGGCTAAATCTCACTTTGCAACATTAAAATATAGCTTTTGGCATTGCGCCTTTGAAAAAAACTAATAGAACTATGCACTCTCCAAAGAAAATAAATCATGCATGTGCACAATAAAGTTTTAAAACTAATGTAGGTAATTCAATGTTTTTAGTGCTATTTCTTTAGGATGTCAAATGTCAAATCATTTTTTTATATTCATCAATCCTTTAGAATTATTTATAAATTATATATTTTTAGTACAAAAACATATCTAAAGAAAATGAAAAGAAAAAAAATACTTCAGCTATTTTGTTATCAAGTTATTTCAAGATTACATTTTCTTCCAAAGAATTCTAACAAATATTTTCACCAATTACAATATAAGGTCCATCAATCGAAAATTGAGTGAGAAATATATATGTTTTTTTATTTTTTTAATGTAATAAAATATAGTTTGTTAAGTAACTATGTGTGAAAATAAAGCCAATAATAAAAATGAAACAGACAGATATAAATTAGTTACTTGTAGTCTATTGTTTAGTGTATGTTCACAAATAATACGTTATATATACTTTCCTTGACAGCAACAAAGTTTATTAACAAACAAACCTAGCGCTATCTTATCTAATTAATTTAATATCATTGAACTGAGTGATGACAATGGAGTCAGAGTCTTGAACAAAAAAATTATTTGGCTGATCTTGTCTCATTTAGTGATATCTGATTTATCTTTTCTTTAAAAATATCTATGTTTTTTGTTTCTAGCTGGAGCAAAAAAGAATAAAGAAGTGGGACAGGAGTATTATCTAATGCACCTCATGTTGTCCACTTAATCGGGACGCATTTGTAGTGAATATTCATCTTGGGATGTATCTTTATCAATGTCCAAATAAATGCAAATGGATCAAAAATCAAAAATAATAATTGAAAGAGATCGGAGGGCATGCAGCTTGAGATGGTGCTAGTCCCTTTGGGTATGGGTGTCCTTTTGTCCTACCATTTCTGGCTTCTCTTCACCATTGTAAACAACCCCAGAAGAACTGTTATTGGTCTCAATGCTGAGAGCCGCCACAAATGGGTTTTCTGCTTGATGGCTGTTAGTATATTTCTTCATTTCTCTCCCTTTACATAATATTTTCTTTAAGTGAACAGACAAATTTAATTTTTTGAATTAATTAAACCGAACTTGGTCAAATTTAACTGCAGGATCCACTGAAAAACGGTGTTTTGGCGATTCAAACACTACGCAACAACATAATGGCGTCGACACTTTTGGCCACAACAGCAATCACACTCAGCTCATTAATAAGTGTGTATGTGGGCAACAACCAATCAAGTAGCTCTGGATTAATATTATTAATGGAGTATAAATCTTCGAGCGTGTCGTCTGTGAAGTTCTTTGCAATCCTAGTATGCTTTCTTGTGGCCTTTCTTTGCAATCTCCAATCTATTAGGTACTATGCACATGCTAGCTTTCTTCTCACCGTGCCGATATACAGAGACAAAAAAGAAGCTATTGAGTATGCAGCGACAAACCTGAATAGAGGAGGCTTCTTTTGGTCACTTGGCCTACGAGCGTTTTACTTGTCCTTCCCTCTCTTCTTGTGGGTTTTCGGAGCAATTCCCATGTTTTTATGTTGCTGTGTAATGTCAATTGTTCTCTATTTCTTGGACACGAGTTCGAGCTTTACAAGGGATCTTTACGATCATACTACTAGTGTTGAAGACATGGAATCAAATATTGATCGCCAAACGTTATTGCTGTAGAGAGATTAAAAATAATATATCATCCTCAAAAAACATGTTTTGTTTGTGGACATGATTTTTTCTTTGCTAATGTCTCATATTTTTTCTCTAGTTGTTCCTTTAAATGGTCTTTCTATTGTTTCTGCACAATTTTCTCTTAATGTCATTACTCTCTTGGGTGCTTCTAAGCGCAGATGCCTCCAATTCTATCCCACATGAAATATCCCTTAATATAGCCTTAAACAAGAAATATAGGTGAAAACAAAATAACTCGAGCAATTACGAGTTTATCTTTATTCCAACGATTACTCTAGCTAGCAACCAATAATTAACAATATATTCTAAACGAACTTCCGAAATGATATTCGGTATGTTATATCATAGTCAACAAACTATCTTAAATACTATTAGAATACAAGTCTCATGCAAAATAATAAATTAGATGCCCCGTTGCGGGTTCTCATAAAATGATGGATTCTATTATAATAAATACATAATAAAAATATGTGGATAGAAACGAGGGTTTAATCTAAACTATACCAATAATTTCCCACTAAAACTCAAAAACTCACAGCTTAACACCACTAATCAATCATAAGAATGAATCTATTGGATTACCATCCGATGTAGAAGCAAACGTTGTATTTCGAGTGGAATATGTAATAGAAACAGTGTATACCTCTCACCATACATTTCCACTTACGAAAATAAATTTTTCGAAGCGTTAACATGCTAAAAAATTAAGTGATCGAAACTATTGAGACATTAAAAAACTATCTGCCTAATAAACTCTAGTAATCTCGTATCCTTGAATACTCAATTTAGTTTACTAGCCTAACAATAAATTCATATTTGTAAACTTAGCTAATTGTAGAGTAAAACTCGAATTTAATTATTTACATTAATTAGCATATATAGGGCTTCCTACGGAATATGAATTGCATATATTCTCTCTATAATATTATGTGTCAAAAGACACTAATCCTTAGATATAATGGCTTCATGCCTGAATATAATGAACAGTTTTTTTTTTTTTTTTTTTATAATTATTTATTTATTTATTTATGTATGCTAAATAAGACAGATATTAAATCAATATAAGTTGTTCGTACGTGAAAATCTATGTCCTATTTCACATATACCATCAAATGATCTATGGCGTATATTGGTTTTGACGCAAGTTTCAGTATTGATTTCACTTGAGAAACAATACCCTTAACCAAAGATACAATTTATTCAAATCATTTTGAAAAAGGAAATTATCACATAATACATCTCTTAAAATTGTAACCATGCTTCCGTTATATATCTATATTCTTAATAAAAATCAAAATTTGATTCCATGATCAATATAGATATTACATAATATGTACACTTGATTAAATTCATAAATAATTTCTTGAAGCTTGCATTTTAATGCATATGGCTATAAGGTAAACATTTAGTTTGAATCATTAAATGCATTTGTCAAAAGTTATGAAATATTGGCATTTATCTACCATAAACAAAATAAGGTATTAATGGATTTTAATGAATTTGAATAGACTAAAGTATGGCTACAACAAGAAGGTATCCTCAAAGTTGATTTATTTCTTTCCAAATACCCAAATGATGCTAATATTAAATAACCTCACATTCCAAATTAAAAAAAGTTCAACATCAAGTAAATACTAATGCAACACCAACAAAGAAAAAATTAAATAAATAAATAATAATTATAATTACCAAGATCTTGGCTTATTAATTTTTATGTTTGTGGTCGTGCAATGTGTAGTTCATTGGGTTCTAATTGATCCATGTAACGAGATTTTTCAGCCAATGAGTGTCAAACCAGTTGGATTAGGGTACTAGGTGTAGAGCACCCCACATTAATCGAACAAAAAAGGTTCTGAACTTAACATTGACCACTTAACGCTTGTTTTGTTGAATTATTGTTATATACTACTCTTAAGAACCATACCAACAAGTCTAGCAAAAGATAGTTCACCACCCAACTCATTCTTCAATATAATTGCTAAGTCATTATGTACTTCGCTTCAAAGAGTCCTACGGTGAGTTTTAAAGTTAAGAATTGTATGATAAGCATAAATGTTCTCTAAACTCAACTACAATATTCTTAGCAGAAGCATCATAAAATTTGTAATTCTTAAAGACAATTCACTACTAAGTCATCTCAAATTAAGGTGCTCATGATATCCCAATTGTGATGAAACAAAAGCAAGTAATTTTATCATTAAACTTAGGTCAACACAGACTCAACTACGATGCAATGCATGTCCTAAAAAAAATTAAACTCGAAGAGCAAAAATAACAAAAACCAATAATTAACTAATGGCATAAATGAAACATACTCCACCCCCAAACTTATAGAAGAGAGCAGTGTACGAGCAGAACTAGTTCGTATGGAATTCAAAATATGCATCAATATTATACATACCAAAATAAAACGAAAAAGGCAAGAAATAAAAATTGTTCATCAAAGCATGAGAGAAAGATAGAAAAACTCCCTGAAATCATCAAGCGGGTGAAAGAGTTGCATCATCATCATCGCGGGCATCTCCGTATGCAGCAGGGTCATCGGGAGCATTTGACATATCAAGCAAGAACATAATCCTTAATCTTTTTCATAGAAACAAATTATCGAACATCTTGAATGCGCAGGGAGAAAACACCATGCTAAGTAATCTTTCAAGATACAAAAGCCACTATCACTCCAACAATAAAATTGCAAGTATCCTGGGCATATTATACCGGACGCCCTCGTGCAGCGCGAGGGCACATGGCTGCTGAATTCCTCTCACAGCTACTGCACCAGGCATGCTCGCATGGTGCGAGCGCGTTTTGCCACCGACCCTAATTTTTTATCTTAAAAACAAAAATCTATACTATGAAATCAAAATAAAAGAGCAAAAATGCTTGGATTGCCTCCCAAGAAGCGCTCAATTTCAAGTCTTCAGTTTGATGCAGTTATTGCAAAGGAATGATACTGATGGTGTCGTTACGAAGGAGACTCGTACCAGATTTCAACAAATGGGTTTGGTACAGGAAAAGGGCAGCAAGGAAAATTCTCAGAAGATTGTGCCAAAGGACACATTAATGGATTAGAGTAAGAGTTTGCATGTTAACTCTAACGAGGAGGTTATACCAGCGCAATAGTTGTCAACAGGGGCTGATCCTAATAGGGGCTAGGAGGGGCTTTAGCCCCCCTAGAATTTTGACATCTATTACCTATATATATATTAACCCAAGCAATCAAATAAGAGAAATTGTTAATTCTCACCTAAATAAACCGGCATACAAGTTATTACTGATATATTTTAATTTTCTATTTTTTTTATTAAATTCTAAAGAGAAAATAGTTTTAAAAGAATTATTAAAATATGAATAATTTTTACAATAAATGTATTCCCTTTTTATACATCTTCTCTTCTGTACGCAAACATCTATTTACAGGAAACTAGAATGAAGAAAATTTTCAAGGTCTCGTTCTCTCCCTTATTATCTCTTAAATGATTGTATTTTTTGTAGAAGTGTATATATTTCAATATTTATTTTACTCTATAAAAATTAAGTTACATGTCCTTACGTATTCTAAAATTATTCTTTTATATTATCGGAAACTTAGCCCCACGTAAATGGCCCACGATCCGCCCCTGGTTGTCAAAGGAGGAGGTAGATGGCTCAAATAATAATATTCAGCAAGACACAATAAATGAAGTGGATATTATTAGTCCACAAATGCTGATTAGGAAAGAAGGGGTATATACCCACCATAAAGTAAGTGCAAAGAGAGATTGCCTACTCTAGATACCCTAATCATCCATAAATTTGAGATGTTGTCCACAAAAGTAGAGGCAACGGGTGATTTTATTAAGGGGTAATATGCTATGAGTCCCTCAAACGAAACATAATTCGAATTGAATGACAAGTTCAAATTTATTATTTTAATTAAATCCTTAATTTGAAATAATATATGAGTCATATCCCTAATTTTTTTTATATCCCAATCTTGACTTTATACCCTAAATCTTCTTCTTCTTTTCTCTCTCTCTCTCTCTATGTTTCTCTCTCTCGCTCAATCTCACGCTCTCTCTCTCAATCTCACTCTATCTCTCGCCACAATTCCATGATTGAGGAAGGTGGTGGCTATGGCGACGATCACGGCGGTGGAGGGAATAGAACTATGCCGGTAAGAAAATAAGAATTACAATTAGATATTTATAATAAATTTTTATTATTTGAAAAGTCGATTGACTGATATTACCGACCAACCAACTTTTGAGTAAACTGAAAATCACCGACCGACCTATTTATATATGGGTCCGTTAAAATTATCGGTTCGACAAAAAAATTATCGACCAAAAGCAGCGAGTCAAAAGTTTATCCGATAAAATTGACCTTTGCCCAACTCTATATTCATCTAACGAATCGGATCCTGAGCTTTATAAATGTCGAACAAGGTGTCTAGCCATTCATCTTATATATAAAAGAAAGAAACACTAGGGTAACCTAAAAAACCCTAATGACATATTTGTAAAAATAAATTAATTCATTTGTAAATATAATTTTTTTATCTCCTATTCTGCAGCTATTTTTTTCTAATTACTTTAACACCAAATCTCGGCTAGCACAATCACAATCCACTACATCTATATTTTTTAATTATTATTATTTTCCAGCCTATATTTTCTAAAAAAATATACTTCATTTATTTTATGATCTATTTCATATTATTAAATTCGTATAAATATTGATGTTGTTATCAATACCTAATAAATTTTATTATAATTGTTATTATTATGTATTTAAGTAATGATCATTTTCATTTGAAATAATATGTCGTGCATCGTATCGTACAGGGAAAATGCTAGTTTTTTAGTAAGTAAATAGATTTCAAATCTTTGTATATGAATTCATTTAAAGGTTCTTTCGACCCTACACCCGGTGATAAACACTGGATGGGTCTTCTGCTGCCACGTGTTCCTTTTTTTTTATTTTTCTGCGGGAATATATTATAAAATACAAAAAAAAGACACAGTGACAGCAGAAGACCTACCCGGTGTTTATCACCGGGTGTAGGGTCGAACAAATCTTCATTTAAATTGTTGGAGTTCAAAAGGCTTATAGGCAAAATAACGCAGTTTCACCCTCTCTACCATTTCCTCATTTTCCTTCTACTTTCTAACCCTTTTCCTCCGCAAAAATGACAACACCAGAATCCAAAGCCAACACCGAGTCTTCAGAGCTGAAACGCCCAAATGAATTCAGCGAGTTGGATTCTTCGTCGAAGAAAAGGTTGAAAACGGAGGACGAATTGAAGACGCAGAATGCTACTTGGAATGGGCTTTTCCGTTTAGAAGCAGATGCAGCTGAAGATAAAGGGTCAAGGCATACTATGGAGGATACTTGGGTTCTGCTTCCCGATGCCACCTCCGAATCCCCCGGATTTTTGAGGTTCCCCTTTTCCCATATCTGTATAAATAGGGTTTTCTTCCTCAATTTTACAGTTTCTGTATTTATTTTTATATTCAGTTATATTTATGTATGTATTGTCTAATTTCCGACTCCTTATAGATGTGCGCACTTTGCGATATATGATGGGCATGGTGGCCGATTAGCTGCTGACTATGCACAGAAGCATTTGCATAAGAATGTGCTTTCAGCTGGCTTACCACGTGAGTTGGTCTGTTTGTCTCAGCAGTTGATACATTTTCCAATTTTTATGTTGTTTTCAATCTGTTTTTATTTTTATTTTATTTTATATATATATAGCTTTTTACGGTTAATAATGCATTGTTCTTTTCTGGTGAAAATTCAGTTGGATGTCAAATCTGCTAAGAAGGCTATACTTACTGGTATGCTCTTTGTTGTCGAATTATTTAATATTTCATTATAAGTTGAGCATGATTGCGGATTTTTTTCTTCTGAATAGGGTTCCGGAAAACCGACGAGGCTCTCCTTCAGGAAAGTGCTGCAGGTACGTTGACATTTTTGGGGTTGTGTTATATTTCCCCTTTTTGCTCTTGAAATAAATTGCATATTTATTTCAAAATTAATGCAAAAACTCAAGAAAAGATTACTGGCCAAATTTAAAGCATTATTCATTACTCCATATGGGAGACAGTGAAGATAACACATGTTTTTGGATGCCTGCTACTGTTTTTAGCTACGCTTTTGGAGCTTGAAACTGTTTGCATGACATTTCTGTTGTCTTTGTAGGAATATTTGTCTTTATGTATAAACTTCCGATTATTTACCTAAATTGCTGTAAATCGTCTAGTTAATGAAGAATTTTGCTACAAAGCTGAAAGTCTGCTGATATTCAGCTAATTTCTTGCTATTAGAAAGCTCTTAGAACAAACTTTGGTAAATTCGCATGTTGCACCTTCTTGTGCATCGATATGTAATACAAACCTTTAGATGGCCTACCTTGATGTTGCTCAACTGTTTCTTTAGTTTCAAGTAATGATGTTCCTCAGCTCTGTAGATGCTGAACAAATTGATATATAAATATTAGGAAGTTAGTATTTAGTTTTATATAAATTTTATTTCCTTGTTTAGTTTTTAGGGAGATTTGAATAAATAACTTGTGTGAATATCTGGAGCATTGTCCGCTCCATACGGACAGCCTACTTTTTGGATTTTATGTTTAAGATTCTTGCATTAAATCTACCATTATGTATCTTTTATTCCAGTTTGAGTGTTTATCTCTATTTCCTTTCTTAGTATCTATTGCACAATATTGGTTTCCTTTATATTTTGGTTTCTTTGTAGATGGATGGCAAGATGGTGCTACAGCTGTATGCACGTGGGTATTGGGACAAACAGTAAGTTTGCTTCATTCAATATGTCGAGTAATATGTGTAAAAAACAGTATAAATACTAATTTTGGTGTTGATTAGTCTCTTGTTCTGCTAATAATTCTGCGTAAGTAGAACGAAGTGCAATGCATTAGGATATAGTATCTGGCATGTTAAACATTCCTTAATGCATTTAACGAGGTTGCTATTTAGTTGTGTTACTGTTTATAACTTCATTGAACACAATTGAGGAGGAAAAAGAAGGATCGTTTGCGGATAGAGAACTTGAGGAAATTTGTCCATTTGAAAGTTACGAGAATCATATTTTTTTTCATGCATAACATGACAAAAATTACCATAGAATATCTAGTGAATCTAAATCCAGTTTATATGGAACAAAAATACAACAAATCTTCTTCTTCTTCTCT
The DNA here is from genome assembly GCF_056151865.1 of Erythranthe guttata. Lineage (NCBI taxonomy): Eukaryota > Viridiplantae > Streptophyta > Magnoliopsida > Lamiales > Phrymaceae > Erythranthe > Erythranthe guttata. Next base: position 10,732,834 of record NC_142536.1, read on the forward strand.
CTCTCTCTCTTTTTTTTTTTATTTTTTTTTTATGGTTATTTGTCCATAGAAAGTTACTTATTTTGTACTCCATTGAAACGACAAAACTGCTGTATATTTCCATCATGCTCTTCGGTATTAGTTCGTGCAAAAAGTAGGAAGACAGGTAGTTTTTTCCTGTTAGATTTTGGACACCACAATGGAGCTGAAAGAAGATATGTACTTGTCGCAATTCAAAGTTTGTTGAAAACAAATGCCATTAGTAATTTCTTTCTTTCTTTAATGGGTGGATATGGGGATGTTTCAAATAAGTAGTTTTCCTACTATTCCCCACTCCTGATACCTTATTAGAAGCTTGAAAAATAAAATGATTTGTTGCCGGATCCGGATAATTTTTCATATTGAAAATAGATAATGATAGCTCTGGACCTCTGGTAATGGATGGTGGATGTGAGAGTCTGTTCACTTAAATCATTGATTGTTCTAATGTTGCTTCCTCGCGGGCAACAGTAGGGCCTATTCATATTGCATTTCCATTGCCCCTAAAGAATGACGAGGCTGACTTGCTCGCTCTTTCTTTCGTCTTTTTTCTTTTTTCTCTTTTCATAAACTTTTGGATTTTTCTAAGAAATCAGGGAAGTTGACTTTGCTTCACCTTCTTACTGGCTTTCTTTCTGTTAAAAAATTATGAATGAAAAATTAGTAATTAAATATTTAATGATTTTCCATTATTGAATAACAAAAATTTTGCAGGACACATGATTAAACCCTTAAACCTAACAGTTCATTGGATAAAAGCAAAACTAAAAGAAATCTCCTTGCAGAAATATATAATGCTTGGTTAACTTTGGCGTTTTTGTTCACTTATGTCCATTTGTTAGGCTTCTTCACTTATTACAAGTACGATCATATGCTAAGAATGGTTTTGTTAAATATCTTTTTAAATTTAAACGGTAGACCAGTAGCTTACACAACAGTGTCTACCACTTTCTGTTGCGCAAGACAGTTTTTGGAAATCTTTCAGGACAGAGAGACTGTGCTTTCTTTAACTTGAATATGTAATATTTTCGTTTTCATGTGCTACTTAGGTATTTATTGCTAATATTGGCGATGCAAAGGCCGTGGTAGCAAGATCAACTGCAGCAGAAGGTTCAGATAGCTCAAGTCCATTAAAGGCCATTGTTTTGACAAGAGAACACAAAGCCATATATCCACAAGAACGAGCACGCATTCAGAAGGTATGCATCACGTATTATGATTAAATCTTGCAGCCTTAGTTCTATCATTCACATTATCTTTAACATTACAACCATTAACCATTATGCCTGGTTCTAGCATCACTGATATGGGGAAAAAGTATTTTTTTCTTAAATACCTTGGTACGTGATTGCTTCTTATAGGACGAAAGTTGGTATATGGAAGTTTCATCTTTTGCGATCTGGGTCGTACATATTTTTGCACAAATTATTATTTCCTGATACTTATGTGTTGTTACAAAAGCCTTGAAGATTAACTGTTGACTCTAGGGGTTCATTAGTGGGAGCCTTAGAAGCTAAGAGTGACGGCTTTTTTTTTTAGAAATGATTTAGTTTTGAAAACTTTGGAAATTGCAAATAGCAAAAAAAAAAAAAAGGCAAAAAACCCTTTCAGGCTGATTTCATTTATAAAAAAGTGGTGGAAGGATCTTCCCACAGACAATGCTGAGACCTGCAACACGTAAAACATGAGTTTTGCAATTTATTCCTGACGAGTTTAAGCATTAAGTCTTGAATAGATTGTGAATATGCATTATTCTTTTACTAGATGCAAATGCTCTTTTATTTATTTTTTTTTTTTTTTTAAATATGAACCTGGCTATGCAACTTCTATTTATGTGATACTTTAAACCTGGACATGTAACCTAGGGAATAAATGAAGAAAGATCTAGCAATGTTTGGAAGTGTTTTTATTTTGTTTTCATTGATTCCCCAAAGCAAAATTATATTTATTAAACTTCTCAAATCATTTTCTCAAAACAATCTCAAAAGTTTCTCTCTCCTTCAGACATGATATGACTGCTACAGTAAAATGATTTGACTGCTGCAGTAAAAAATGCCTTCACTAAAAAACAAATAAACATCACTTCATCTTTCAATTTTTTTCTTCTAAAATACTTTTCTCTAACACTTTTAAACATGATGTGACTGATACAGTGTATTTTGTCTCCTTCAAAATATAAACAAACATTACTTTCATTCTCAAATTATTCCCCCAAAACATATTTCCTCAAAATGAAATCAAAATAAGTTCCAAAACGCTTCCAAACATTGCCGAAAAGGCTTTTATCAATTTTCAACTTTTATAACCCTTGTTGTTTGCATGGGATGTATTCAATAATGAACACTTCATCTATGTGCTACATTATCAGCCTGTTTATTGGCAATGACATTTGGATTGTAAAAGCTGACTAGCTTTGAATGATGTTAGTAGTTTATTGTTAAATATTCGAACGAGTGCAGTTGACACGCTTAGATTGAATCGTGGTAGTAAAGAAAAATGTATTGGTTGAAAGGCGAAAGCACTGAACTATAACTATAATTGCTTGTCTATTTGAAGATTGTGCATGTCTGTCCAATATGTTATTGTTGCCTTACCCGTCCAATCGAGCAATATTTACTTAAGATGAATAAATATTCATCTGAGTATAATTTAATTCAATAGGCTGGTGGATCTATCAGCTCAAATGGACGATTGCAGGGGCGGCTTGAAGTTTCTAGAGCCTTTGGAGATAGGCAGTTCAAGAAGGTTGTGCTTTGGCTTTGCTCTTTCCAGTTTCATCCTCTCAGTTTCTACTATGACATGTTTATTTCCCTCATGCCTTAGTTTATATTGAGTCTCCCAGTTATGCATTTAGCTTCACTTTTCATCTTTATTCTCAAAGTTTTGCTTTGCTAGGGTGAATACACATTTCATATCTTAATAATTTGTTTCAGGTGGGCGTTATTGCAATTCCCGATGTTCATTCGTTTGACCTTACTGAGAGAGATCACTTTATAATTCTTGGATGTGATGGCTTGTGGGGGGTATGTCTTCATCTCCATGAATTTTGCTTTTTAGTATCACTGAAATTTGATCAACATGAAATGAGAACTAATTTTCCAACTTTTAGGTGTTTGGACCAAGTGATGCTGTTGAATTTGTTCACAAGCTGTTGAAGGTTCGTTTAACTTTTTGTCCTGTGTTTTTTACTCGGTATTTGGATATCTGAACCCTAAATCTCCACCAAAAGTTAAATATTCAAATGGAAAAGAATTAATTCCTAGGTAACTCGAATCTTCCCACAAGTTATTAACTCATTTCCATTCTATAAATTATAAGCTCCAAAGTTCCTATGTTCTTGTTTCTTAACCCACACCTCTTCATTCCTATGGGCTTGATTTTCACAGTGAAGTTTTTAGAATTATAATGATCAATAATGTTTATAAGAGAATCAGGAATATAAATCTGTTTTTACTTTCAATTATTATAAGAAATATTATCTGGTAGCGTTGGAGGGGGTAATCTAATTTAATTTGCCATTTCATGCTATACATAAAATGAATGGCAGGAAGGGTTACCAGTAACGACAGTAAGCAGGCGTCTTGTGCGAGAAGCTGTACGTGAACGCTGCTGCAAAGATAACTGCACTGCAATTGTCATTGTTTTCAGGAAGCAATAGCTATAAGTAGCCAATTTCTCACTTGTTTCTACAGTGGTGTTTGTTTCTTTTTCTTTCATTGTTTTCTTTTTTTGTAATGTAATATCAATGTTTGTCCTATGTGGCTACGTTTTTTTTCTGAAACTCGTATCTTGGTAAGTTGCGTTTGCAGCTTGCTCATCATTTGACATGCCTCGAATAGGAGCCAAAACTTTTTTAGTGTTCTATCGCACAATTAAGTAATTTCCCTTGTTGGACTTGGCATACAAGGATGCAGACATCTATGGATGTTCCCTTCTACATGTCCTCGTTATTTGTCCAAAACTCTTCAATTCCATTATTTTGCACCTATATTTTTTTACAATTAACGGAAAGACGGTGCTATGTTTAAGTTGAACTATGGCTAAATTTGGCATCTTTTTGAGCTCGAGCTTGAGTTGAATTTAACGAGTTCAATCTCGAGCTCAACTCATTTTTTTTAATTATAAATAATTATGTATATTATTTTATTTAAAATCAAAATAAAAAAGATCGTGAGCTCCTAATGTAGAAGTCCGCTAGTAAATTGCTATTACTTTAGGCCTCGTTTGCTTGCCTATATCGGATTACATTGGATTAGGTGAGATTGAATTAATATCCAATTGATATTATTTAGGCCTCGTTTGCTTACCTATATCGAATTACATTGGATTATGTGAGATTGGATTAATATCCCACTGACTAAATAAATTATTTAGTCAGTAAGATGTTTGATTCGTTAGATTAAATCTTGTATTAAATTTGTCAAATTTAGGTATTAATTGTGAATTGTTCAAAAAGTCTTTTAGTTAACAAAATTAAGATATTGTTTTAAGGGGTAATTACAAATAAATCCATCAATGGATACTTATTCATAAAGAGATTCAGACAAAAAACTCATTTACTAATAACTCCACACATGGTCCAGATTTTTGTAAAGGACTAAAATAACCCCTCATACTTTAATATGCTCCAATTTCATCATTAACTTAATTTAACATCAATTTGACCCCAAATTTCACAAATTATTCAATTTTGACCCAAAACTTTTTTTTAAAAATTTTTTTTTTCAAAAACTTTTTTTTTCCTTCCGGATTCTAGCGTTGACAGTTCAATTTTTTTTTTCTTCCGGATTTTTTCGCCGGTTTCCGGCGTTGACTTTTTTTTCTTCTTTTCTTTCTTTCTGTAACTATTTTTTTTCGTTTAAACAACAATATTGCTGTGATTGACAGTAATATTAACTATATTACTGTTAAACACAGTAAAATTAACTAAACTACAGTTTAACACAGTAATATTGCTATATTAATCTCTAGCATAGTAATATTAACACAACAAAACTCATTATTATTGTGTAATAGAGTAATATTATTATGTTGACCGTTCAACAAATGTAAACATAATAAAAGGCCAAAATAATTAATATTACTGTGAGTGACAGTAATATTAGTATAACAACAGTAATATTACCGTCAACCACAGTAGTATTACAATAATAGACAGTAATATTATTACGTTACTCCGTGAATAACTCAAACAAACAAAAAAATCCAAACAAAATAATAATATTGATGTGGCTGACAACAATATTACTATAACAACACTAATATTACCGTCAACCACATTAATATTATTGTGTTTACAGTAATATTACAATAATAGACAGTAATATTATTACGTTACTCCGTGAATAACTCAAACAAAATAAAAAACCCAAAAAAAATAAGGGTAAATTACAAACACCCCCCCTGAGGTATGATCAAATTACAAAAACACCCCTATTGTTTGGGTAATTACAACCACCCCTCAACTCCTCAAATTTAGTGGAATCTTCGAGATTATATGGAATATTATCACTTTTGTACCTGTTTTATCCCATTCAAACTCTACATTATGAAGCAAGATGATCATAATATGTGATTTTTAGCTTGTATATATCAGTTTGTGGTGCATCGGAAACTGTAGTTTTACACAAAACGAGTACAAACTAGAGCACATTTCACGGAATCTAGATGATTATGTTGAATTTGGCACCATAAGGGTGGAGGTGTAAGAAAAAATCATAGTTGAGGGGGGTAGATGTAATTATCCAAACAATAGGCGGGTTTTTGTAATTTGACCATACCTCAGGGGGGTGTTTGTAATTTACCCAAAAAATAATAATATTGATGTTGTTGAAAGTAATATTATTGTGTTTACAGTTATTTTACTGTCAACGACAGTAATATAATTACGTTGACTTGTCAACAAATCAAACAAAATAAAAAAAAAACAACAAAAAATAAAAAATAATAATATTACATTAATTTACTGTCAACGGCAGCACAATTACATAAATGTATTGTCAACGGCAGTACAATTACGTTAATTAACTGTCATTACAGTATAATTACGTTAATTTACTGTCAGTGACAACACAATTACGGTCAACGTTTAGCGGCGGACGTAAAAGAAAAAAAATAAAAAAAAAATAAAAAAAAACTCCAAAAAACACTAATAAAAGTCAACGCCTGAAACCGGCGAAAAAATCCGGAAGAAGGAAAAAAAAAAAAAAAGTCCGGAAACCGGCGAAAAAATCCGGAAGAAAGAAAAAAAAATTTGAAAAAAAAAAGTCAAAATTGAATTTTTGTGGTCAAAATTGTATTTTTGTGGACAAAATTGATTAAATTGGGGTTACAATTAAGAATTGGGTATAAATGGTTGAGGGTAATATTGGCATATGCATGAATATTTCCTATATTTATAATAAATATTAAAGGGCCCCTAAACCTAGAATAATAAAGATGCTTGGTTGGAGACTTATGCACAAAAACCCCATAAATAGATAAAATCGTATTTTTCCTCTTTTAATCACTCTCTACTAAATTAATCACAGCCTCACAGGGGAAGGGGTGCTACTAATTTAACCAAATTATAGCATTTAATTGCGGGCTTCAAGTGTAGTAGCGGACTAGACTAAATACGAACCTCATCAACCAAACATCTTACTAACCCCTACTATTTAGTTAATAGAGCTTAATAGCATTAAGCAAATGAGACCTTATAAAATTAGTAACATCCTCCCATTGCGATTAATTTTGTAGGGGTGATTAAAAAGGAAAATTGGGATTTTATCCTTAAAATAATAACTTAATTTTGATACATAAAAGACTCTATAGACAATTCACATATAATACCTGAATCTGACAAATTTAATACAAGATGTAATCTAAAAAACCAAACATATTATAAACTAAATAATTATTTAATCAGTAGGAATTTAATCCAATCTAATCTAATTTGATCTAATCCAATATATGTAACCAAACGAATACAAGATCTAATCTTACACACCGAACATAATACTAACTAAATAATTAATTAGTCAGTAGATAATTAATCCAATCTCATCTAATCTAAATGTATCCGATATAGTCAATCACAATCACACGAGCCCTTAGTAAGATTTTTGATTTCTTAGATTAATTTTTTTTATTAAATATGTTAGATTATGTTATTAAAATAGGAACTCTCTATATAATCACTTAGCTAACAATAATAAGATGTTATATTAAAGATAAAATTGTTTTTTTTCCCTTTTTAGTCGCTCCCTATAAAATTAATTGCATGAAGAAGTGGTGCTACTAATTTAATGAAATAGTAACACTTAACCGCGGGTTTCAATTTTAATAGCGGGTTTGAATAAGTACGAATTTTGTCAACCGAACGGCTCGATAACCCTTACTAGCCCCTACTATTTAGTCAGTAAAACTTAATTGTGGTAATCGAGAGAGCATCGACAATTTATTGAAGTAAACAAACTTGAGCACTATTTTTTTTGTAATTTAGATGCTAAATATCGTTCCAATTTTATCGGTACCGTTCCAATTTCAAATGTAACTTTGATCGTTTTTCGCTTTGAATTTGTAGTCCTTTGAGTTAGTTTTCGAATACAACTTAAATTAACTAGATTGAGTGTTGGATGAGAGAGTTATGCATAAGGAGTTATTGTGTGAATCTCATATAACTCAAAATATCAAAATTATAGTGAGTGTTCATTCATTCATTCTCACCCGACATCCAAATCAGAATCTTTGGAAATTATACACTTGATTGAAGTGAGTAAGGTGCCGTAGTTTGATGAATAATGCATGTTTAAGAACAAAATTCATCAAATGGGTCACCATATTCTCCACATCTATCACTTCGAATCATTTTGATTTTTCTTCCAAGTTGATTTTCCACCTCAACTTTATACCTTTTGAAAGCTTCCATGGCCTCGTCTTTGCTCCTTAGCAAAACCGCATAACAATATTTAGTGAAATCATCAATAAATATCATATAATATTTCTTTGCTCCTCTAGTTTGCACAAATTTTAAATCACAAATATCAATGTGAATTAAATCTAGAGGTTTCGTTATTCTTTCAACATAAGGAAATGATAACTTGGTCAGTTTTGCTTCTACACAAGTTTCACATTTCTTTTGAAAATCGAATTTAAGATGAGGTAGTAGTTCTAAGTCTACTAACTTCTTAAGTGTTTTAAAATTCACATGTCCCAATCTAACATGCCATAATTTAGAACACTCTATCAAGTACATAGAAGTGGTAATTTTATTATCATGAAGCTTGTGAACAAGCGTCATTACGTTCATCTTAACAAGGCCGTTATCAACATAGCATTTCCCTATAAAACAACCATTCTTGGTGACACTTAGTTTCTCTGCCTCAAGAACTAATTTAAAACCAGCCTTAGTGAGCAGCGTTCCGGATATTAAATTTTTACGGATGTCCGGAACGTGCAGTACATTCACCAAAGTAAGTAAGCTCCTTTCCGGAGGCGAGCTTCAAAATAACATTTCCTATGCCTATAATGTCCGAGGTTGCAGAGTTTCCCATGAACACCTTTTGGCCATTGATTGGAGTGTAGGAGGAGAACCACTCTTTGTTGGAGCATATGTGGCGGGTTGTACCCGTATCGAGCCACCATTCCTTGAGATTGTCCACCAAGTTAGTTTCAAAGACCACGGCACAAAGGTTGAGTTCGGAGATGTCAATAAGGACACTTTTGTCTTCAACCATGTTAGCTTGCTTCTTTGGTTGACGATAATCTTTTACCATGTGATTCGGCTTACCGCAATTGTGGCACGTTCCATTGAACATGAACTTTTTCGGCTTCCATTTGCCTTTGCCGTTGTTGCTTCCACTTCCACCGCCACTAGCACTTCCTTGAACCTTTTTTTTCTTGTTAACCGGCATGTTTGGTTCCAAAAGATGTGTTTTAGCCTCCATTTGCTGCTTGCCAATTTTTGAATCTGTCTTTCAACTATCTTCTTCGATCCTAAACCTCACAATAAAATCTTCAAGCCCCATTTCTTTGCGTTTGTGCTTGAGATAATAATTAAAATCCTTCCATAGCGGTGGTAGCTTCTCGATCATTGCAGCGACTTGGAAGGATTCACTCAACATCATTCCTTCGGCATGAATATTATGCAAGATGAGTTGCAACTCTTGGACTTGGCTCATAAGAGTCTTAGTGTCCACCATTTTGAAGTCCAAAAACTTTCCGACGATGAATTTCTTAAACCCTACATTTTCGGTTTTGTACTTCTTTTCTAAGGACTCCCACAGATCCTTAGCGATCTTAATTGCACTATACACATTAATATGAATCATCTAGAGAATTCAAGATGTGGTTCCGACACAAGAAGTCGGAATGGGTCCAAGCATCCCACGCAATTCTTGTCTCTAAACTATGAAAATTCATAAAATAGTTCTTCTCAGTATGTATATTTAAAATTATAAAAAAAATATAATATTTATAAGAGTAAATTATAATCTTTTAATTTTCATTAAAAAAAATAGTTATCTCTTCAGTTTGTAATAACATAATTTTCTTTTTTTTAATTTTCATGATAATTATAAACAGTTATTGCTCAATATAAACAGTTATTGCTCAACAATAATCACATGAATCAAATTTGATTCACAACCCAAACTCAAGTTATTCATTGCAAAATTAAATTGATTATTTATGTTGATGAGTTGATTAATGGGGTTATCGGATGATCGAGGTCTGATAATTTGTCCAAATAAAAGTGGTTTGTGACAAGTTGTGGTCGGAGAAGGAGAAGAAGAGGATGCAGAGCTGGCGGTGCTGGGGCTCATTGAGTCCATCATAGCAATCTCCCTCAGATACTGCATCAACCAATCTCTCCCAGTTGTCATAGTTTCTAGACATTTCGATTTTATCCTTATTCGGATTCGTTACGAGTTGACTTTATTTATGAATGGAGCAAATGTCAAATGAAAGGTGTCTTGCATTTCAATATGATACTCCATCTCCAAGGCTAAACCCTCACCAACCAACCTCTCACTAAATCACATTGTCATGGTGGAAATCCGATGGGTAGTATCGGAATTGGCACTATCGAAGAAATTTCGATCTTTTCGGAAATAAAAAAAATGGAAAATCGGAAGTCGAAATTCGGAAATTGGAATGAAAACAATTGTTCCAAAATCAAAATAAATCATATCGGAAAATTATTAGTGTCTCGTGTTTCCATGCAAAATTCTCCACATTGCGTAAAACCTTCAAAATCTCAATCTAGAGATGTGAAGATTTGCTGTACTCTCTTGATGATTATCGCATTGTAACCGAAATGTGGACCAAGATATATGTCGTATCCACGCTTTATATTAGCCATGCCGACTACCACTTCTTAAATATGTTTTACGTTGTTCGTTTTTTGTTTTAACAACCTTAATGATTTGATTTCTGGACTATGACATGTGCAGGAAACTACATGCTCCAATTTTCGAAGGATATGTTGAAGATCTCCTCTAAAATTGTAGGTCGGCTCAAAATTTTGAAGTTCGAGGACTGATAAATCGTTCAAGAACAACTGACTCACCATTTTTAGAGTTCATTAGATCCTAGGCCGCAAGCATTGCACACACATCCTTGAAATTGGCTCTTGAAAGAAAAAGGCCACTGTTTTGAAAGAAAAAGACTATCTTTTAAAAGACTAAAAGAGATTCCACGCCTCGCTAACAAAATAAACTCCATTGCGGAGTCGTATTCGTCTTAATGACAACATGAAAGAAGGAATTTGTATTTATATGGAATTCATCTTAGTTGGATGTGTTTTACCTTGATTTGTTTATTATACACTTGACTCCCTTGTAATAAACTCCCTTGTAGAGTCTTATTCGTCGTCTTAGTGACAACATGAAAGAAAGAATTTGTATTTATAGTTTTTTTCTCGAATGGATTATTATCAACCGATTAGTTGATGTATTTCACCTTGATTTGTGTATTGTGTAAAAGGTACTTGCGTTTGCCCATAACACTTGTTCTCTTATACTTCCAAAAGAGTCGCACTATTTCCACCATAAAAATTTCTCAGACCACCGCCGTAACAATTAATTTTATAATTTTCTTTTACTTCTTCCTCCATCCACTATCTTCGCTTTCTCATTGTTTTATTTCTTTTTTTTTTCCTCTTCAAAATCAGTTACATCCACCAAATTTATTTGCAACTAAATTGATTCCCTCCATTTGAGCCCTTCGACTTCAAGTAATCAGTTTAAATTTATATTGGATTTAATACAATTTGTTTTACCCCTAAATTGATATGATTGTTATAAAATAAGACTTTTGGAATATAATATATATTTTATTATATAAGTATCAGGACGAGAATAAGAACTATATATATAATATTAAGAGAGGAAACAAAAGTATACAGACAAATTTGATGTGTTGCTGAAGATAAAAATAAAAGATGAGAATCAAAGTTATATATCTCATTAGCATACACAACCTATTTATAGGTGATTTGCATGCAACATGTATTTTACAAAAATTACACGTATTAAGGTAAATATATTACAAGCCCTTGAAACATAATCACATGAAGAGATCATGTGTCACATGTAAATGAGTAATTCTATTGGAGAAAGTATGTGGTGTGAAAGTCCACCTGTCATAATACTCTTCCTTGAACGTAACACCATGTGTATAAGCTGCCTCGTTAAAAACCTTTGACGGAAAACCCAATGGGACAAAACCAGTCATAAGGGAAAAAGAGTGCAGCGCACTATTGCTTCTCCTGAAATCAACAATACAAACTTCTGGAGTGAGTTATCAATCTTGCTTCATATTGACTCTTCTCATTCCAATGCCGTATACCAATTTCTCAAATGTAGAAGTCGGTAAGGCTTTTGTAAATAAATCAGCAAGATTTTCACTTGAGCGAATTTGTTGGACATCAATCTCGCCATTCTTCTGAAGCTCATGTGTATGGAAGAACTTTGGTGATATATGTTTGGTCCTATCACCTTTTATGTATCCACCTCTTATCTGTGCTATGCAAGCAACATTGTCTTCGTAAATGACTGTGGGCGTGTCTGCAACTGGATGTAATTGGCAGGAGTTTCGTATATGCGAAATAACGGACCGTAGCCAAACACATTCTCTGCCTGCCTCATAAAGAGCTATTATTTCAGAATGATTTGAGGAGGTGGCCACCAATGTTTGTTTGGTAGATCGCCAAGATATACATGCACCATTGTAACAAAACAAATATCCCGTTTGTGAGCGAGCTTTGTGGGGATCAGATCTATATCCCGCGTCGGCATAACCAACTAACCCTTGGTTAGTTGCATTTTTCGAATAAAATAATCCCAAATCTGCAGTACCACGGAGATATCGAAAAATATGTTTAACACCATTCCAGTGTCTCCGGGTAGGCTCAGAACTGTATCGCGCAAGCACATTTACCGCAAAAGCGATATCAGGTCGAGTGCATTGTGCTAAATACATTAATGCTCCGATAGCATTAAGATACGGCACTTCTGGGCCAAGTATCCCTTCATTAAATTCTTTAGGTCGGAACGGATCCTTTTCAGGATCTAAATTGCGCACAACCATAGGGGTGCTCAATGAATTAGAATTTTCCATATTAAACTTTTTGAGCACTCGTTTAGTATATGCAGACTCGTGTATAAGTATGCCGTTATTTTTATGCTCAAGCTCAATACCAAGACAAAGTTTGGTTTTTCCAAGGTCCTTGACCTCAAACTCTTTCTTTAAATATTCAGCAGCATTGGTGAACTCTTCAGGAGTGCCAATGAGGTTCATGTCATCTACATAAACTGCAATAATAGCAAATCCGGTTTCTGATCCTTTAATAAAAACGCATGGGCAAATAGGATCATTTTTATAACCTTCCCTAATAAGGTATTCACTCAATCTATGATACCACATGCGACCTGATTGCTTTAGACCATACAATGATCTTTGTAATTTGATTGAGTGCAGCTCACGAGGAGCACCAGAGTTTGGCATTTTAAATCCATCGGGAATTTTCATATAAATATCAGAATCCAGTGAACCATATAAATAGGCCGTTACAACATCCATTAGACGCAAGTCCAGTCCCTCTTCGACGGCCATATTGATAAGAAAACGAAAAGTGATCGTATCCATCACTGGTGAATACGTCTCATCATAATCAATCCCAGGCCGCTAGGAAAAGCCTTGAGCTACAAGGCGGGCTTTATATCGTACAATTTCATTGTTCTCGTTTCTCTTACGGACAAATACCCATTTATACCCAACGGGCTTTACATTATCCGGAGTTTGAACAATTTGCCCGAATACTTTTCGTTTTTCTAGGGAAGCCAGTTCAGATTTTATTGCTTCCTCCCATTTAGGCCAATCATTTCTTTGGCGGCATTCCATTATGGAACGCGGTTAACTATCATAATCATCGTACATAATTTATTGTGCAACCGAGAATGCAAAAATATTATCGATGATTATCTCATTTCTATCCCATATTTCATTGCAATAACTTATGGGATTCTCGGTATTCCCGGGATTTGATATCGCTTTTCCGATATCAGGTTCAACAGATTTATCTCGAGCATTCTCACTAGGAACCACTTGGTTCGAGGGTTCATCGATTTTCCCCTTTCTTTTTCTAGGAACAACGTCCTTTGATCCAATAGGTCTACCCCGTTTTTGTCGTGGGGGATCATCATTCATTTTCGCATGTTCTTCAGGAACAGTGATCCTAGCTGGAACATTCACAGCTGGAATATAAGACTTCGTAACTTTACTGGCATCGTTAAATGCATCAGGAAGTCTATTGGCAATATTTTGTAAATGAATGATTCTATGGATCTCATTTTCACATTCAGAGGTACGTGGGTCAAGATGAGATAAATGTTGCTCACACTATGTGAGATTCTCGATTGGTTTTTGTTTATCATTATCACGGATATTCTGAATATCCTTGCCAATCGGTATAAATAATGTCTCATCAAAGTGACAATCCGCAAATCTAGCGGTAAATAAATCACCCGTCATTGGTTCCAAGAACCTAATAATCGACGGTGAATCAAACCCAACGTATATGCCAAGTCGGCGTTGGGGACCCATTTTAGTCCTCTGAGGAGGAGGAATTGGCACTTGCACAGCGCAACCAAATGTGCGAATGTGCGAGATATCGGGCTCAAAGCCTAATGCCGATTGCATTGGGGAATGTATATGATAAGCAGTGGGGCGTAATTTAATCAGTGCTGATGCATGCAATACTGCATGGCCCCATGCTGCACTAGTGAGTTTAGATCTAATCAGCAAGGTACGAGCAATTATTTGGACTCGTTTAATGAAAGATTCCGCCAGTCCATTTTGAGTGTGAACGTATGCTATTGGGTGCTCGACATTTATTCCCAGTGCTGCACAGTACTCATCAAAAGTTTTTGATGTAAATTCTCCGGCATTATCCATCCTTATATTTTTTATGGGATAATCAGGGAAATGTGCTCGGAGTTTAATAATTTGTGCAAGCAAACGCGCAAATGCAATATTTCGCGTAGATAATAAGCATACGTGGGACCATCTACAAGATGCGTCTATTAAAACCATAAAATATCTAAATGGCCCACTTGCAGGGTGTATTGGTCCACAAATATCACCATGAATGCGTTGTAAGAACGATGGTGATTCATAACCGACCTTTTCGATGGAAGGTTTTATAATGAGCTTTCCTTGTGAACATGATTCACAGAAATATTCATTGGACATCAAGATTTTTGTATCTTTTAATGGGTGTCCTTTAGTGTGTTGTACAATCCTACGCATCATAGTCGTTCCTGGGTGACCCAGTCGATCATGCCATAATCCGTGTATATTGGGATTAACAAGTTTCCATGGCATAGTGGCATAGGATTCGAAAGCTCTAATTTGGAAACAATACACTCCAGAAGCTGTCGCTTCGAGTTTTTCATGAACAATTCTTTTGTCCATAACATATGGTGTGATGCAGAGACACTCCACGATATTTTCAATTAATGTCTCTAAATGATATCCATTACGTCTCACATCTTTAAAACTCAGTAGATTCTTATTTGATCTATCTGATATCAATGCATTTTCAATATGCAAAGTGGTATCATTAGGCAACACAATTGTTGCGTTCCCGGAGCCATCTATTATTTCCGCGGAACCTGCTATGGTTTTAACTTGTGCCTTGCACAATGTCACACTCGAGAAATATATTTTATTATTGAATATTGAGTGTGTAGTTGCACTATCGAGTAGGCAATTTTCTCTTTTGTCGATATTCTCCATGTTTGCCTGAATTAAATAACATAAAATTAATATTGAATCATAGTATAGTTTGCAAATGATATGATAACAAACTCATAATTTTATACATAGTCAAAATATCAGCTCGACCTCGGGAACATAACTTCCAAGGGAGATATGTACATGGATACATCAAAAGACAAACTAGCTCAATCTCGGGTACTACATCATCCGAGAGAGATATATACAAAGTATACATAGTGATTACAAAGTAACCCAAAAGAGATGATCATTTGGCAATTTACACAAGAGGATCAAGATCTGTAAAAAAATTTGATAACTCAAGAGAGGCTCCATCTTGAGCAGGATCTTGATCAAGCATGCTCCCAGATGTGCTGGCTTCAAGAACAACAAGTGGCATTTCTGCCTCAATGACATTTGCCTGGAAATTTTTTCCTTTGTCTCTTTTTGAATCCTGGTACAGATTTACCAGATGTTGGGCGGTTCTGCAAACTTTGGCCCAGTGTAGTGTCCAGTCATTCCACATCTAATACACATATTTTCTGGAATTCTTTCCGCGGGCATCTTGCCTTTATCGCGTTTTGCCTGAAAAGGTTGTCTCTGCCAGACCGTATTATTATTTCGACGGGATATTCATATCCACCTCGATCATTATTTTGGGTATCTTAAGGGGGACCACGTCCACCACCTCTGCGTGCACCACGCCGGAATCTATGCCCACGTCCTCTAAATCGGCCCATATTTCTATTTTGATTAGCATGTGCTTCAGGCACAGCTTGGGACCCACATGGTCGCAAATCATGATTTTTCAACAGCAATTCATTTGTTTTTTCTGCTGTGAGGAGTACAGAGATCAACTCCGAATATGTTTTAAACTGGCGCTGCCTATATTGCTGTTGGAGCACCAAGTTCGAGGCATGCATAGTGCAAAAAGTTTTTTCCAATTTATCATATTCAGATATTTTAACTCCACACAAGGCTAATCGGGACTCAAGTTTAAACAGTGCCGAATTATAGTCGGCAACAGATTTGAAGTCCTGCAGCCTTAGGTGCTGCCAATTGTACTGGGCCTGTGGAAGAATCACGGTTTTTGTGTGATCAAACCTTTCTTTCAGTTTTTTGCCATATCTCTGATGGCCTTTCAAGTTGTATATATTCGTCTTTTAAATTCTCGGAAAGATGATGGCGGATAAAAATCATAGCATTTGCCTCATCTTTCCTGTTTGCTTCCTTGATATCTACACAATCCAAGGCTTTTACAAGATCTAGCCCTTGGAGGTGTAATTTGATATCTAAGCACCAGGATAAAAAGTTACTGCCGGTAACATCAAGGATTTGAAATTTTGTTTTTCGATTCCGGCCATCGTAAAATAAAATAAGTAGAAATAGTACAGCAAAAAGATAAATTTTACAAACCTATAATTTTGTAGAGCAAAAGCTCGTGTTGATAACGTGTTATAAAATAAGACTTTTGGAATGTAATATATATTTTATTATATAAGTATTAGGACGAGAATAAGAACTATACATATAATATTAAGAGAGGAAACAAAAGTATACAGACAAATTTGATGTGTTGCTGAAGATAAAAATAAAAGATGAGAATCAAAGTTATATATCTCATTAGCATACACAACCTATTTATAGGTGATTTGCATGCAACATGTATTTTACAAAAATTACACGTATAAGGTAAATATATTACAAGCCCTTGAAACATAATCACATGAAGAGATCATGTGTCACATGTAAATGAGTAATTCTATTGGAGAAAGTATGTGGTGTGAAAGTCCACCTGTCATAATAATGATGATCTTTTATATTTTCAAATTAGATCTAAATAGTAACGGTTCCAAATATTCGCATCAGTGTTCGTCATATTAAACACCTAATGCTTCATTTTCTTGCCCTCAAACTTTTACAAATTTGCTTGTTTCGCGAGCCCTAAAGCTATTGATTGAAAATTAATACGAATATGGAACGCATATATACATAAGAGTAATTTTCGTTAATGGCGTTTTGTTAAAGAGGCACATGAAGAAACAAAACATGGAGATTTCATTGAGAACATGAGATACAAACAATTAAAATGAGAAAAAAATATTTTAAACTTTGTTTACATTGGTCTCAGAGAAAATGAGATACAAATGAAGGTGGTGGTGTATGGAAGAAAATAAGTTACGGGTAGAATAGTCTTTTTAATTAAAATTATGGTGGTGAGTTGAAAGTTTTTTGTCGTGAAAATAACACGACTCTTCAAAACCTGTCATGTACGCCTCAACTAAAAAGACAACCTATTTGACTATAGATGGTGTTAGTGGTGTAAATAAAGTTGTAACTTTACTGGATAATCCATTTTTTTAAAAGTGAATTGAAAATCTAATTTTGATTCCGTTAAAAAAAAATTAAAAAAAATCAAAAGTCGGAATGATTTTTTTTTTCTTTTTTTACTTTTAGAGAATTTGAATTTATAGTTTTCTTCTCGAATGGATTATTATCAACCGAATAGTTGGTGTATTTCACCTTTATTTGTTCGTTGGGTAAAAGGTACATTTACCCTTGCGCATAATACTTGCGTTTTTATACTTCCTTCGAAAATTGTTATTTACGCCTCAACTACGAAGTCAACCTATTTGACATCAAATGGTGTTCTTAGAGGTGTAAATAAAGTTGTAACTTTAGCGAAAAAATCCATTTTTTTTCAAAGTAAGAATCTAATTCTGATTTTGTTCAAAAAAAAAAAATTAGAAATTGGAATGATTATTATTATCATTTTTTTTTTTGAAATCGAAAATTTTGATTTTCGGATCAAAGTCGGTGAAATTCGGGATTTGTATTTTTTTTCGTCCCCTAGATATTGATATTTTACGTTTAATTTTGGGAGACATGAGGACTTTATGATTTTCGGGATAAAATTGATTAATCAAGTGAAACTGGGGCAAAATAAAATATAGATAAAAAAAATGGGGATTGAAAGTAGGGGCTGTTCATGGGCCGGTTTAACCAACCAACCAACCCATTTTTGACTCATATTTTTTGATGGATAATCAACCATCAATCAAACCATTCAAGTTGTGTCGATAATATCAACCAACCCATGTATAGTTGAGTCGAAAATGGTTTATAATATGCTAAAAAGTTGGTTCATCGGATAATATCGATCATCCAACTTTGTTTATTATTTATTAATTTTATTGTTTATCTAATATTGACTAACCTCAAAACACAGAAACCAAATTTATGGAGATTAACTATTTTGATGTATTGAATTCTTGTTCACTTAGTTCATGCTAATTGAGAATCACATAACATTTCAATATATTGTGTCGTATTTTAGACTTTTTTTTTATGGTGAACTATTTTAATTTTAAGACACATGAGCTAAAATATTTGAATTTATTATAATATTGCTGAACTATTTACATTTACACATATAACTTATAATATTTTAATTTTTTTATTAAATATTGTTGGACTAATTATTAATTATAATAATATACTGTAATATAATATTTAAAAAGTTGATCTTTTTTAGAAATGTGAACCATTAATCAACCCACCGACCGACCCACAAAGTTGGATGTCAAACTAGCATCCAATTCATCTAAGTTGGGTCGATAATGGTTTTCAATATTTACCATTATTGGTTAGCTGGGTTGGGTCGGTTTAATGGCCGGTAACCAACCAACCCAACCCATGGACAACCCTAATTGAAAGGGTTATTTTATTAACATTCAAATTACACTGACAGACCAAAACTGGTAGGGGTGAGAATAAAAAACCGAGGAACCGAGGAACCGAACCGAAAACCGAAAAAACCGAACCGAATTGCACCGAACCGAAGTATACACCGCATACTCGGTTTTCATTTTTATGTGAACCGAAAAATTCGGTCCGTATTCGGTTTTTCAAGTTGGAAACCGAACCGAGGAACCGAACCGACACAAAACGACGTCGTTTCATTAAGTATATATATACTTGTTTATATTATTTTTTTACTTTTACATAGAACATAACGGAGAAGGGAGAGAACGCACAATCACAGATTCACAGATACAAAAAATTATACCCGACTCCCAAACTGAACCCTAGCGCCGCTTCTCAAATTCTCCATCGCCGTCTTCGGACTCTCACCAATCGCCGGTGACTCGCCGCCCTTGAAATTCTCCTCCAAGGTTTCACTGTTCAAAAATCACGCAAAGGGTAAGTTGTTTTTCTTTTGTTCAATTCGTCTACAAACTTTTTCTTTTATTTTGTTTTTTGCTAAATTTATTTTTGGGTTATTTCGTGTCTTACTCTTGCTGTTGATTTTTTTTGTTAACCATCAAATAGGATGTTGTTGAAAATTTAAAATTTGTTGAGATTTTAAATAATGGGAGAGATTTTAAATAATGAAAAATTGTACAGTAAGTTTGTTTCTTGAAATCTTGACTTGTTTTTTTTTTTTTTTTTTCCTTTCACAATATCTGCTTTCCCACAGATTCTCTTTTTCCTTCAATAACATGTCATCCTCTTTCTTTTTTTTTTTTTCCTTTTTTTTAACTTTTATGCAATAATTGTGTTTAATTTTATTTCTTATGTATATTGTGTAGAACTGTAGATGGAATTTGAGGATCAACTTGATGTGGACACTGTCCTGGAGAATAACGAAAACGAAACTTTGACCGAGGAACAAAATGACACTCAACAACAACAGGACACTGTAAATGAGGAACCAACTGAAAAAAAAAGACGGTCGTCGAACTTCTTGGGTTTGGGATCATTTTTCTAATGTAAAGGGTGCATTGACCACTCAATGCCGTTATTGTAAAACGAAGATTAGATGTGATACAAGACAAAATGGGACTGCTGCTCTTACTTATTTTGACTTTTAGAGGCATTTGCAAGTGGATCGAAGTTTTTCACCATGCCAGATTAATGTTTCTAAAATGGTAAACTTGTTTATATAAATGTGATTTCTTTGTTGATGTTACTAACTACAAATACAATTATATGTATTATGTAGGTTGGTACAATGTCTATGGAGTCGGGCCTCGTGGGGGAGTTGGTGACTATGTCCCTCATTTTTACTGTTGGAATAATGTTTTGTGTGGTTTTGCTGTGGAATAAATGTTGCTGCTATTTTTTTTAATGAATGTTGTTGCTGGTCTTTTTTTTTTTTTGTTGAAGTGTTGAATTGATTTTTTGTAAATTTTTAGCTGATTTAGAATGAACTTAAATTGATTTTTGGGCCTATTTGGGCCTAAGTTTGGGCTGATTTTTTTTATTTCTGAATTTTGAGGTGCTTATTGACATTTTTGGGCCAAAATTAGCCCAAAACCGAACCGAAAACCGAACCTAAATTGAAACCGAACCGATAGTTTAATGAACCGAAAAGGAACCGAAACCGACAAAAAACCGAACCGGAACCGGTCGGAACCGAACCGCAGGGAACCGATCGGTTTGGTTTTTGGTTCTTTACGAACCGAACAATTCGGTTCCGGTTCCGGTTTGTGGCTAAAACCGCACCGAACCGAACCGTTCTCACCCCTAAAAACTGGAGAAAAATTGGGAGGAAAAATAATATACGATTAGTATTTGGGTCAAAAGTACAATTATACTATATTTGATAGCCATAAAAGATAAAATCATAAAATCATAATCATCTTTTAGTTATCTTGCTGATTATTCGTTAAAAAAATCAATGGTTTTATTTGGAGGGATTCATTGTATTTAACCTACGATTATAATTTAGATACATACATTTTTCGGTAATTATTTTGATCGGCCAGTCCAAATGCCCACGCCACCGTTCGCCGCCCACGCCACCGTCGCAGCCACCGACTTGACCAAAGCCACACCTCCGTCTTATTATTATACTGTGGACAATGCTGAGATGGTGATTTCAAAATTTCCAGATTGTGAGACATGGAAGTAATAATTTAGGTAAGATTATATTCAGATTCAATTTTATTTCTGTACAATATAACATTGAATTGATACTCATCTTTTTTGCACTAATTAATTCCTTTTTCGTTTGTCGATCAGTTTGGACTGTTCGTGAGATTATGAAATTCACTATTTGTCTGATTTTATATTCTATTTTTTTTGGTTTTCAAGCCAGAACAAAGAGACTGAAATTTTCATCTTATAACTATCTAATTCTTCAAGTTCGTTCGTTTTCACCGTGGATTTTAATTTGAAGTTTATCTGGAACTGTTTTTCATTTCCAGAAATTTAATTCATATTTTCCAGCCGCATTTGGCATTTTCTGATTCAATGCCGTCCGAATTCCGATGCAAATATCAAGTTTTTATATGTTAATTTGCATCAATTCGCAAGTTGTTGAAATTCCAATAACTGAATGGTGCGCGAACGATGAAAATTGTCATGATATGCATTTTGTAGACGAAGATATTCATAAAATGTTAGTTGTATTATTGGCTTGAAAAGAGAAGAAATGCTTTACATTCTTCTACGTATGCATACATACATAATACATTCCCTTTATTGTCATGTCTCTTCTCTTATTATTCGCTAGTTTTCGTTCTCTCTTTCTACATAAGAAAATGCCAGTTAGTAAGTTCTTAAGTTCGTTTTTTTTCTTTTAATTCATTGCAATTTTATTTGCTATCCAGAATCTAAATAGAAAATAATGGTGTTGGCTAAGAGCGATCAGGACTGAAATAAAATGCCAAAATACCGAAGATCAATTAAGACCACCGATAGCAATTACTTTTTCAGCATTACCAAAATAAGTTCAGTATATTTTACAAGCGGTTCGGTTTTGGTTAATGAAATGCCAAAGAAAATTTTCTATATTTTTTCCTCATTTTTTCAGAATATTCAATTCTACCCGATCCGGACAAATTTACGGGCCAAACCAATTTTTTTTTCTTTGGTATTAAGTTTGGCAAAATGCAAACTGATATTTCTGTTTTCTAATGGACAGGCCTATTAGCAGTGGATATTGGGCTTACGTACTCTTTCGAAAATCCAAGAATGGCTAATGAAGAGTCCACAAAACATAGTCAGGTAATGTCTGACCTTTCCAATATATTTTATATCTTGCAAAATCGTATACTGGCTAAAAATGGTTAATGCTATTACGTTAAATGAGCTGGCATGTTGGTGGATGGATAAGGCACGATTTATTGCGAATCGCTGCATTGACTGTCAGTCTTATCACGGCAGATTTTCTCACCACTATATAACCTTCGTTTTCCCTGCCCCCATTCATTCCCATATCGCCATGTCTCTATTTTCCTTTCAGTTTTCTACTTCTCACCATTTTCTCAGATTTAAGGCTTGTGCTTTATCGTTAGTTGAAAATAAGATGAGATTTGTGTTTGATATTTGTTTTTTTTATTTAGTTTTTGAATGCTTCTTATCCCCCCCCCTCCCCCCCCCCCCCCCCCCCCCCCCCCCCATCTCGTTAGCTGTATTTGAAATTCAGTTTTTTATCTTCTAACCATTTTCTCGGATTGAAGGCTTTTGATTATATCTAGATGAAAATCAGATGACACATCTGATTGGATATATATGATTTTTTTTTTGAATCTTATATTTTCTGATTTTTCATTCCTCCCTCCCCTAGTTGATTAACTCATTCATTACTTTCTGTTCTATTTTCATTCATTTCTCTGGAAATTCTTGAAAACATGGCAGCTTTTACCATCGATTAGAGTGAGATCTTGATTTGAAGATTAATTTTCTAGGACTAGTTTTTATGTCCTAGTTATCTTGCTCCTCTTTCTGATAACTTTTTTCTCTCCTTGTAAAATTAAACTTATCCGGTGCATAATCCACCACTCAGGAGTGAATCTCCATTTATTTTGCGAAATTAGATATTCAAAAGTGAGAACCAAGCGTTCCTATGTTATATGTTAATATCTTCGTCTTTCGGTGTGACAAACAAAAATGAACTCAAACAATTGTCCTCAGCGTCACATGTGTGGTAAAGATGTAGTTGTTAGATACATCAAATGCAACTTGAAGGATTATTGCGTTCTCAGCGTCACTAAGTTGTGAATAAGTTTGTTGTTGAAGATACTTTTCATTCCAGTGTTTCAGTTTTATGTTAAGCTACTAAAATTACATCTTTTGCATCTGGAAATTCTTTGACTGGAACCAATCTTGTGACGTATTTAGCTCCTTATTTAACTTGGAGCTATCTAGGCTTCCAAATTGTCACAGCCGAAGAATTTCTACGACACAAAAGATTAAAGTAGTCAAACATTTGAGCATTGAAGTATAAAATGTCTCCAACAACAAAAGTTCTCAACATTTAATAATGCATGGAACGGGATAGTTCTTCTTATTGCATCTGGTGCATCATAAAACTATTTCTTCATCATTCTTGTGGCATTGATGACAATTGTTTGAGTCACTTTATCATACTCGAAGACAAAAATGTTAACATCACTCACTTTTGAATATCTTGTTATGTGAAGAAGTTGGAGAGAAAATGAATTATATGAGATGTGTTATTTCACTTTCAGTTCTCATTAGTACCCCAATCGATGTTGCTATTAGAGACCTTCTGATTTTATTACACTAACAGCCATGTCGGATGCTATCTTTACTTCCTAACTTGGTGCCATCTATGCTTCCATCTTGTTTAGAACGTAAAAACTTCTGTTGAATTTTTTGTTAGAAGCTTCTTTCATTATACTCGCAACGCACTTGGATAGATGCTGGCACACATATATGATCACATTCTTCCGTTGGTCTTTAGTTATTGCATCGAGAAGAAGTCAAATACATATATCTGACTTTCAAAGTTTTTAGTGTTAGAAAAGTATTTTTCATATTTCAAATAGGACTGAGAAATGAGTGTATATATGATGTGAATTACTTACTGAGTCAGGAAAAATTAGTATTTCGCGTTTTCTGTTCTGACAAAATAATATTTTCTCCTGCACAATAACATTAATCTGTTTCGCTTCTAAGCAACAATAAATTTATAGCACCTCGCACGCGTTATCGCATAAATATTCTGCACCATTAAACAGTGATGCATCTAAAAATCTTCACGATTTGCTTATTATTGTAAAAAGATCTTCCTTATTGAGTATTTAAGGATGTGGTAATATTTGACACATTACAGTTATAAAAGATATGCAAACGCTATGCGAACTTCACGATGGTCAATTCCTACCTACAAATGCTACTCAAAACAATGAGAAATTTATAGTGGAGAAAGATAATTTTGTATGAAGCACCAATTCTGCATGTTTTGACAATGAATGATGTACTATCAAATTGAATATGTCCTCGTTTGGTTGTTACAGTGCGGTGACCAAGATAAGATTATTGTAATTTTATTAGGGTCCAATTGTATAAATGCACCAATTAATCTATAAGTTAAGGGCACATTTTTTTTTTCAATTTTTAGATGCTCCCAAAAATTATTGAATTAACTACTGTAAATATGAAATAAGATATAATTAATCATGATCTATCTTGTTAACCAATGAAGCCAAAATATTCTTGAGAGCGAAATTTCTTTCTCCTGGGAGACTTTGATAATTGCTTGTAATTATTCATTATTGAACATAATTAATTATGGTATTGAAGAATGCTAATTCTCAAATTGTGTTATGTATTTGTTGACACTTTTTATGCGCCATGGTAATAAAATAGTTGAAGTTTCAATAATCAAAAGTTTTAGATTTCTATCATTTGTATGGCTTGTGCATAAGGAACAATGAATATGGTTAGGATATGCATCTTGAACAATATAGCTTATAGTCGAGAATGGAAATTAAGAACTTTCATTTTCAGGATATTTTGTGTTATAGTATTTGGTGGTAGCTTTATTAGAGATATATTTGGTCAATGAGCTTGCATTTGTTTTTATGTATTGGGTGGTTAACTAGTTTGTCCGGAAATACATATTGAAGTGCTGAACCACACAGCGCTGTTTTAAGAAGCAGTGTACTTTAGTTGCATAATGCTCTTACTCAGAAATAATCTCCTAGTTGGTAGAAGCAGCTTATATTGCATAAAAACTTTTCTGATTAGCTAACTTTATTTTTCAGCTTCAAGATTTCATGAGAAAGAAAAATGGGAAACTAACTCTTGGTACACTGGACATCGTAGTTGCATCTTTTTTTTTTCTTCGCTTTTTCGGGTTTAAAAAAATAATTGGAATAATTTTAATGTATAGGGATTACTCACGATTTAATGAAAATGCGTCAGTAGTAAATCTGTGGGTGCAAAAAAATAGCTCATAAGCTGTTTGATCTTAATATGGTATAGAGACTACAAAAGTTTGGGTTGAGTTTCAAAGTTATATGCATCTAATCAAAACAACATCAGATATCTATCATAACCTTTTTGCTTATCGAGCAGAAATCAAGCTAAACTTGATTAATATCCTATAGCTAATATCAAAATTGAACATTCCTAGAAAATTAATGCTGAAATGGTATACTTAGCAGTTGGGTAGTTGTGTACGGTTTGGTAAACTGACCGAACCAAAACCAAAGCTTTAAGTTGTACCAAATATCGAACTGCTCACCTGTTTGATATTCGTTTTCCATATTTCACAGTTTTGGTTCGGTACTGATACTTTTGGTTTATATTTACGCTACTGAACTGTGCTTTTAGAAAATCCTTCTTTGTACATATATGATTGAAGAAGAGATTTTTCCATGTATACATTCATTCCTGGTATTGTCACGTGTCTTCTTATTATAGCTAGTTTTTGTTCTTTTCTTCCATCAAAGAAAATGCGAGTTAATAAGTTTGAAAGATTTTTTTTTGTTTAATTCATTTACAATTTTACATGTAACCCAGAATTTAAATAGATAATAATGGTGTAGGCTGGAAGAGCAATCAAGACCAAGATGAAATTTTGGAAATTTCCAAAGAGCAATCAATACCAAGAATGGCGGTCCGTTTTCAGTATTGCCAAAATATGTTTGGTATAATTTAGAAGCTGCTTAGTTTGGTTGATGAAATATAATTAGTTGTCTCATTTGTCAGAAAATTCAGTTCTCCCGGGATCTTTACGAATTTACCGAACCACACCAAATTGTTTGGTTTTGGGCATTAAGTGTCGTAAAATGCAAAATGATATTTCTGTTTTCTAATTTTGGGTTTGCTGAATGCACAGGCCTATTAGCAGTGGGTATTGGGCCTAGATACTCTTTCAGAAATCCAAGAAATGGATCGTAGAAGTTCAAAAACGTCGTAAGGTACTGTCAAGCCCGCCCAATATATTTTATGTCCGTATATTGCTGCCAGCTAAGAACTTTTAATGCTAATACGTCAAATGAGTTGGCGAGTTGGTGGATGGATATGTCAGAATTTATTGCAATTGACTGTCGACCTTATCACGGCAGATTTTCTCACCATTATATAACACGCATTCTCCGTGCCCCAATTCATTCCCATATCTCCGTTCCTCTATTCCGCTTACAGTTTTCTTCTCATCATTTTCTCTGATTTAAAACTTTTGCTTTATTTTTGGTTCAAAATCGGATGAGATTTGTGTTAATAGTTGTAAGTTTTTAATTTGATTTAGCTTTTGAACGACGCCAATATCTTTTTCTTATTCTTGTTACAACCCCCCCCCCCCCCCCCAACAAGCTGCATTCAACCTTCATTTTTCCATCGTGTAATCATTTTCTCGGATTCAAGGATTTTGATCTATTTCTGGTTCAAAAACAAAGGACATGCCTGATTTGCTTGCATCATTTTTTTTATTTTTTATTTTGAATTTTGTAATTTTCGATTTTTCATTCTCGGTCGCCTAGTTGTTTCCGTCCATTTCTTTTTGTCCAGTTTTCATGCATTTCTACTTTGGATTAATGATAGATCTCATCTCGATTAGTTTTCTAGGACAAGATTTTGTGTCATAGTTATGTTGCTTCTCTTTCTGATGATTTTTTTTTTCTTGTAGAGTTATCGATGAAGAAATATCCTATGCTGGAAATATGCAGAGGACCGAGATCGATTTTAAGGTAAATTTCGTGAAGTCAATTATGACAGATCTCTTAGAATCAAAGAATGATAAACACAGAACAACAGGGATCTGTTGTTTTTGAAAAAAAAAATCCAGTCTTCAGTGACGAAACTTAACCTAATTAACTTAATCAACAGATCTAACAGTAGTATATTTCTTTTTGAGAGGGTTATATCCGGAACTGTAGATCTCTTATAATTTCACTTTCGTAAAGTAAGATATTCAAAAAGTGAGGACAATGAGTTCCTATGTTAACATGTTTGTTTGTCTTTGGGTATGACAGAGGGAAACAAGCGACTCAAACAACTGTCATCAGTGCCACAATAAGGACAAAGAAAATGTCCCAGAAGAAGTGTGTCATCAATTGGTGCAAGGTAACTCGACTTCTCTACTATGATTCACCCAATCAATCGAAAAAATTGTAATTTGAAATATGCAGTTGGATGACACCTTTGCTCATTTTGCATCCTTTTGTTTGTTAGAGTATTGACAAATTAATCTTCTAAAAATTATGATGTGTTTTTCACAATTCGTATAGCTTGTTTTCTCAATGGTGGTCGTAATTGTTTCTAGGTCGTGATTTGTGCTTCACATTTCAATTAACTCACAATGCGCTCATAAATATGTTTGTAGAAGTCTGCATGTGTGTTTGTCTGCTGAACTATCCTTTTGTCAATACTCTGTTTGGGTTAAGTGTTTCATTTCAAGAATTTGAGGATGTGAAGATTTTGTCGTGCTCTCAATATATGTCGTCTCTACCCTGTTTGTTTTAACAACCTTAAATATGGGGTATTGTAATAATTCAATATTGGGACTACGACATACCTTAAATATCGTCTCTATTCAATGACTCACCATATTCATTTTATTTTATTATTTACCAGTAATACTTAAGAAGTCTGTTTGTACTGCCTTTTGAGCATGGGAATGTACGCCAGAATCCAGCTCAGCCAGGGGAGAAACCTAGTATTTCACAAATGAGGAGGGAGTTGGAGCGGATGAAATTGGCTCTCGAAACGAAAGCCCACCTTTTTCAACCCCATATGAAAGACTATCTCTTAAAAGAGATTTTGCTCCTCACTGACAAAATAAAATCCAGTGCTGGCGGCTCTTCTTCGTCTTAGTGACAAAATAAACGAGCGGCTAAGGAGGCATTCAAATGCTTGTCTTTCAAGCTATACACACATCAAGCTGGATACCTCAACATGCCAGCGAAAACACCCAAGAAGTCGTTGAAGCCAAACTTGAGGCCAAAGATATGCTTTGGTTATGGAGTTGACGAGGACCTTGGCTTCTGTTCTGCAACCAAGCTTCAATATGCTCTTTCAGATATGGTACATTTGCACCATCTATACTCATCGGAATTTTCATCAGAATTCTCCGCAGATGAAAAGGAGTGTGTTGCAGGTGATTAAATTTACTCTTGAAAGAAAACGGAGAATGTTTTCAACCGCATATGAAAGACTATCTTTTAAAATAGATTCCACGCCTCGCTAACAAAATAAACTCCATTTGCAGAGTCGTATTCGTCTTAGTGACAACATGAAAGAAGGAATTTGCATTTATATTATTTTTCGTGCAATGGATTATCTACTGATGAGTTGATGTATTTGTATATATTTTTGGGTAAAATATACTTTACCCCGTGTAATAAGCTCAATCGAGAGTCGTATTCGACATAGTGACAACATGAAAGAAGGAATTTGTATTTATATGTTTTTTTTTCTAATGAATTATTTACTGATGAGTTGATTTATTTCAATTTGATTTGTTCATTGTGAAAATACTGTGTGTATATATTTTTGGTTACTATGGTTTATGGAATATTTACCGATTTGTTCGACCCTACCTCCGGTGATAAACACCGGGTGAGTCTGTTGCCACGTGTCTCTTTTTTGTATTTTATAATAGATTTCCCGCTAGGGTTTACCATTAGGAGTTTTAGAAAAATAAAAAAAGGAACACGCGGCAGCAGAAGATCCACCCGGTGTTTATCACCGGGTGTAGGGTCGAAGGAACCATATTTACCCCCTTGTAATTAAAAAAATGTCATTTACCCCTCAACTATTAAGTCAACCTATTTGACTACTAAATGTAATTTTATTCTCAAATTTTACATCATAAAAAGGCTGCGGCTATATGCAATACTAATTTCACTTGTGCAACACCAAATTAAAGAAAGATTCCAAAAGATTCTATTTTATTAAGATGAAATGACAAATATACCCGTAAATTAAATTGATTGTTATTTGCTCATGCAAGACACACACAAAAAAAAGCTAGCCTCCAATGGAGGGAAAATGACTAAACGAAAATTCTTCCGGTCTATGACGATTAAAAGTTAACTGTGGTAGAATCTTTATAAAACTACGACTGATAATTCCAAATGCCAAGGTAATCACGATGATACTCAGCCCAAAACGATCTAGGCAAATCCACATCTCGAAAAAACTCCTACTGCCGGTGAAAATGAGTTAAATCATCTAAACGATTGACAATTTTTTTTATTTTGTCCGTGGGCGTGGGTAAAAATAAACTTCATCGAGTAAGAGGCATGTAATCTCGAATATGGTACTCCAAAACCGAGCTTATGCATTTGAATTATAAGATTTGTTTGTTTGTTTGTTTCTTAATAAAAATATTTTACTGTAGTAATTTGCTTAAATTGATGTGTAAAGGAAAGATAGTATTTTCAAACTATTCTTCCAAAAAAGAATTTGGGGATTAAGGGACAATTGGAGCACTAATATTTGTAATTAAGATGCTAAATGTCGATTCAATTATTATCGGTCATTTCAACTTCAAGTGTGATTTTGACCTCTTTTCAATTAAATTTTGTAGTACTAATACAACTTAAATCAGCTAAATTGGATATCGAATGAGAGTTTTATGCATAATGAGTTACAATTTTAATTTCAGAAAACCCAAAACATCAAAGATGTAGTTATGCATATCTCGCTCATCCGACATCAACATTAGACGACCCTTTAAAAATGATAGAAATCCAATATAATTAAACAAGTGTTTTGAAAACATGTTTTTGAATCAAAGATTCCATAGATACCAAAATAATGAAAAACTCAATCATTGGTGTAATCGAAATTAACAAGTTAGTCGAATCAGCAAAGTAATAGATGGTTTCAACTTGTTGGTAGCAGCTAATAATAATAATAAGACTGATAATTGAAGTATCAATCTCCTGATTAGAAGACGACTTGTTGTACTGATGATTGCGTTTCTTCATCATTATTATTTGTTTTCTTAAGATTCCCAAATCATGAGGACCACATGCACTCTTATGTATCCTTATGTATAACTTCTTTAATAACTGTGTTCCGAACATCAAGGGTTGAAATAAGTTACAAAGATAATTCACAAATGCTAGAAATAGACATTTTTTTTTTTTTTTTGTTTGTTTGAGGGAGAAATAGAGATTCATTAGCATAACAATTATGATTTCACAGAGATGTAAATTTTCACAAAAGAAAAAAAAAAAGGAAAAAAAGAAACCCCTGACTGACACCCTTTGCTCATTGCTGGACAAAGTTGAAATCTTACCAAAATGATTGCCATTAATAATAAAAATAATTTGGAAAATGAGATTGATCCATGTTTGAACTACCTGCCGAACATGGACAATTGATGTTCTGTCTCCCCGACATAGTTCAATTTCAAGTCAACTAATTAAAACATGATTTACTTAATAAACAACACATACATACATACATCTCATAATATGAGTATTTGCAATTTGCATATGCTTTTGGAACCACCATCAAATAATACATTACTATTATATTATTATTTGCTCTCTCTCTCTCTCTCTCTCTCTCTCTCTCTCTCTCTCTCTCTCTCTCTCTCTCTCTCTCTCTCTCTCTCTCTCTCTAATATATAAATTATGCTATTACTAAGCAATTGTAAGAAGCACTTAAACAATCTGTAACTAGTCTAGTGCAAAACAGAAACACAAAGAAATGGCACTAGTTTCTGAGAAAGCAAAGCTTCTTACTTCATTACTTATCCTACAGTTGTGCTTTGCAGGATTTCACATTGTATCAAGAGTAGCACTAAACATTGGTGTTAGCAAAGTTGTGTACCCTGTCTACAGAAATATCATCGCATTGCTTCTCTTGGGACCATTTGCTTACTTCACGGAAAAGTTAGTTTTTTTATTCTTACTTTGACCATTTTTTCACTTTAATATCTAACCACAGTTGTTTCTCGTCTTCATTCACAGGAAAGAGAGACCACCTCTCACATTCTCATTATTGGCTCAGTTTTTCCTTCTAGCACTTGTCGGGTGAGTGACCTTATAGATAGATATAAACATAAACGAAAACGAACAACATTTTTGTTTTACCTTGTCTTCTTTTAATGTTCTCCGGGTTGTTTGTTCTTTCTTCTTCTAGAATCACTGCAAACCAAGGGTTTTACATCTTAGGTCTGTACTATGCATCTCCAAGCTTTGCATCAGCAATGCAAAACTCAGTACCAGCAATTACTTTCATCATGGCATATGCTCTAGGGTAAGTAGGGAGAGGAGAGAAACGGCCAATAATTAATTTATCCTTTTAACATCTTCGGGTTTTATTTTTCAGGGTAGAGAGAGTTAACATCTCAAGGATAGATGGACTGGCAAAAATACTAGGTACCTTAGCAAGTGTAGGAGGTGCAACAATAATCACTTTGTATAAAGGCCCTCCGATTTTCCAGCCACAAGGAACTAATTCAATGGAAGAGAGTGTGCTTCTCTCTTCAGACAATTTCCAGAACTGGACATTGGGTTGTATTTTTCTTCTCGGTCACTGCTTATCCTGGGCTGGTTGGATGGTCCTTCAGGTAACTAAACACTACACTAATAATTTGAATCTGATTTCATACATACCAGCAAAGTATACAAATTCATGAATCAAACCATAAACCAATTAACCGCGAATTGTTCGTGTGCAGGCTCCTATAATAAAGCAGTATCCAGCCAAACTGTCACTGACATCATTCACATTCTTCTTCGGCTTAATACAGTTCCTATTTATAGCAGCATTTGTAGAGAGGGATCCAAAGCATTGGCAAATCCAGTCGGGTGAAGAGATCTTTACAATCTTATACGCTGTAACACTCCAAACAAAACTGGTTTATAATTCAAATCCGAATGGTCTCACTTTAAGGCATACATAACTCAGCTACCTTAAACTACGTGCAGGGAATAATATCTTCAGGTCTAGTAATATCACTACAAACATGGTGTATTCAGAAAGGTGGTCCAGTGTTCGTTGCAAGCTTCCAGCCAGTTCAGACAGTACTAGTAACTGGCATGGCATTCGTAATTCTTGGAGATCAGATATATTCTGGAGGGTATGTACAAAATTTAAGTGGAAAGATTAAAATTTAGAAACACACAGTGAAATAATTCGCACTAGGATTGAGATTTGTCCGGTTCTGATTTATTTCCACTCTTGCAGAGTCATTGGAGCTGTGCTCATAATAATTGGTCTCTATCTAGTCCTATGGGGTAAAACAGCAGAGACTAGGTACCAAAGACAAAGCCAAGACACTGAAGAGTCACTGACAAAACATCTATTACAGGGTGATAAAACTGAGATTCCATAACTTTCACATCTATCTATCTCTGTATTAAAAACTGGGCAAATAAATGTAAAACTGGGCCTCAAAAGGGTTGGCAAATGTATATGTCTACTGGATTTGTTCAAATGTTATTAATTATTCAATTTATAGAAAGTGACCACCTATGCTTGGCCTGGATGAATGCATGCCAGAGGGAAAACCAGATCAAAGAAGATATGCAATTTACTGAACCAAGTTCCTAAAAATTCTACATTATTGTCGAACATCTTTCAAATTAAAATTAAGTCATGCACAACTCAGTTCATGGGCCGATCAATCACAGAATTTAGGGCCAGACAGGGTTGGAACCAATACTCCTAAACAGCAGTAACTTTGTTTTTACGTACAGAAGGAAGAATTGAAGAACGATTGACACAATTAAATAACAAAGGCATAAATAAAGCAAGTTCATAAGAAAGCAGGAAGAGGCTTTAATGGCATGAATCTGCACATTTTTCAATGCCCCATTAAATTGTTCACATAGACTTACTAGTTACTACCCTACATTAATCAAAAACGTTGAAATAAAGTAGACCGCATACCAAGACACACATCATCGATTTAAAAACAAAAGAACACGTCTAGTTCAAAAGAGCCCAAAGTAACGAAAGGAGTAAGAAAGCACACAAGAATACGACGACAAAACAGTTTCCTCAACAGCCAAAGTCTACCTCACAGTAACAATGTCGTCAATCTTCATGATCATGCGAACGCACTCTGTAGCCAAGGTAACTGCACTTGTGCTCACCAAAAGGGGCTGCACCACATTCTCCTCCAAAATGTTAGTGATTTGTCCCTTCCTAACATTGATTCCAGCATTGATCTCACCCTGTGCGTGCCTGTTCCTCAATTCAGTGACAATCGCAATTGGGTTCAACCCTGCATTCTCAGCCAATGTGTAAGGAATGACCTCGAGCGCTTCAGCAAATGCTTTCACACAGTAACCTTCCATCCCCTGTAGCACCTTTGCCCAAGCACCCAACTGCCTCGAAAGCTCGATCTCAGGTGCTCCACCGCCAGCTATCAGAAACTTCTTGTTCACCAAACACCTAACAACGCAAAGAGCGTCATGCAAACTCCTCTCAGCCTCATCGAGCACCAAATGGTTTGAACCACGGACAAGCACACTTGTAGTCCTCCCCATTTCCTTAATCCCAGTAATCTTCACTATCTTACCACCATCTCCCAACGGCACTTCCTCCACCAAATCTGCGAACCCTAACTTCTCAGCGCGGAAATGTTCGATATTGGAAATGGGCAAGCAGTTCAAAGTCTTGGTGATGAACTCAATCTCATCCCTTTCAATGTCTTTAATGACCAAGATCTTAGCCTTGGCCAAATAATGCAAGGACAAGTCGGTAACAGCATCCCTTAAGATACTCTTCTGAATCAACAAAACGTTACATCCAGTGGCTTTGATCTTCTTAATCATCCCCAAGATATAGTTCCTCTCCTCCTTCAAAATCCTATCCATCTGTGAATAGTCAGACACCACAATGCTCTGTTCTATATCAGTTTTCGGGGGTGAAATCTGAAACTGTATCACACCAATCTTAGCATTTTCGACTCTAGTTGGACCTCCAGCAGCGTGACTCACCTTCTTATCAAAAATCAGACCTTTAATCGATTCAGTGTCGTCTACAGTTCCCCCTAATTTCTTGACAATTTTAATATCTTTCAAATCAACTAAATCGGGTTTTTCTGGGTCCACCACAGAGAGCACAGCGTCAACAGCTAAAGGGGCTAAGAGAGTGGAATACTGGGAGACTACCTTGGAGTTGAGCGATGTGGATGCAGATTTGACGAGTGAGTCGCGATCTGACAACTCAACGGGTACAGCCATAGCAGTTAGAACCTCAACGGCTTTAATCGAAGCCTTGTGGAGTGAATCTGAAACGATAGTTGGGTGAATGCCTGATGTTAACAGGCCAAGTGAAGCCTTGAGAAGTGATCCTGCAATGACGACAACAGTGGTGGTGCCATCTCCGGCGACCACGTCCTGAGATTTGGAAAGCTCGACGAGGAACTTGGCGGCGGGCTGTAGGACTTCCATTTTGTTGAGGATGGTGGCGCCGTCGTTGGTGATTATGACCTCTCCTGAAGAGGTGGAGATCATCTTGTCCATACCCTTAGGCCCAAGGCTCGTTCGCACGGTGTTCGCCACTGACTGCGCCGCCTCTATGTTCGCATTACGGATATCATCTTTCCGCTTGTTGTCCACAAACGTCTCTGTCGACCTCGTCTTCGCCGCGGCCGCCATTGATCGGAAATGAAGAAAGAGAGAGAGAGAGAGAGATTTGAAATGTAAAACCCTAGAGAGAGAAAAGAGGGTGGGAGTGCGAGCGAGAGAGGAGAAACAGTAATAGGGTTTTCTACATATGGTTGGAAATTAATAATTATTATACTTCACTTGCTTCTAATCACATTGCACTTTGTTAAATTTAGATGTAAATATAATTGCTCTTAATTAAAACCAAGGTTGTAAAAAGCGGTAATCGGGTCCGAGTCGGTCAGGCACCGACTCACGATTAATCGGTGCGCTGGTGATTAATCGGTGCGCTGGTGATTAATCGGAAATAAATCGGTTTTTAAAATTTAATATAATATATTTCTAAATATTATTTATAAATACTCCAAACATATATAAAAAGATATTTAAACATAGTTATATCTCCATCATGTATGTATCCTAATAACATAATAAAAGTTTAATAATTATAAGATCATAATACATAAATATCCTTATAAAATATAAATAAAAAAAACAATTTTTTTTGAATTTACATTTATTCTTGAACATTTTTGGCATACATCATTAGTTCTTTAACAATAACAATTAACATAAACAAAATAAGGCATAAACTCATATTTTCTTTTATTAAATTTTGCCACCGAGTTTGACCTGTCTTAAAGGTTTGACCGCCTCAGACCGCCTAAAACCGCGTCACAGGCAAAAAACCGATTTTTCAAATATTTACATTAAAATCGTAAAGGTTTCAGACCGCCTCCGCCTCGGAGACCGATTAATCGGCCGCCTCGGCCGATTTTTAGAACGCTGGTTAAAACTATTAAAATGTTATTAATTAAAACACGATCGAGTAAAAAAAATACTAACATAAAACTAATATAATTTGTGATATCGGAAGAAAAAAACATTGGACCAAAATTCACTTGACAATAGTGCAAATTAAAAAAACTAGGGATCTTAAATATAAGTTCCAGTTACTCATAAAAGAACAAAATGATTAAAAAAAAATAATATGAGTCTCTCGTGACAAACCTTATTAGAATTAAATGACAAGTCTAACTAAAATTTGCTTCACATCATTTTATTAAATTCATTCCAAAAATGTCAATTCACTCACAAATTCAAAATTACAGCAGATTGTAAATATACTATGATGAACTATGGTATTATTTAACATTTTTAAGTTTCAATCTAGCATTTTTTTTTTAATTTTTAAGTGGAACATGTTTAATTTTTTTTCTTTTTTTTTTTTCATTTTTTGTATTTTTTCATTATATAAAAATCTATTTTTTTTCCCTTCTTTTCTACATAAATTGAAATTATGATTTTTTTTTTTTTAAATTTGGTCGTAGACATCTACAGAAAACCGTCGGAACCGTAGTAATCCGTAGTCACCCACCGACATCGTGAAACCCTAACTCCTCCTTTGAACCCTAGCCGTCAGACACTCACAGCCATCTGTAGACATCCAAATCAAAAAATCTTATTTTTTTTCCACCAAACCCTAGATCCGCTCCACCACCACCACCATAGCGTCGCCGTCAGCCAACGTCATCATCCATGCACCGCCATCCTCCATGCCAGCACCACCCCTACACCGCCCCTACACAGCCCCTACACCGAGCGCCGTAGTCAGCCTACGCCATCCTCCATATATGGCCAGCACCGTTGCCGCGCATTCCACCATAGATCTGACATTTCACCACCATAGTCGTCGCCTCCTTGCCTCAATAACCATCCTCTTATTGTCGCCTTCTCCACCGCCATAACCACCGCCCCCCTTAATAATGGGTTGGATTGGTGGAGAACGAAAGAGATAGAGAGAGAGTGAGAGATAGAGATGGCGAGAGATAGAGATATCGAGAGAGAGAGAGAGAGAGAGAGAGAGAGAGAGAGAGAGAGAGAGAGAGAGAGAGAGAGAGAGAGAGAGAGAGAGATCGCGAGAGACAGAGAGAGCAAGAGACAAAAAAAAGATAAATCTGAGAGAAACGTGACTTTAGAATTTATGAATTTAAGTTAAGGGCAAATTAGGAATAAAATAAAATTTGAGGATGTCAATCATATTTATTTTTCTAAAAAGGATTTAGTTTATTAAAAAATATTATGGTTGTATTCCACATCTAATTATATTTCCAGCTAGGGACATCTAGCATATTACCCCAAAAAACTAATATAATGCGTTTGAGGTGTATTCCATATTAAAATGCTACAGATAACTAAAATTAACGGAATTGAATCCCGGGGCCATCCTATCCATCCAACTCGATATAGTAGATGATAACATTGCAGTAAAATCAAACATTATCGAATAGTTAACCTGTATTTTTTTAGTGTTCCGAGTCCAATCTGTGTAACTTATTAATCAAACAACAATCACATAAATGCGAGAAAAAAAAATTATATTAAAGTATCTTAAAATTCGATAATATCGAATACGCCAGAAAATAGAAACCCGTGCAAATATACTCCTGCATAGAAAGTATGTACACATATAAACAAGACAAAAAAGACACATCAAATAAATAAACAATATTATTTAAGATATATACCTTCATATTCGCTGAAACACTTCTTTGTACACGACATTGCTAGTAACACTTGACCATCCACCAGATTCAGACTTGATTAGGATTTTTATGTCAGATATACTCTTGACTCTTGAGAGTGCAACATACAATTGACCGTGGCTGAATTTAGGTCCGGCAAGATACAAACCAACTTTCGAAAGCATTTGACACAGATTCTTGTAATGGTCATTGCAAACAAAGCCATCAACGGAAACTGTCACCTTTGGAATGGGCGTAATCAGTTTAAATTGGAGGGATGTTATGTGACATACTTAAGGTGGATAAAGATGAAAAAACATGTAGTTGCAGGAGATGGAAACTAAGTGGCATCCTTTGTGCATGCCATATCATCAATGTATTACATGACCTACACACCTGAAGATTTTGTTGAAAATTGGTATAAGAAAGATACCTACTTGAAGTTGTATAGTCATCTGATAGATGCGATTGAGGGCAGCGGTGCTTGATCAAGATCTCAGGGGCAAAATTACTTCCTCCTAACATTGAAATATGCTAGGTAGACTAAAGTTGCACAAAAGAAGGTTACGGTCTGGTGAAGTTAATGGACCAATAGAGAGGCAGACTCAATATGAAAAACCATTACATAAATTGGAAAATTGGGAAGGCAAGGATTGATAATGACTTGTATCCTCTGTCATCAACAAAGACATTATGGTAAAGACTATTATTTGAAGAAGACTAGTGGGCAACAACACAATACAAGAAAGGTAAATTGATTTTGTCTCGTTTAGTCTTTTCAATTATATATGTTATTTTTTTTTATTGATCTGAAATATCTCCACTATGTTAATGCAGAGAAAGAGATCATAAACACATGGAGTTGTTCCAGTGGAAGCTCCAGTGCAAGTTCGAAATCCTACTTCTGCAGCAAGGCAAGAAAGCCAAAGTTCGAGACCCTGCTTTGACTTGAAATTCATTGAGTAAGTATTTGCTATACAAATCTCACAATAAATTAATTCACTATATTAACTTATTTTTTGTGGTATATTCAGCCAAGTCAAGGTACAGACGGTCCAAGTCAAGATACAGTTCAGACAAATTTCAGTAGAGTTAAAGCACCAATAAGAATTAAATTACAAGTCAAAAAAAGTAAGTGTTGTTTTATAATCAGTATTGCTTCACATATCTTAATCATAGTATCTCTTATAATTACATTGTTGCTTTTTATATCTTAGACTGCAACAACAACAACAATGAAAAACAAGGTTGTAGAGAAGCCAATGGAGAAGAAGAAACCAATGGTGAAGAATAAATAATTGTAGAAGTTAATCACTATAGGCAAACTTTTGTTCGTTTGAATTTTAATATCTTTTGTTGTTTTCGAAGTTTTAATTGCCATCTTTTGAAAACTTGGATCACTGTGTATTAAAAATTTGCTATTTTTGTTAGACTTGGATCAATTTGTAATCTGAAAATTGTTATCTTTTGTTAGACTTTGATCAATTTATATATGAACTTTCTATCTTTTTGTTAGATTTGGATCAATTTGTAATCTGAAAATTGCATCTTTTGTAACAATTTATTCAACAATCTATGAGAAATGCAAATCTATGAAGATGCACAGTTTTTGTAACATTTTTTTTCGTTAAATTACATGAAATGATTTCAATAACAAGGTCAATACACAATGTATGAAATATATTCGAAGTACAACAATTCAGAGTATATAGGATTTTACATCATTTTCCACTACAACAAAAATGATAAAACCACTACAACATTTTTCACGACAACAGAGTTCAGAGTGTGTGGCATTTTCCACTACAACAAAATTGACAAAACCACACACCAAAACTAGCAACATTAAGTTCATCGTTTTACCATCTCTATATGACGAGATATAACTTAAACCATGAGAAAAACAGTGTCATCCACAAGAACATCTGTTTTTTCTTCATCTCTTCTTCTTGTCTAGTAATCTTGCGAAGTAACTCATGTATAATTTGTCGGGATCTTTCGCACATTGGAGGATTAGTCCAAACAAAATAGTTACAACCTCCAAGTTTATGAAGATTTTTTTAT
Source organism: Erythranthe guttata (assembly GCF_056151865.1). NCBI lineage: Eukaryota > Viridiplantae > Streptophyta > Magnoliopsida > Lamiales > Phrymaceae > Erythranthe > Erythranthe guttata. Next base: position 10,772,543 of record NC_142536.1, read on the forward strand.
AAGGAAATAAGGATCAGTTTACACAATAAACGTGCTTGAATAACAATCGCAACAAATAAAAGATACAAGATTGATTTTTTTACCCGATACTTGTCGCAAGTAGTGTATCTTCTTCCTAGATTCAGATCAGTTCATGAAGCTTTCATGACTAGTTTTCTCGAACAAAAACACGTTGCGTCCATGCGATTTTGAAAGCAAATCAAGATCACAATGGGAAGAAGAAACAGTGGCAAATCAAGAATGAAAATAGCGATAATAGAGAAGGGACATAAAAAGGGCTTATAACAATTATAAAGGGAGGAAAATTGGAGATCCTAACAGTAACATAGGGATAACGTGGAACCATGGTTAAAGTTAGGGGTGGCAATTTTTCAACTTGGACCGGATCTGATCCGAATCCATGTGGATTGGATACAAAAGGAACCGGATCCAAAATCAACCTATATGAATGGATTTAATGTGGATTGAATTTAGACCGTTCCGGATTGGATCCACATAGATTCATTGCATCTTTAATTCAACTTATGAGGTTGAATATCTCAACTTTTAGGGTTTAATATCTCAACCTATGTAGTAATATCTCAACTTTCAAATTATTTAAAAGTTCGATATTTAAAAAGTATATATAAAAAAAAAAAAAAAAAAAAAAAAAAAAAAAACCAAATTTTTTTGAAGCTCTCGTTCTGCGGATCACGAAAACTTGAAGATCTTCAAGGAATCCTGCTCCGCAGAACGGGGGCTTCAAAAAAATTTGAACTCCCCATTATGTAGATAACGAAACCCCAACAATTTAAAAAAATAAAATAAAATTGAACTTCCCTGTTCTCTAGGGCACGAACACTTGAAGTTCTTCAAGCAACCGTTCTGCAGAGCACGATTGCTACGATTGCTTGAAGAATCTTCAAGTTTTCGTGCCCTAGAGAACGGGAAGTTCAAAATATATATTTTTTTCGAAATTTACCTAGATCTAATCCTAAACATACGCTTTTATCGGAATCGAGCCTCGTTTGCTACGGACTGAAAGTCGAAATGTTTTCCAAAATTCGAATGTCTTGAGAGAGTTTGAGATTAGGAGAGAGAATTTCAAAAAAAAAATTAAATGAAAAAGACTCCGCTGTATTTAGTAAAAGTCCCTCTGCAAATATCAACACCCTTCTTCATAAGGATTGCTCCATTCTACTTATAATTTATTTTTTATTTTTAAATTACAAGTAATCATACAAGCAGAGATTAAACCCACCTTATTTATGGACAAAAACTTTCCAGAATTGTTAGTTTGTACAACATAACCACTAAAACAACCACCAAAATGAGGAATAAAAAAACTAGTCCAAAATCTACTTCAAAATCAAGATGACAACAAACACGTGTTCTATTCTAATCTAAAAATAAAAGATATTGTGTAAGTCATGAAATGAAACATGAAAGTGATGGAAAATTAGACAGCCAAAGAGAGATCGAGACCACTCAGTTGATCAAGTTTAAGAAAAAAAAGAAAACCAACAAAAAATAGTATAAAAACATAGGCATCATTCAAACACAAAATGAGGTAAAATCACCTAAATCAGATCACAAACTCCTCGATTTTGAACCTTTGATAAGAGAAAATGTGGAGATGGGGATCGAAAATTGAACAAGGGTGAGAGATGCAGAGAATGTGTGAGAAAGTATAATGGGAGTAGTGAGTAGGGAGTAGGGAGGGGAGGGTAAAATTTATAAGTGGGAAACTTCGCCAGTAAATCTGGTATAAGGTTAGCATTGATTATATCGATCTCTAATAAATTGCTTCATATCCAATGACAATGCCAACTAATTTTACATATTAACAGTTGCACCAATCGTAGCTGGCAGCAAAATGACATTTGGCGAGATATAAAATGTACACCATAAATTCTATTGTGAACTTCCTTGAGCCATTAATTTAGTATACCTAGGTATGAAAAAAGAAAAAAATCAAGGACTGACCAACCCAAGACCATCGCTAAAAAGCTCTTTCGCGATTACTTTATCTTCTAAATGATCCGACCTGGTTTCATTTTATCAAAATTAGTACTGTGTTAAAATAGTAAAAAAAATAAAAAAATCCGGACTAGAAAGTAAGACAAATATTATTGAATAGCGGCTTCTAAAGATGATGGTGCACTCACACGCTTTCGAATTGTTTGTACTTCTTTAAAAAAAATTAGAAGCGTTTTCTTCATTTCCTTGATCTATACAAACACTGGGATATAGTTGTGAGGTAGGGCAATGCCCAGAAAAAAAACCTGTAAGCAAAACATATTCATAGATAACGGGATGACTAAAATCTGTTTTTCCATACTTGTAATGAAGTTACTCATTCAACCAACTACGTACATAGATAACTTGTAATGGCATTTAGAATTATTTTTCGAATTTTAGCACCAATTTATGCAAGATCTACAGATTCTCTGATATTGGTAAATATGATCAAACAACTTTATCACCTGCCTTTATGTAAGATGTAATATTTACTGATATTTTCTTTAGCATGCAAATGAAAGAGTTTAGTAGTCAGCATCGTTCATGTGAAGGACCAACACCGAATTATTCGAAGACATTTCGAACCAATCGAAATCATTTCAGTTCCCGATTAAATTCGACCAAAGTACTCGAAATTTTGTTAAACATAAATGAAGTATATAAAACTAGTGAAACTACTAACGATTCTTCATGGTTTCCAAGTGCGATTAACATACATCAATAAAAAAATGCATAAAGAAAGGCAATTGCATTCTCATATAATTCATCAAAACAGTAAATTTCATGGCTTACAATCTGGAAATAGCCATCCTATAAAGAATTTCCACATTCAATTTACTCCATATTTCACATCCATTTTGGGCGTGGATATACAAAAAACGGATTGTTTAAGCCTAAAAATTAAAACCGCATTCGTAAAAATGGAACCGCATTTATCATGTCCCATTTATAAATCATGGTTACTTAAGTTAAAATATATGCTAGTTGAGAATAATACATAATTATCTAATTTGCAAGTTTATATTTGCTACAATTAACACAACATATTGCTACTAGCCGAAATTAAAGATATATTTAAGAAAAGAAAAAAAAAACAGTTCATGTCAAGCTGATTCGCCAAACTCACTAAAACTCACAAAATACGAAAAGAAAAAATATTGCTCAAAATTACAGTATGAAAAATGTGAACGCATCGGTAGATATGTTGTCGCTCGGACGTAGAAGAATCGGCGGCAGTGTTTATATTGTTAAGGAGGAGCAAAATCTCTTGTAAAAGATAGGCTTTCATATGAGGGTCAATAAGGTGGTCTTTTGTTTCGAGAATCAATTTCATCCTCTCAAACTCCCTCTTCATTTCTGCAAGACTAGGTATACGTATCTCCTCTAGAGTAAGAAATGATACGTAGCGGATAAAAAGGGTAGAACCGACATATATATTCATGAATTAAAATTGCAATAAAACCTTAAGAGAGCAGAAAAAGGGTAGAACCGGCATCTCAAAAATCATGAACGAAAAAACACTTTGAGCCAAATAGAGTGTCGACATTTTGAAGATTTTGGCCGGCCCACAAACAAATTTACAGGCTAACATTCTGAGTTAATCGAATGTGAAGCATGAATCGTGATCTAGAAACGATTACAAGAAATAAGACCATGATTGAGGAAAGAAGCTATACGAAGAACATTGTTATTTTTAGAAAATTAATTTGTAAATAATCCAACAAACAGAAGAATGTAAAACGAGCAAAGGTGTCATATCCAATCACATATTTCACATTTCAATTTTTTCGATTGACGGGACAAATCATAGTAGAGAAGTGCCATAATTGTAATTACGAAATTTACCTTCAAATTAGGCCCCTTCGTCAGAATTTTTCTTTATTGGTAACTTCACAATCCAAAAAAAAAAATATGATCAGAAAGATGAGCAAAATAGCCGGGACACAAAAGTTAGTCCTAGAAAACTTAAAGTGTACTGGAAAAGACGAACTAACCCTTGAATTCGCATGCTCAAACCGCATGTGTGACAATAGGGTCATTGTTTTGCCGAAACGTTGATAAGGGGCGCCACGCCCAACAACCGACTAAGTTCAGGTATAAATGTGGAAGTTTTGTAAGTTTTGCAAAATACCCCAAAGTCCAGGGGGCAAAAATGGTTTTTTACCCATAGAAGTTAGAAGTATTAAAAGAGGAAAAGACGAAGTTAGAGTGAGAGGAGAAAGAAACCGAACCACCACCTGTTTCCGTCGTCGTTAAACCCTAACCACAATTCTAAAACCAGCAAACAGTATTCATGAATTATTATTAACCATGACATTCTCTTCCATTTTTATTCAAGATTATTTGAAGCTGAAGCTCAGAGCCATGTCTCTGGCTCATCTCGCACACCCACCTAAATCTTTGTCATCTATAGCAACTACATACCGCAGGCTCCACAGTTTGTACCCTCAAACCCATGGCAACACACTTCTAAGGGGGTTTGCTTTTACTTGCTCTGCTTCCTTTTCTCCATCTTCTTCTTCTTCTTCCGTTGTTCAGAGGCGCAATAGAAATAATTCTTCCAAGTTTTCTTCGCCGCATTTTTATCAGCAGAATTTGGGGTATTATGCTTACAACGATTATGTATCCGACGATGAATCTGATACTGAGTCCCACTCTTCTTCTAAGCAATTGGTAACCATTTTTCCTTCTCGATTGTTGTCAATTGTCGCCTCGTGTTGGGGAATTCATATTTCAATTGTCGGGTTCGGGGATTCAGAAGTGTAAAAATATTGTATTTTTCTTTGGTTATATTTCCATTTTCTCTTTCTTGTTTTGTTATTTTTCATTAAGTTTACTTTGTCAATATCGATATATAGAACACATTAAACATAGTTTTGGAACCCAAAAATGCTTCCTAAAGTAGGACCTAGTAAATATGATTTGGTAAGATTGAATTATGCATATTTCGACTTATTTATAATTCTGACTTTATTATTAGTAAGGTTAAGGTTGCATTTGGATGGTGATATTTTGTTTTGAGGGGTGAGTTCGAGCTTAAGTACTTGAAATAACTGAGATATTTGGTGGATTTGAAGTCCACACAAAAATGATTGATGAAGAAAATGAGTTAAAGCGGTTCTAAAGGATTTCAAATGTATGGTATCTTGTACTTCTCCAAATGAGCTTAGTTTTTTGTCAGATTTCAAATCCTTCACTCTGAAATCCTTACATGGGAATTTCATTTAGCCTTCATAACGGAGCTCTTTCTTGGTAGAATTTTGATAATCTTGATTGTGCTTTGTACCCAGTAGTTTGAAAACTATTTATTTCTGATTTTCAGGGTTCTTCAACCCTTGATAATGTTGAAGACTGGAGGTCAAAGTTGACCACACTTGTGCGCTGCAAAAATGAGGAAGAAATTGTATCGAGGGAGAAAAAAGACCGACGTGATTTTGAGCAGCTTTCAGCACTTGCTGCAAGAATGGGATTGCACAGGTAGTTGAAGGGTATTTAGTGTATATCTCTTACTTATTTGGAATTATACCTAAAGGTTTCTTTCTATTGCAGTCGTCAGTATGATAAAGTAGTTGTGTTCAGTAAAGCCCCTCTCCCAAATTATAGATCAGATTTGGATACCAAGCGTCCTCAGAGGGAGGTATTTACCAAATTCTATTTTACTGAATTTTTTAATTTTATTTTGCCTTTTATGTTAGTAATTAAAAAAAAAAGTTATCCAAAGCATTTCTTTGTAACCGTTCGAGAACATTTTGTGGCAAGGAAAGAATAATGTGATTTTGAAATGCTTCCCTTTTGATACTTTACTAAGTGTTTTTTTTTTCCTTTCAGGTTAGAAACATAATTTTTTTTACTTTTTCAAAAGCACTTGTTTTGTAAACAAGATGTGGCCATAAAATACTTCCACTTCATCCCACTCAATTTCTTAGCTTGGGTTTTAATTTGAATATATTATTGATAACATGGACCATTTTTATTGTATTTGCAGGTGGTGTTACCATTCGGGTTGCATAGGATGGTAAATTCTCATCTCAGAGCGCATCTTTCTAGGAAGGCTGTGAACAAGGAAGATTTTGTGAATGGTTCGTTCCCAAAGTCCAATACGGGTCAGAGTCCATTAAATGGTGAAGGATTTGATGAGCAAGAGGAGCCCTCAACCCAAAGTGTCATAGCTGAGAGAATTATTAAGCGGAGGAGCTTGCATATGCGCAATAAACAACAAGATTGGAAAGTTAGTACTATCCATATTCTATTGACTCGTAATATTACGTGCTCTATTTTGTCATTATTTCGTACTTGTTCTGCGGATTGATTTTGTGATAGTTGGAACGAAACACAATTTTGTTTAAAGATAATTTTTTGCCTTTTTCAATGTTGAGATTGCTAGAAGTATTCAAGAATACTTTTGATCAATTGTGACATGAATTCACTGCTGAAAACAATAGGACGCTGGTCTGTTGCATTATGTTTCGTTGGAGCATTTAAGTAATAAATGATTTTTATTTCGACCGCTTCTTATTTACAGGAATCTCCAGAAGGCCAGAAGATGCTAGAATTTCGAAAAAGTCTTCCCTCATATAAAGAGAGAGACGCATTATTGCATGCCGTTTCCCAAAATCAGGTTCCTCATTTTTCAATTAATTGTTCTCAAAGAGGTTCATTTGTGCTTGATTGTTTGATTTTTTTAATTATTTTGTGCACTGTGTCTTTTAGCCAAAAGGAATTTAGCGTGTTGATCATAATTTTTTTTACCATTTGCATCATATGGACACCCACACCCTGTTAATCTTATTATTTGACTAACTTTTATATAGGTAATTTTGTCTAAAACTGAATGTCGTGAAATGACATGGATATATTTGCAGGATAGAGTGAATGGCAGTATGATTTTCTAGTATTTTCATGCAAGAAAATAAAATATTCCTATAATCACAAAAGTTGGTTGACGACTGAAATAATGAAAAATGACAAAAAATTAGTCCTTTGTGCTACTTTTCATCCCTCCACCCTTGAAACCAAAGCAATATTGCCGGGTCGTCACCTGCGATATTACATTAGTAACCACAGCTGCTAGGACAAATCTCTCATCATTAACAAAATTGCGGTCATCACTTGCAATATTGACTAGAGGAAGTTACAATATTTGGTGGTTTGCTCCCTTTTAACCTACTGTTGTTGGCTCCCATATCGAGAGTGTGTTATAGGTGGTTTTGGTCTCTGACTGGGCGATAGGCAGAAGGAATTGGGTGTAATTATGAATTCTATACACATATGGACTGAAGTAACAGAAAACTCTTATACCTCGTTCTTTTTCATATTTCAGTTTTCGATGTTCGTTATTTTCCCTGTTTTCTGTTACTATTTCAGCAAGATTTTAAAATAAAATGTCATCCAAGGTATTGTAATCTGCATGAGTGACAACTGATGTTTTACAGGGGTATCTGTAAAATGATGTTCTGTATACATGACAATATATGTTCTTTCACATGATTCTGTTAGTTTTCTCTAAATTCAAGTCGAAAAGCTAGAAGATAATTCTCCATAGTGCTTCATATCATCTATGTAAATAATGTAATTGTCGCTGATAAGTTAGGTATGTTGTTTGCCGATTATCCCCAAACATAGATTCAAATTATCATAAATTCACACCACTTAACCAAGATAAATTGCGAGCCTTTTGAATTTCAATTGTTCTTCCATATCCTTTTTCCCCACTAATTGATAACTTGCTGTCTTATATTGTAACTTTATGGCACACCCCCAAATTTATAAAACATCGTGCATCAAAACTTATCGAGCATATGTGCAATGCTGGCTGTGAGGCAAGTGGACTTGTGGAATGCTTCTCTCAGTGATTTTGCCTCTAAAACACTGATTTGAGCTGTTTTGGAAACTGTACCCAACCATTGCGGGATAGCTATATCTCTGAAATGAAAGGAAATATAAGTGATGGTACATTATCTGATGCATGTAATCAGATAAACCTTCAGTCAATGAAGTGTTTCAAGTATGTTTAGCCTCTATTGGAACAACACAGTGATTTTTTTTTTTTAACCTGGGTCTACATATTCGTAGGTTAATTGGTTTTCCAAGGGGAATGAAGTCCAATTGGGTCTGGGACTTTGAAGACCTTACTCCTCTGTTATAGTGCTTTGTATTATTGTTTTTGCCCTAGATTCCAATTAATTCGGAATATTCTTTTCCCCTCTTTTGTTATTGCTCTTACTGGAGTCTTGAAGGACTGAAGCTCTTTTAAAGGGTGATGAATTCCATAGTGGAGTCCTGTGGCCTCTAACCTAAACAGAGGGAAGACGAGCAAATCCCGTTTAATCTTATCACTGGGATATAACTAAACCCAGCCTTTTCTGTATCAAATAGTGTGGGTCTTGAAACGAATAAACTCACTAATGTGGATTGAAAACAGTACAAAAGAACCTAGGTTTGGTGGTACTGACAGGATGTTTACATGGACTCTAAAGTCTTGACCCCCCTATACGGCCTTCACTTTACTGTACCTGCATTGAAAACAGTTCATAATGAAGTTTTTTATATCATTTTGATATTATTTAATCAGCTTTAAGGAAAATTATACAGAGGATTCTAAGGCAAGTCTCGAGTTATCTGCTATCTAATGTGTTAAATTTGTTTTATAGGTGGTGGTTGTCTCTGGTGAAACTGGTTGTGGAAAAACTACACAACTGCCACAATATATCTTAGAGTCAGAAATTGAAGCCGCACAAGGAGCTGAATGTAGTATTATCTGTACCCAACCGAGACGAATATCTGCTATATCAGTTGCTGAGAGAGTTGCTGCTGAGCGTGGTGAAAAAATAGGAGAATCAGTAAGCCTCTTTTCTCTCTCTGATTCAAACCAATAAATTCATTCTCTGATGCTTATATGATTAGTAAATCACTTTCTCTGAAGGTCGGTTATAAAGTTCGCCTTGAGGGAATGAGAGGGAGAGATACTCGTCTCCTTTTTTGTACTACTGGTATCCTTTTAAGGAGATTATTGGTTGACAGAGAATTAAAAGGCACAACTCATGTTATTGTAGATGAGATTCACGAGCGTGGAATGAATGAAGGTACTTTTAAATTTATATGGTCTTCTTTCTTTACATATTTTCTCTGTTCTTAGTGTAATCTGAATTTTATGGCAGACTTTCTTCTGATTGTACTGAAGGATCTTCTTCGTCGCCGACCAGAACTGAGATTGATTTTGATGAGTGCAACTTTAAATGCCGACCTTTTTTCTTCCTATTTTGGTGGTGCTCCAACAATCCACATTCCTGTAAGTTAGAAATGTAAATTTTCGACATCGCGTGATTGTGTTCTGCATACTTGTTTTTAATCCCTCCCCACCCCACCCCCTGTTTTTTTTTTAGAAAAAAAAAAAAAAATCTGATCCAATTGCTAATTCTATGATATTGTTATCATCAGGGTTTTACATACCCTGTCCGGAGTCACTATCTAGAAAATATATTGGAAATAACTGGGTATAGGTTGACACCATATAATCAAATTGATAATTATGGGCAAGACAAGCAGTGGAAAATGCAGAAGCAGGGTCTCAAAAGAAGGAAGACTCAGATAGCTTCAGCTGTTGAGGTATTTGTTCTTTGTATGATCAAATCATGTTCTCTCGACTCTCTTCTTTCAGAAATTTATACTTTTTTCTCGATTTGAAACAACAGGAAGCTCTTATGGCTGCTGATTTTAGGGAGTATAATCCTAGAGCTAGGGAGTCACTTTCGTGTTGGAATCCAGACTCAATTGGGTTTAATCTTATTGAGCATGTCCTCTGTCATATTTATCACAAAGAAAGGCCGGGCGCTGTGTTAGTATTTATGACTGGTTGGGATGACATCAATTCTTTGAAAGATCAACTTCAAGCTCATCCACTATTGGGTGATCCAACCAGAGTTCTTTTGCTTGCATGCCATGGTTCCATGCCCAGTGCAGAGCAGGTAATTTAGATGCCTTCTGATTGCCCAATTGCTTTTTGTTAGCTAGTAATTGTTAAATGATTTGAAACGACCATTGCCTATGTAAGTGGAGGCATTTTACCAGAGTGTAAACTAGGAATGAGTAACTCAGGTTTTATGTGTGTCTGTGTTTGGGGGGGGGGGGGGGGGGGGGTGGTTGTGTTTGGAAGAGGGTGGGTGGTAAGGATTAGGACACATAGACAATGTTAAACTGGTTTGGGTAATGTAAACGGGTTTGGGTTACTAGGACTGAGAAACTCGGGTCGGCGGGATTCGAACACAGTACCTCTCATTCAGCCTGGCTCTCTGCTCCATGTTCAACGGTTTTGGGTAGAACTCATCCACAAAAGCTAACTCAAGGATAAAGGGTGCCAATTCCACATATATAACTTTCAAATTTCCTTGTTTGGTAGACATGTTCTATCATTTTATATATTTTAACGATGAATATATAGACGTGTTCTATTTTTTCATATTTTTTAAAAATGAATATATTGATGCTTTTGTTTGATTGGCACTATATCAATTAGGGCACACAATGTTAAACAGGAAGATGCTGAAATTCTTAATATAAATATATTTATCTTCTTATGATACGAGACATACAATGTGACAGCATGCATAGTAAATTAAACTTATTATGCATTTACCTACTTCATTTCTCTATCTTTGCTTCAGCCTTCTTCCTGTTCCACCTAATTTTATCTAATTTTGTGTCTATCTTTACCATTATGTTTTTGGGAATGCAGAAACTTATTTTTGATAAACCAGAAGATGGAGTGCGGAAGATTGTTCTGGCAACAAATATGGCTGAAACAAGTATCACCATAAATGATGTAGTTTTTGTGGTTGATTGTGGGAAAGCAAAAGAGACTTCTTATGATGCTCTAAATAACACTCCTTGTTTGCTTCCTTCCTGGATCTCCAAGGCTTCGGCTCGCCAAGTAAATTTTTCTTAGTTTCTTACTTGGCAATTTTTCAAGAAACTATTTGTGGGGTGTATATATATATATATATATATATATATATATATATATATATATATATATATATATATATATATATATATATATATATATATATATTAGTAAATGCCGTACTTGACGGATGCTATTTTGTTTATCAGAGGAAAGGCAGAGCAGGCCGTGTTCAATCAGGCGAATGTTATCATCTCTACCCGAGGTGTGTGCATGATGCCTTTGCAGATTATCAATTGCCGGAGCTTTTGAGAACACCTTTACAGTCTTTATGTTTGCAAATCAAGAGTCTACAACTTGGGAGCATTTCAGACTTCTTGTCGAAAGCACTACAACCACCCGAACCTCTATCTGTAAGTTAAATGGAGTCCCCAGTATATATGTACAACTTACCCATTTTCCTTTTCCTTGCATTTACCAGCATCATTGCTGTGTTTGGAAGTTTTATCTTCATATCTATTCATTTATCTGCTTCCCAGGTTCAAAATGCGATCGAGTATTTAAAGATGATTGGGGCTTTAGATGAGAGTGAAAATCTTACAGTGCTGGGTAGCTACAGAATCCTTAACTTTTCTTATTTACAGTATATTCGTATTTTTGTGTGTGTGTGTGTGTGTGTGTGTGTGTGTGTGTGTGTGTGTGTGTGTGGCCTTGGTAAGTTCCACAACCATAGTTATTGCAAAATCCGAGGTGTACTAATGATATGTTCGTTTGCTGACAGGGCGCAACTTATCCACGCTTCCAGTTGAGCCAAAGCTTGGTAAAATGCTTATATATGGTGCTATGTTTAACTGCTTAGATCCGATGTTGACTATTGTTGCTGGCCTAAGTGTCAGAGATCCATTCTTGATGCCATTTGATAAGAAGGATGTAAGTAGTATCAGACCTTGAGATGTATATTTATATTTTTTTTTCATTTCGATTTCTGTTTATTTAGTACATAATGAAAACTAAACATAATTGGAGCAAAAGAAAGAAAATGAAACAAGTGAACTTCTATTGCTTTTCCATGAAAATGTGCAGTTATATTACAATCTCCCGAGCACCCCTTTACAGTTTCATGAATAGCTTCTGGATATTTCTTCGTGTCTTCGCTATTGGAATATGGATTTCATCATCTGAAGTTCCTTGATGGCTATAATTATGTCTGATTTCACATGTTCGTAATATCTCATTGCCATTGTTATTAACTTGACTTGGATTTTTTTTGGGTAATGTTATAAATTGGATGCTTTGATCTGTTTGATTTGTCTACCCCTAGACATAAAGTTTATCATTTAAAAAAGTTCCTCCCTTTTGCTGATTAATTGAGTTGTTCACAAATGCTTAGACTGTGCATAGTGTATATCACTTGATTATGAGGAGGTTATAGGTTCCTGGTATGGAACTCGTCTCTTTCTGGAGAATGTTCCAAGTTTTTTTGACATTGCAAAATGCTGTGTCCATTTTTTATTTTTATTGTTTACTAATTGAGCATACACTTTTAAGTAACGAGTTAGATATAGTCTCATGCATTAACGCGCAAGCCTCCAACACTAGCGGTGAATGTGCACACGTATCCATAATTTCAGCTTGTAAGCATCCTGTAATAATAGAACTTGTGGGTGCATGCTTTGGCTTCTAAAATATAGACATGTTGTATTATTGTTCTAGTTCATTAGGTTTCTCTTTTTCACGTGTTGCAGCTAGCTGAGTCTGCAAAGGCCCAATTTTCAGGACGTGAGTTCAGCGACCATGTTGCTCTTTATCGGGCTTTTGAGGGCTGGAGAGAAGCTGAAAGGAAGCAGTCTGGTTATGAATACTGTTGGAGAAATTTCCTTTCTACACAAACTCTGAGAGCCATTGATTCCTTAAAGAAGCAGTTCCTTTATCTGCTCAAAGACATTGGTTTGGTTGAAACTGTTGATAATTGCAACAAATGGAGTCATGATGAACATCTCATCCGTGCTCTTATATGCGCTGGTCTCTTCCCTGGGATATGCTCTGTTGTGGTCAGTTCATATTCGTGCTCATATTCCCTCAATCAGTCCAATATTATTTGTTGATAATGTTTGGCCGGCATTTCTATCAGCATATTAAGTACTAATAGTTGTATATTTATACAGAACAAGGAGAGGTCAATATCATTAAAAACCATGGAGGACGGACCAGTGCTTTTGCATTCGGTACGATTATTCAGTTAACGCACCTTTTGATACTTATATATCTCTATGTCGAGCTTGGATTAATATCCCTTAATTGTTTTTGTGTCAGAATTCTGTGAATGCTCAGGAAGCCAAGATTCGATTTCCTTGGCTTGTTTTCAATGAAAAAGTGAAAGTCAATTCAGTATTTCTCCGCGATTCAACTGGTGTATCTGATTCCGTGGTACTTTTATTTGGAGGACATATTTCTAGAGGCGGAATCGTAAGTCTTATGTTTGGAGGACATTACATTGCGAATTCCTTTAGTTTAAAGTCCACTTGCTTGTAGTTAATGCAGTTTTGTTTTTCTTTTCTTTTCTTTATAGGATGGCCACATGAAAATGTTGGGGGGATATTTGGAATTTTTTATGAAGCCCGAGTTGGCTGCTACATACCTGAGTTTAAAGAGTGAGCTTGATGAACTCCTTCAGAAGAAGGTATATATATGAAATGAAATGTTTGTTATGTAGTCATTTTCCATTAAATTGTTCAACAATTCAAATCTTAGATGTCTCATATTTTGTTGCACTGCAGCTTTTAAATCCAAAGATGAACATAGAGGAATGTCATGATGAACTTCTAACAGCAGTGAGATTGTTGGTATCAGAGGACCAATGCGAAGGCAGATTTGTGTACGGGCGTCAGATTCCAACACCTTCTAGAAAACCCGAAAAAGATATTCAATCAGGTATACGAAAAGGCGGCAATGACAATGCAAAATCTCTTCTACAGACCTTACTTGGAAGGGCAGGTCACGAACCACCTTCATACAAGACAAAACCACTAAAAAACAACAAGTTCAGATCAACGGTTACATTCAACGGTCTAGATTTTGCTGGAGGACCTTGGGGAAGTAAGAAAGATGCTGAAAAGGATGCAGCTGCAGAGGCTCTCAGGTGGTTGACTGGTGATAACCAGTCATCCGAAGAAACTGTCGACTACATGTCTACCCTTCTCAAGAAAAGCAAGAAAAAACAGTCTAATTCTCCTGCTAGGTGGAGGTAATACTTTCTATTACTTAATTTGTTGGTAAATGATTGAAAAAGTCAACCCGAAAAGATAAATGGTTCGAGGCAACAGAACGATATTTTTTGGGGGCAGAAGCTTTGTGAAGCTTTGTTCGGTAATATGGTATAACTATAGCAGAGGCTCGCTCATCATCATCTGTATATATATTATCTGCTAATTGGTGTTAAGAGTTATGTAAAAGTTTTGATTTGGAATGTCGTAAGCAGATTCGTCCTGATTTGAATTTGCTGTAAATTGAAACAGCATCTGTATGATCTTTAAATACATTAAGCCTAGTAAAAGCATTTTTTCGACCTTTTGTAAGGTGGATTTAGGCCGATACAATTTTTTTCTCTGTAGGAAAACGAGTAAAGTGAAATATTGCAAAACTGATGATATTTTTTGTCGATTTATCAGTATGCACCTTCAAAGCAGCTGCAGTTATGCTGTTATACTGAAATTATTCTAGATTCTTTGATATCAGAGTATGATTTCTGGTGATTTTGTCAAACTTGACCTTCGACTGGTTATATATATATATATATATATATATATATATATATATATATATATATATATATATATATATATATATGAAATGCCTTTTTAGGAAATTATTTGGTTAAGACTGTTGTCTGAATCTGACACCGAGTAGCTGTATGTATTTTAGGTGTGTATGCATGTATTGCAGTTAATTGCTCACCCCCTTATAATGTCTGACTATATAAAAAAGTACTCATGTTAAAAATATTAGTAAGGATCCTCTATGTTGTGTTTCATATAGCTTGCTGCCCCTTACATGAAATTAGGATCGGCAATTGAGCCGGGTCTAACCGAAGCCCGATGGCTCGGCCCGATTATATTTGTGCCGAACCTACTTTTTAGTGAGTCGGGCCGAGTTTGAGCAATTTTACTAAACCCGATTTATTTATGAGTCGAGTTTGAGTCTACAATGGCTCAATCCGAATAAGGTCTGACTTATTAGGTTAATAATAAAATATATATTATATTTATGATTTTAATGTTATGACTCAACATACAAGTTACGATCGTATAATATAATTTTATTTGCAAAATAAAATGAATTAAGTGGTGGTGGTGACATTAAGTAAAATAGGAATCAAATGCAAAATACCCATTGAAATCCAGCTGCTGAAATTTATCACCGATATTTGAGAATATAAAATGTTTCCAATAATAAGAGTTACTAGTCTTATTTTTACTTCTTTCAGTCTTATTTTTAAGTTTTTCCAATAACTTGCGAAGATCGTTTAGTGTTTTTTTGGATTGGCTTCAAATGGAGGTAAATCTTGTTTATCACTTGTTTTTATAATTTTTTTTTACTCATCACAATTGTATAATAATGAGGCCCGATATAAACTCGAAACCCGAAAAATACATGAGTCGAGCTTGAGCCTATACTAATGAGGCCCGATGATATGTGAGCTTGAGCCTATAGTAACGAGGCGACCCAAGCTCGGCTCACATGACCCGATTGCCAGCCGTACATGAAATTAGCATGTAAACTTAGTTAAATGACAAAACTACCCTTATTAGTTAAAAATTTGTGAAAAATATTTGGTATTGCGTAAAATAAAGAGAATAATTTCATTTAGATTAAAGTCCTTTACTTAAATTTTAGTATCGTTTATATTTCATGGAACATTTCTCATTCTATTTTAGGGTCTGTTTGAATCATGGATTTGAAAATAAAGAAACGAGAAATGTAAATGGAAATGAAATATGTTTGGTTTCGAAGAAAAATAAAAATGGAAATCTTGGTTTAATGACGTTCGACCGCGACCGATGTCCGATTGTGCGAGGAAGATGTAAAATCGCAACATTCGATGTTCAATGGCGATGTTTTCCTTCACTTTACTCAAAATATTTGAGGAAATAAATTTTTCTTTGTTTTAGTCTAATTGTTTTCCATGTTTTCCTCTAAATTACTTTGCAGCGTGTTTTACATTCTAACCAAACAACAAAATTATTCACCTACTTTTTTCATTTTTTAAACACTATTTTTTATAAACTAAACAAAGCCTTAAAGTCCTCTAATTAGGTTATGTGGACACTGAAAATTCAATTTTGCGCCTCATGCAACAATACATAAACATATTCACTCAACAACATATAGAGAGTTTAGCCACTAAGGACTTAATACATGAACATATTACCCAATAACACATAGAGAGCTGTGACTTTAGACTGATCTACATGAAACAGATGCATTCAACAACTTAGAGAGTTGAGGAAGAGGACTATTCAATACATGAATATATACAACACACTACATGAATATATGTATTCAACAACACATAGAGAGCTTATACAAAGAACTTAGATTGAGTTTTATTACTACATGAATAGATGTATTCCACAACACATAGAGAACTAAGGAAGAGAGCTGAGTAAGAGAATTTAGGACCCGTTTAACAAAAACATCCTACATCTAATAAGATGTTTTAGGAACGGTAAGTTATTAGATCTTATTTTAAAGATCAAATTTTGAAGTGTTTGAACATGGAACATATAAGTTACTAGAGTGCAATTTTGTATTTTAAGTGTTTTAATTAGTACAAAAATGTGGGGTATAACTATTATTTTAAAAATAATTTATAAGCTCCTAATAGCTTACTTTTAAAACTTTGAGATCTTTCTAAAAAAAAAAAATACTAAAACATTTTATAAGTTTGCCAAACATGCTCTTAGAAATTTACGAAAAAAATGAAAAGTACATAAAGAATCAACTGGAAACAATACATACACTGAGCGTAAACATAATGCTTAGATCGATGACTTAGTACTATATGAACAAATGCTTACGGGTGGGGGCACACGTCCACCAAGCTCCTTAATTTGCCATTTCACTATCAATATATCTATCTGTTGTCTATTCATATCTATATCGTCTATAATTACTTTTTTTATTATATATATATGTATATATATATATATATATATATATATTATAGAAGTACTTGTGTGGCTGGGGTTTCTTTCACTTCTGTATGTACCAAAATGCCCCTAAATAATTAGGTTAGTAAAATAATTTTATACACACAGATTAGTTCAATCTGTAGAGGTGCATCTAAAATTAATAGTACATGCAAATTAATTAGTTCATGCATATGATGAGGTTCATCCAACTGATACGATTCGCCGTAGCTCTCGCAAGCCAAAACCCAATCCATGCTATTTAACAGATGGCTAGAATGATATGCACGAGAAAAGTTTAATTAAATATTATTATTTATTTACTTATATTTTGTTTAAAAGTTATTATTAGATTATGGGTAGTTATTGTAGAGAAGTTAATGTATTAATGGGGAACTATTGTAGGAGTTGTTTTTCTTTATATGCAAAAACGGAATTTGAAGTTTCATCTATAGCAATATATTGCTTCTTTTACCAGGAGATTGTATCAATTGGTATACAGAGCCACATTGAGATAACATCAATACCGGCTTGAACGATGGCAACTAACAGAGAAAGATTGGAATTGTTGGAGAATTCCATCCAAGAAATAAAGACATCGATGCAACAGTTAATGGAGAAATGGCGAGAACAATGCAATCTGCGTAATCCTTGGGGCAGACGGAACAGTCGTTCGCAAACGAACACGTTGACCGAAGGGGAAGATAGCGAGGGGACTCACGCTTCCAACGGCTCAGTGAGAAGACGAGCGTCGGGACAGAGGGGTCACGAATTTAGGGACAGACGGAGGAATCAAATACGAATGGATTTTCCAAGGTTTGTTGGGGAGGAATCGAGGGTTTGGCTTAGTCGGGCAAAACAATTTTTTTTTGGCTAACGAAATCCACGGTACACGAAAGGTTACATTAGCGTCATTTAATCAAGAAGGGGATGCCAATCAATGGTTGCAGTGGTTCGAGCGAGCAAATCGAGATCGCCGAATTTCGTGGAAACACTTCGAAAAGGGACTTCTTCTCCGTTTTGGACACGGAGACTATGAAGATCCAAATGAGTCAATATGTCATCTTCGTCAAAGAGGACGATTTTGTGAATTCTTAGGAGAATTCGAACGCCTCATGAATTGTTTGCCGGAGTGGGGAGAAGAGGCACTCATGGGAGCCTTTATGGCTGGCCTCCGAGAAGAAATAGCAAGTGATGTTCGGCTATTTAAACCAAAGGATTTGCAAAATGCTATCAAATTAGCCAAGAGAAAGGATGAACAATTACATTCAACACGAAAATGGAATTTGGATAATCGCCTAACAGGGAGAGGGGCGCCAACGACAAGTAATTGTAGTCGACCACTGCTGACCGGGGAGACACGACGAATATCGTGGGATGAGTTGCAACAACGGAGAGAAAAAAATTAATGCTACAACTGCGACGAGAAATATGTTCCGAGGCATCGATGTAAACGCGCACAAGCATTATTGATTGAAATGGAGAAAAATGAAGAAGAGGACTTTGAAGATGAACCCCATATTTCATTAAACGCATTGGGGAAGAAACCGGGGCCCCTAAGATGCGCCTCGCGGGTTTGTTAAGGAAGGCAAGGGTAGAGATGTTGATCGATAGTGGGTCCAGTTTGAATTTCATTAATCCACGACTTGCTGAGGAACTACGAATTCCGGTGACTCGAATTCGACCGTTTCTTGTCAAGGTTGCCAATGGGGAGAAGTTAGAATGGTGTGAGAAGTTTGTAAAGGTACCTATGGAGCTGCAAGGATATGCGTTTGAAACGACTATCTTTTCTTTTCCGATTATTGGCTTGGATGTCGTACTCGGCTTGCCTTGGCTAGAATCCCTCGGGCCTGTTCTAACAGATTATCATGCTAGGTCGATGTGGGTCTACAAAGGGGATCGAGAACACCACATTAAGGGACGTCGAGGAAAGAAATTGAGCAGAGTGACGTGAATTCAATTTTGGCAGATTGGGAAGAAGGTGGAGAACTATTTGGGCTTACATCGATTCACCAATATGAACCAAAATCAATTAAACCTGCAGAAAACAAAGCCATACAACAAATTCTGGAGGAATTTGCTGATGTACATGAGGAACCAAAAACATTACCACCACCGAGAGAGTTCGACCACCGTATCCCTCTTACCGACGAATCAAAAGTGGGGAACGTTCCACCGTATAGATACGCTCACTTTCAAAAAAATGAAATAGAGAAGCAGGTAGCGGAATTACTCGAGTCGGGGCTGATTCGGCATAGTAATAGTGCGTTCTTGTCGCCAGTTTTATTAATTAGTACGAAAGAAGGATGGATCTTGGCGTTTTTGTACAGATTACAGAAAATTAAATGAAGTCACTGTCAAAGACAAATTTCCAATTCCAACGGTTGACGATATGTTGATGAACTTCATGGTGCGGATTTTTTTAGCAAATTAGATCTTCGTGCTGGATATCATCAAATACGCGTTCACCCAGACGATATCCACGAGACCGCATTTCGGGCACACGATGGGCACTATGAATATTGGGTGATGCCATTCGGATTGTGTAATGCACCATCTACATTCCAAGCCGCCATGAATGAAATCTTTCGACCATACTTGCAGCGATTTATACTCGTTTTTTTTGACGATATATTGATCTACAGTAGCAATTGGGACGACCACTTGAAACATTTGCATACGACCTTTGGATCATTGAGGAAGGGACAATTTTACATCAAACCGAGTAAGTGTTGCTTTGGGCAGCGACAAGTTGAGTATCTGGGCCAATGGATATCTCGAGATGGAGTTCGTGTGGACCAACAAAAAGTGCAAGCCATGGTGGAGTGGCCGAAACCAGCTACAGTAAGAGAGTTGCGTGGATTTTTGGGGTTAACGGGTTATTACTGTAAATTAGTGCAGAACTATGGAACCATAGCGCGACCGCTGACTAATCTCCTTAAAAAAGGGCAATTCATGTGGAATGAGGAAGCAGAGAAGGCTTTCGATGTGCTGAAACTTGCAATGACGACCACACCTGTATTGGCTTTATCGAATTTCGCCGAAAAATTCGTTATAGAGACAGATGCATCGGGGAATGGTATTGGTGCAATCTTGAGTTAGAATGGACGTCCAATAGCATTCCTTAGCAAGGGAATCAACGAGAGAAAACGAGCATGGTCGACTTATGAGAAAGAAATGTTAGCAATCCTAGAAGTGGTCCGGAGCTGGCGACTTTATTTACTTGGGCGATGGTTTCAAATATGCACCGACCATAAAAGCTTACTTTGTTTGCTCGAGCAAAGAATCACAACCCCGGAACAACAGAAATGCATAGCCAAGCTTTTGGGATTTTATTTCGAGATAGTATACAAGCCCGGAAAAGAGAACGGGGCAGCCGATGCTCTATCTCGCCGTGAACAACTAGACAAGGAGAACCTCAACATGTCCGAGGTTGATCAAGAGACGGAGGGTAAATTGCGGGCAATCACACTACCAAATTGGGATATTTGGAACGAAATCGCTCGATCAACTCGTTGAGATCTGCAACTTAAAGAGTTGAAACAAAAATTGAAGGCAGATCCACTCAGTTCCAAGGGGCATGAGTGGCGCAATGGATGTGTGTGGTTCAAAGGGCGAGTAGTGGTGCTTGAAGTGTTGCCCCTTCGCGAGAAATTATTGCGGAAGTTCCATTGTTCTCCCTCAGCAGGCCACGCGGGTGCTCTTAAAACCATTAAGCGGATTTCACAAATATTTTATTGGCAAGGGTTGCACAGCGATGTCAAGAGGTTTATTCGAGAGTGTGACATGTGCCAACGGAACAAGGCGGATTTGCGTAAACCAGCTGGGTTACTGGAACCTTTACCCATTCCCGAGTTAATTTGGTCAGATATTAGCATATGGATTTCATCGAGGGTTTGCCGAGATCGGGTGGAAAATATACAATTTTGGTCGTTGTGGATCGATTGTCAAAATATGCTTATTTCTTATCCTTGGCTCACCCTTTCACGGCTAAAGATGTGGCCAACATATTTATTTGTGGGGTGGTAAAGTTACGTGGCTTGACAATGTCCATTGTTTCCGACTGGGACAAGGTTTTTTTGAGCCAATTTTGGAAGGAATTGTTTCTCTTGCAAGGCAGGGAGCTGAAGATAAGCTCGCGTATCACCCCGAGACAGACGGGAAAACAGAAGTGGTGAATCGATGTCTCGAGCGATACTTACGATGCTTCGTGTGTCTTAAACCGCGACTTTGGGAAGACTTCTTAGCATGGAATGCATTCTGGTATAATTCTTCATTTCACCAATCTACTGGGATGTCGCCTTTTGAAGCCGTTTATGGGAGACCTCCGCCGCCGTTAATCCAATATATACCAGGGATGGCGGTGGTGCAGGAGGTAGATTATGCACTTCGTTCGAGAGATGAGTTGTTGAAAGAGCTTAAGGAGAACTTGGCAGCTGCAAGGAATAGAATGAAACAGGTTGCTGATAAACATCGCCGCGAGGAAAACTTTGAAGTGGGAGACTGGGTGTATTTGCGACTCCAGCCTTATCGGCAACACTCTGTATTTAAACGAATTTATCAAAAGCTTGCTAGTCGTTTCTATGGTCCGTTCAAAGTGATCAAGCGGGTGGGATGTCTGGCGTATCGACTAGAGTTACCGGTCGATTCTCGAATACATCCGGTGTTCCATGTGTCATTATTGCGGCGTAAGATTGGAAACCAAGCTGCAGCAGTACCCACATTGCCGCCATACAGCCCAGATGGTTCTCCACATGTCGAACCGGATAAAATCTTAGACACTCGAACAGTGGTGGGCAAGGGTGGTCGGGAGCGGCAGGTGTTGGTACATTGGAAATTCTTGCCTAGTGAAGAAGCTACTTGGGAGCCATTCGTAGTTCTAGCCAAGCAATTTCCCAATCTCAACCTTGGGGACAAGTTTCGTTTCGAAGAGGAGGAGAATGATACGATTCGGCGTAGCTCTCGCAAGCCAAAACCCAATCCACGCTATTTAACAGATGGCTAGAATGATATGCACGAGAAAAGTTTAATTAAATATTATTATTTATTTACTTATATTTTGTTTAGTAGTTATTATTAGATTATGGGTAGTTATTGTAGGGAAGTTAATGTATTAATGGAGAACTATTGTAGGAGTTGTTTTTCTTTTAATGCAAAAAACGGAACTTGAAGTTTCATCTACATCAGTATATTGCTTCTTTTACCAGGAGATTGTATCACCAACTTTAATTGGTACACAATGTATTGGATAGCCAACGTTATTCACCTGATTTTAGAATTGATAATAAAATTTTGAGAGTGAGCGATAGTAAAGGAAAGATGATAAGCCCACGACTCTTTGAATACATCTCCTTTACTACCGCAACTTATTAACAAAAACATATTATATATACTCCTAAGGGCCCTTTTGCTTTAATTGATCCAGTGAGATAGATTAAATACTCCCAATGTATCGATTGTTTGGTTGTATTTTATAGTGTGTGGATTATTTGTGGGTCCCACAAGAAAATCCCACAAGTCTTTGATTCCATAATCTCACCTCGAAGGTGAGATTGCCCAATCCCTTGCCTTTCTGCCATGGCCCACCCAATTACCATAGTATTTGCGTTGATATCTTTTATGAAAAACTCCAAAAAGCCCCGAGTAGTGGCCAAAATTTCACATGAACCACATATAAATACATAATTTTTCCCATTCCAACTTTGGCAACCCTAGTTGGTGATTTTTCGGTGAAGCATCTCGCGTCAATTGAATTTCTTCTTCACTCTTTTGTATTGTATTTATTTTTTTTCTATCAATACATTTAACACAAAAATCCAATTTTAATTTGTGCGGTGTTTTTTTTTCCGTATTTGTTCAGTGGTGGCCGAAGATCGACTAAAGTGAAGGTGGAATTCTGGTTTTCCCAATTTAGAATCAGCCCAGGTTCGTGTTTTTGCAATTTTGCTACAATAATGTTCGTGGATGTCTGTTAATGAATTTTTTTGGTATTTTGGCTTTGCCTCTTAAGGATCTTGAAACTGACAGTGTGAGAAATTGATTGTAGTATGGTCAGTGTTAATTATTTGTTAGTGGTTTTTCCGAAAATTATGTTCTTGTATTTTCCCACAATTTTAAACGAATGAATATCAACAATTTTCCATTTGTGAGTCATTATTCTTGCTGAATCCCTCTTGTTTCTAAATGAATTTTTTGAAAACAGCCTTGTCATTGGGATCGATGGATATTTACCAACAAAGAAGAGGTTACGGTTGTACTCAATCAAGTAATAGATGACATTATGCTTGATATAGTAACTTTTGTTCAGTTCTATTTGTCTCTGAGGCGTCGTCGTATTACCAGTTCAGCCCATGTTCCGAGATTATATAGTTTGATTGCTAAAGCACCATCTCAAATGAATAATTTGAATGACCTTCTGAGTTTTAATAATGTGAAATGTCATGATAATCTTAGAATGAACTTGGACACCTTTAAACGTTTTTGTTACCTCCTTGAACATCTTGGTTGTCTTCTTCCCACAAGATATTTCCAAATACCCGAACAAGTAGCTATGTTCTTACAAATCTTGGGTCATCACACGAAAAATGTTGTTGTTCGATCTTCTTTCAAAAGATATGGGTTCACCGTTAGCAAACATTTCTATGGGGTGTTAGAAGCTGTTCTTAAATTACACTCTGTCCTCCTGGTTAACCCTCAACCTATAGATCAAAATTGTGATAATGAGAGGTGGCACTTCTTTACGGTACACTGATATTATTGGTGACTATTTTGCTTCAAATTATCATTTGTTTCATAATATAAGTTTTATAACATCCATGGCAATATTTTTCCCACGTGATTAGGGTTGTCTCGGTGCTCTAGATGGCACTTATGTTGATGTCAGAGTTTCCTTACTTGACAAACCAAGGTATAGGAATCGGAAGGGTGACATATCTGTTAATGTACTTGCTGTTTGTGATGTTAACCTCAATTTCGTATATGTGTTGACGAGGTGGGAATGATCTGCCGCGGATAGTAGAGTCCTTCATGATGCTGTCACCAGGGCTAACGGGCTAAGGGTGCCTAAGGGTAAGAACCTTAAAAATTCTTCTTTTAGAATCTCAAATAAAATACTACGTAATAACAGTGTCATGTCAACCTATAGGTCACTACTATCTCGTTGATAACGGCTACACTAATGGGGAAGGTTTTCTGTCACCTTACCGACATGTTAGGTACCATCTTAAAGACTACGCTGTAGGCACACTTGCACCTCAAGACTACCAAGAATATTTCAACGAGAAACATGCTAAAGCCCGTAACGTGATAGAGCGTGCATTTGGAATTTTAAAGTCCAGATTTGGTATTCTTCGGAGTGCCGCATATTACCCAATCAAAGTTCAAAACCGCATTATAATGGCTTGTATTACTTTAATTCACAACTTTATAAGGACTACGAATGACTACGACCCCGTGGAGGCCCTTGTTCCTCAATTTATTACAACCAACGGAAATACTCCAAACTGTGTCGAAGTCATACGAAATGTCGAGTCATCCCAACAATGGACAGATTGGAGAGACAATCTCGCGCATAACATGTGTAACGAGTGGCGTAGCAGTAATTAGTAAAACCATCTTCTATTTTGAACAGTTAATTGTTATGGTTTGGACTATTTTATGAATTGTAATTTTATTTAAATTTATTTTCCCATGACTTTGTAATGTTCAACTGTTTGTGTGTTATTTATTTTATTAAATGGTACTTTTATTTTTATGTGCATTAAAAATGTGTGATTTTTTCATTCGCATTAGTTATGGAGGGAACTAGCATGTCCCAAAGAAACTCCAATTTGAAAGGGAAATCGGGAATCACACGAAGGACTTGGACTTTAATAGAAGAACAAATGTTGATTTCTGCTTTGAAAGACATTGTTGCACGTGGGTGGAAATGTGATAACGGGTTCAAAACAGGTTATCTTGCTACACTAGAGGGTGCGATGTCTGTTTCGTTTCCTGGGACAGACTTGAAGGCTGAGCCCCACATCCATTCCAAAATTCATGTTTGGAAGAAGACTTATGTAACACCCCACATTTTCATAAGCATATTATAGGGATTTATTGAATAAATTATCGTTTATGCACATTTCTATACATACATTACCTTTCATGAATTAATTAGTAAATGCTATGCACCTTAATTTCTTACATGCATTATATGAGATCATGATGAATATACATTCATGGATTAATTTGTAATTTCAATGCATTCTAAGTGCACGTTTAAGTGATTTTTATAAATTATGATATTTATGAATTAGGTGTACTTGTTTGATTAAATGATTTAATAACTTCGATTTCGTGATTAATTTATTCTTATGATTTTGTGACTCTACTCCTACGAATTTTGTGAATTAGAATTTATTATGCAACTTAATTGAATTAGTTAATTCATGAATTTTCATAGTTTAATTAATGGATTTATGATTAGTAATTAGTTAATCCCATTTATCTAAGTGTTTATATGACTTATAATATATTTTATAATTTGGTTAATAGTTCCACTCAATTTCTCTTTTATTCTGTAGTTAAATATTTATATGTGCTTAAGTGTGTGCATGAGCCGTGTAATTTCTTATGCATATGTGTGAATTATATGAATGTGTCATGTGTATGTGTATGGTGTGTTTATATGACATATTATATGAATATGTATACTATCATATGTTATATATTCTTGATTATATATGTGAGGATTTAATTATGTGTATACATGTATGTATGTTCTAAGTGCATGTTTATTTTATGTACATGTATGTGACATACATGCACATAACTCTCTCTCTCACTCTCGGTAAATACATGGGGAATTTCTTCCCAAATTCTTCTTTCTATTATTTTAATATTATATATAGATACATATATATATAGATGTTTTGTGTGTGCATGTGCTTTGTGATTTATGAAATTGCCGTGTGTATGGGTTGTGTGTGTTGGGTTTGTGGTGTCTTTACAAGTGTCCTAATTCCCCTAATTGCAATCTACACCCACTTGCCTTCTTTATTACAAGTAAGTCCCTTCACTCCCCTATAAATTGGCCCTTCCTCTTCACTATTTTCAGCATAAACACATCAGCCAAAAATCACTCCTTTTCTCCTCTATTTCTCGTCCAAATACAGCCCCAAAAGGAAGAATTCATCTTCCACTTCCAAACCTTCAAGATTCTTCATAAAAGTCTCTATTTTCCTCTTCTAAAATCCTCTCAAAATGACTCTCTCTCCTTAAATTCGAGATTCCCCAAATACACTCAAAGAAATAACCATATAATCTCTCAAAACTCAGCCCTAAAGCTCTCCAATACCACCAATGTCAAGCCCAAAGACTTCCAAGCCAAAACTCCATGGATCCTTGGTTTCTTCTCCTTCTTAGCCTTTGATTTTCATGGGTAAGGACCTCTTGGTCTTTACTGAAATAATAACCTAATTAATATGAATTATATGTGTCTTAATGAATTATATGTTTGTGGTTTTAATTTTGGGCTTTAGAAGATAAAGGTCTTGATGAACACTAATTGAATTTCAGTTTCCTAGCCTCTGTTTGTATTGCATGTCTCATCGGGTAATACTTAAGATAAAATTATGAAATTTTACAGTATTGTAGATATTTGTGTTAGCTTAATTTTGATATAAATTATGCATAAATCGGATTTATATTGAGTAAGTTATGAACCGTTTTCTGAAACTGCACAGTTTCTGAGTCATTTATGAATTATTTGTTAAACATGACTTTGTACTAATTTTATTTGGTGATTTACTTGGATATGATTATAGACTTGTTAAACGTATTCTCTGCAAAATTTCACAGTGTTTGGTTAAAGGTATGAATTATGTGGTAATTTTAAAGTTGATTGCTCTGTTCTGGAAATTTGACTATGTGACTGCACTAAATTAAATATTTATCTTAAACGGTTAAGTCTATTGCTAAACTGTTTTAACTAGATAGAATATACTTATAGATGAACATTGTGTGAAATTTTCAGGTGTTTTGGATATAGTATCTAAGAGATATGAATTTTCAAAGTTGAAATACCAAAACTGTCCGATTTTCTAAAATAAACTATTTTGAACTAGAAAGTATGTTTAGAAGTATGGTTTTAAATTCTTGATCCTTAGTCAATAAAAGAATAAAAATTATATTGAGATAATAAGATATAATAAGTTGAATTTAATTATAGTTATGAATTATTCATTTAAGTCATTATGTGTGTTTCGATTGATTCGGTATGTTGGTTTGAGATTCATTATGTGTGTGCCGTATGTGTGTAAGTATTGAAGATTGTTGAGATTACTTGTGAGATTATTGGTCAATTAAACTCGTTAATGTTATATAGTATATCCTATATTTCATACTTTATATATATGTTAAATAAACGACTATATATTTATATATCCTAGCCTGCGTGGTCGTAGGAATAATTCCCGATCCATGGCTTATATATGTATACTATCTCTATAGCAACCTACGTGGTCGTCGAGTGAAACTCCGATCCATGGTTTATGTAAATATCAAAATATACTATTATAAATATATGTGGGGGTTGTGTACAACTATATGTGTATGTGTGTGGATGAACTATTCTTTATGTGATTTGTGTTTATTGTGCTACACTTGATTGGATATCATTGCCGTGTGTGTGTGTACGGTCGTGTAACACCCCACGTGTTCAAAACACGATAATAAAAACTCTAGTCACGTAAATACTAAATTTTACCAAAAATAGGGCTATACGTGAATTATTGATATCCGAATTATTAGATATCAAATTTATTACGTGACCTTATGTGCCTATGTGTTTCGGTAATTATGCATGCATATTAGGAATTATCATAATATATAATATATGAATATATGTATGTGTGTGCCGTGTATGTGTGTGTAATTAGGGGTGGATTATTAATTAATTAGAAAATAAATAAATGATTATCCTAAAGCCTAGCCTAACCCCTATTAACCCAATCCTACACTCCATCTCTAGCATGCTTAACTAGAAGGTCAAGAGTCCCTCTCTCCCCCTCATTTCGGCTGCACCCAAACCCCCTCCTTCTTCATTGTTCTTTCCTCTTTCAAACCACCGAAACCACCATTGATAGCAGCTCCACCAAAGCTCGAACCACCCCAAAAATCAGCAAGATACTTCTCAAACCAACCATGAGAATTCCCTATCTCACCCTTGCCCTTGAATTCTCCAAGAACACTATAAATACATGGTGCCCCTTCACGAATGAGAACACTTCTCACCTTGAAATCTACACCGTGTCATTCCACATTAAGGTAGCTTGGCTAAATCTGCAAGCTTGAAGAAGGTAAGAAGCTGCCATCCCAAGTTCTTCCACCTCTTCTTTCTTCTTCGTTCTTCCCTTCTAACTTTCGGTTTTTCTTTGAAGGTTCCCAAGAACCTTTCCCCTCTTCATCTAGCTTTCTTTCCCTTTGTTTTTTCAAGGTAAGGAATCGAAATCCTTGCTGCAAATGGAGGTATCAAGTACAAAAGATAAAAATTTCGAAATTAATTAAAAGACACCCCTAATTCTTGTTTTGTGTTAATTCTTGTATTTACTTGTTCCTTTTCGTTAGTTCATATGATTTATTTTATTGCATGTATGATCAGAGGTCTTAAATGGTAGATTTGAGTCGATTACCTTCATAGATGTTTCGGTTCTTTCGAAAAATTGTGAAAAAAATTGAATTTGGAAAAGTTTTGGGGTTGCATGTGTAAATCGGCATATTTTCGGGTCAGATCTGCAAGTTGTGAGAAGTCAGATTCATATAAGTTTCAAAAATGATTTTTAGCATTTATTGAACTGAAATTTCAGATTTAGGGAAATTTTTAAGAAAAGAGTAATTTTTGAACTTCTAGTGGCCTTGCATGTATGGATCTAAAAGTTTTGGGGTGGAAAATGGAATTTTCAAAGTTGTTGCATAAACTAAAATCTTAATTTCGTTTTCTGCATATTTTTGAATAATGATTTCGGATTTTTGGGGAATTTTCTTGAAAAAGTGGATTTTGAAATCATAGTATTGTTGCATGTGTTATTTGAAAGAGTTTTGGGGTAAATCTGTAATTTTTGGAGAATTGGTTCCAATTAGAATTCCAGGTTTGTTTTCCAGCATTTGGTAAAGGGTAATATTCAGTTTAAAAGGGGTTTACTAAAAAAAAAAAAAAAAAAAAGGGAGTTTGTGCATTTTAGAGGTCTTGCATGTCTAGATCTAGAGAAGCTAGGGTGAATTATGTAATTTCCGGAAATTTTGCATCAAATCAATTTTAACTGAGTTTTCTGCATTAATCTGAATTTAAGTTAAGTTAAGGGTCGATTTTCATGAAAGTATGAATTTTTGAACTTTAGGGTATATTGCATGTATGAGTCTTGAACTTTGGGGGCATAACTGTAATTTTCAGAAGTTCAGGGGTGTTGTGCTGAAAACCCGAAACCTCCAAAACTAATATGGTTCCTTGATCTTGGAATTTAATTGAAATTAGGTAGCTTAAGGAAAGATAGAAGATAGGTTGATCCTTAATAAGTGGGTGTTATATTCTTGGATGAATATGTGTGAATACACAATTTGATCATGGTTAGTCTTTTGTGAAATATGTGTTTAATTGTCACTTGATTGATATTTGTGATGTTTTGTGACTTTTATATTTCTTATGGGCTATTGTGGAATATTGATAACCTTATGTACTCAACCGAAATTCTTAATACTTCTGCCGTGCCATTTTGTAATTAAATGAAATAAATTGGGGAATTAATGAAATACTTAGAAAAGATGAGAAAGGATACGGGGGGCCGGTATTCCAACCATAGATACTATAGTTGGGTGGTTTGATTCCACCAAAACGGGCTCAGAATAATCTTCTCGTGTTCTAAGTAAAGAAGTTGATTTCTCATCGGATCCGATAAAAATGAAGATTTCTTATGTTTCTATAGTTAATGAACTATATGTACTAGAAATGTAAATTGTGTTAATTGTTGTTGCGCTTGTGCTATTATTATATAGTATATGTAGTACGACTATATTTTTAAATTCTTGGTATCTTTCGATAACCTTACTGAGCTTTGTTAGCTCATATAGATATTCTCCGTTTGCAGGTACTAGTACTACTCACTCCACCGGATTGGACTAGTCGACGCTTCGAGAGGACGATTCCGGGTTTTTGGTTCGTATGGAGGATCTACTTATAATGCTTGTAGTGTTATCTTTTGTGTACATTGTCCTTAGGACAATTACGATTTCTATAGTAGCTCATGTGTATTATTATCCGTGGTAAAGGAGACTAAGTTCTCCGAATGTGGGCCCCTTTTTGTTAAACTATGGTCCACCTATTAATATGTAGTTTTAATGATGGACTTTAACTCTTTTCCTATGTTTTATCAAGGTGACACCACATAGAAGTCTATATTACGAAATTATTGGGTAATTAGACGTATACTCTACCATCCCACTAAATCACTTCGCCGAAACGCTTTTCCGAAGCCGTCTCCATCTCCAAATTCCAAACCTCAAAGGAAATAATAATAGTATGAAATCGGTCTCCTAAACCCCGTACCCACATACCCATATACTTAAATAATACCTTAAAAGCTTCCGTGCATGGCAAACTCTCTCGGTTTGCTATACGTATACTAGGGGGTGTCACAGACATGGTATCAGAGCAAAATTTGTAGAAACTTTATACGAGCATCGAACCGGAATTCGGAAGCCTCGAAGCGAGAAGACTCAGTCAGTCCGGTAATTATGTGCATACTTGTGTTATATATTATTTTCTGTTGTTCTAAAAATATTTTGCAACACACATACTAAGATATGGCAGGAAGACCATCTCGGAACACCGCCGCCACAAATAATCTCCCAGACACCGCTAACGTTATTCTCGGTCTTTCCAACCTTATCCGCGAGAAAGCGCAGAATCATCACGATCAGATTCAACAACTCCTTCAAAGCCGACAAACCCCACCTACACCTCAACCAAATCCCCAAAGTCTATACGAACGTTTCCTCCGTATGAAGCCCTCTGAGTTCCACGGTGATCCCGACCCGGTCATAGCCGAGGAGTGGATCAAATCCTTGGAGGTGATCTTTGATTACATGCAAATGGATGACCGTGAACGAGTGCACTGTGCCCTCTTTCTACTTCGCAACGAAGCCCGGAACTGGTGGGAAGGAGCTAAGGAAGGTGTTGAACTCGAGAACTTGTCATGGGAAGCATTCAAAGTCCAGTTCTTCGAGAAATACTTTTCCAAGGACGTCCGGGCCAACAAACTCAAGGAATTCTTGGAACTCCGCCAAGGGAATCTTACCATGACCGAATACGTTCGGTTATTCGAGCGAGGGTGCTTGTACGCCCCATTCATCGCCAAGGACGCCGAAGAAAAGAAAAATCACTTCACAAGGGGGCTACAACCTGAAATCCGAAGGGATATCCGCATGTCCGACGCCACTACCTTTCGCCAAATGGTGGACAAGGCACTAACCGCCGCTCAAGACGAAAGTGAAATTCAACAAGGGAAGCGACCCCAACCACCCACGCCACGACCTTGGAAGAAGGCCAACTTTGGAAATCACAAATTCAAGGGAAAGAAGGTCCAGGATTCGAGCCTTAAACCAGTAGCATCAACAACCAAGCCAACCTGCTCGAACTGCGGAAAGGCTCACTTTGGGATCTGCGTAAGGGATACCGAGCTGTGCTTTCGATGCAAAAAGCCCGGCCATAAGGCGAGAGACTGCCCCAACGCCCAAACTCGAGTCCCAGGCCGCACATTTGCCATGACCCGAGAGCAAGCGCGTCAAGATCCGACGATGATCGCAGGTACCGTTCTTATTCTTGGAAGACCCGTGTATGCTTTGATTGATTCTGGCTCTACACATTCCTTTATTTCCTCCGATGCGTGCGTACGTCTCGGCCTACTACCGACTCAAGTAAGCCATGAATATCGCATCTCTATGCCCTCGGGCGGAGAAATGATCACTAACGGAGTAGTGAAGAATTGCCCCATTCAAATTAAATCTCAACCCATGAGGTTCGATCTCATCGTACTAACAATCGAAAACTTCGACCTCATAATGGGAATGGATTGGTTGACCAAATTCAAGGCCCAAATCAACTGCGCCCTAAAGACCGTAAGCTTTTCTCTTCCAAATCACACCCTATTAGAATTTCAAAGCGACGCCGAGACTCTAATTCCCATAATATCCGCAATCAAAGCCACCAAACTCATCAACAAGGGACATATCGGCTACCTAGTCGACCTTCTGGAGACTAGCTCAGACCCTCAACCAGTGATGTCCGAACTTCCCATTGTCCAAGAATTTTCCGACGTCTTCCCCGATGACCTACCCGGGCTACCGCCTGATCGCGAAATCGAATTCGAAATTCATCTTATTCCGGGAACAGAACCAATCTCAAAGGCTCCGTACCGCATGGCTCCTGTGGAACTCAAAGAATTGAAGAATCAAGTTCAAGAGTTACTCGATAAGGGTTACATCCGCCCCAGTCACTCTCCATGGGGAGCCCCGGTACTATTCGTTAAGAAGAAAGACGGATCTTTCCGCCTTTGCATCGACTATCGAGAGCTGAATAAGGTGACCATAAAGAATAAATATCCGCTACCCCGCATCGACGATCTATTTGACCAACTTCAAGGGTCGTCCGTCTTCTCCAAGATCGACCTCCGGTCAGGTTACCACCAGCTGAAAGTCAAAGAAACAGACATTCCGAAGACTGCTTTCCGAACTCGGTACGGCCATTATGAATTCGTAGTAATGCCGTTCGGGTTAACCAACGCACCCGCCGCTTTCATGGACCTTATGAATCGAGTTTTTCATCAGTACCTCGACAAGTTTGTCATCGTCTTTATCGATGATATTCTTATATACTCCAAGACCCAAGAAGAACATGCCTCCCATTTACGAATAGTACTTCAAACACTCCGAGATCATCAACTCTACGCCAAGTTCAGTAAATGTGAATTTTGGCTATCCTGAGTCACTTTTCTTGGCCACATCATCTCCGCCGAAGGACTTTCCGTCGACCCCAGCAAAATAGAAGCAATCTCAACCTGGCCAACTCCAAAGAATGTAAGGGAGATACGAAGTTTCCTTGGCTTAGCCGGATACTATCGCAAATTCGTTCAAGATTTTTCAAAAATCGCATCACCCCTCACTCAACTCACGAAGAAAGGAGTCACTTACCAATGGACCCCAGACCGAGAGGCTAGTTTCCAAGAACTAAAGAAGCGTTTGACCACCGCTCCAATTCTGTCACTACCAACGGGATCTGGAGGATTTGTGATTTACAGCGACGCATCCAAACTCGGACTAGGTGCCGTACTCATGCAAAACGGAAAAGTGATAGCTTACGCGTCCCGCCAGCTGAAGGAATACGAGAAAAATTACCCAACTCACGATCTGGAGCTCGCAGCAGTAGTCTTTGCACTTAAAATCTGGCGTCACTACCTATACGGCGATAAGTGCACCGTTTACACCGACCACAAAAGCCTGAAGTATTTCTTCACACAGAAGGAATTAAACATGAGGCCGCGAAGATGGCTCGATCTGGTTAAAGACTATGACTGCGAATTCCTATATCACCCCGGGAAGGCGAATGTCGTAGCAGATGCTCTTAGCCGGAAATCAATGAACGCCCTAGTAGTTGAATCAGATTTCCGAGACCGCGTGAGGACAGCTCAAGATCAGGACCCCCAATTTCAGAAAATTCGCACAAATCTCGAAGCAAACCCTAATTTCCGAATTTCCAAAGACGGATTCCTCCTATTCCAAAACCGCACTTGCATTCCCGACGATGCCGAAATGAAACGACTCATATTAGCCGAGGCACATCAGACCACATATACATGTCACCCCGGGTCAACCAAAATGTACCAAGACCTGAAGAAACTATATTGGTGGCCGAGAATGAAGAATGATATAGCTCGATTCGTTGCTCAATGCCTCACCTGCCAACAAATCAAGACTGAACACCAACGACCCGGAGGATTACTTCAACCGAACCAAATTCCCGAATGGAAATGGGAAGTGATAACGATGGACTTTGTTCAAGGATTCCCAAAGACCCAGCGCGGATCCGACTCGATCTGGGTAATCATCGATCGGCTAACCAAATCAGCCCATTTTCTTCCAATCCGCAAGACGTTTAGCCTAGATAAACTCGCAGAACTCTATATGCGAGAAATCGTCCGACTCCATGGAATTCCGACGGCTATTATTTCGGATCGAGACCCACGGTTCACTTCAAGGTTCTGGAAAAGTTTACACGGAACTCTTGGAACCAAGTTATCATTCAGCACAGCCTTTCATCCCCAAACTGATGGCCAGTCGGAACGCACGATTAAAACCCTTGAGGACCTACTTCGAGCCTGTATACTCGACTTTGGAGGCAACTGGGAATCTCGACTACCGTTGATCGAATTTGCATATAATAATAGCTTCCAATCATCAATCGGAATGGCGCCCTACGAAGCACTTTATGGACGCAAGTGCCGATCTCCCCTTTACTGGGATGAAGTTGGGGAGAGAAAACTTCTCGGACCCGACTTAGTTCAACAAACGGTGAATCTAGTTCGAGACATCCGAGAAAATATGCGAGTTGCCCAAAACCGACAACAAAGCTACGCTAATAATAGGAGGCGAGATTTGGAATTCGAAGTCGGAAGTTTAGTATTCCTAAAAGTAGCCCCTTTTAAAGGAATTTTGCGATTCGAAAACCGAGGCAAACTATCTCCGCGATATATCGGACCGTTCGAAATACTCGAAAGAATAGGCAGTCGCGCTTACCGTCTAGCACTTCCACCTAACCTATCCCGAATCCACAACGTATTCCACGTCTCCATGCTTCGCAAATACATTCCCAGCCCCGAACACGTTCTCAAGGCCGAACCTATTGAGCTAAATCCGAACCTTTCCTACGAAGAAAAACCCCTCCGAATTCTCGACTCCAAAACCAAGACACTCCGAAACCGCGAGATTCACCTAGTCAAAGTGCAGTGGCACAACCACACACCCGAAGAAGCCACATGGGAACGCGAATCAGAAATGAGAAGTCTCTATCCCGAATTATTCGGGACAGGTAACAAATTTTGGGGACAAAATTTTTAAGGGGGGAAGATTGTAACACCCCACGTGTTCAAAACACGATAATAAAAACTCTAGTCACGTAAATACTAAATTTTACCAAAAATAGGGCTATACGTGAATTATTGATATCCGAATTATTAGATATCAAATTTATTACGTGACCTTATGTGCCTATGTGTTTCGGTAATTATGCATGCATATTAGGAATTATCATAATATATAATATATGAATATATGTATGTGTGTGCCGTGTATGTGTGTGTAATTAGGGGTGGATTATTAATTAATTAGAAAATAAATAAATGATTATCCTAAAGCCTAGCCTAACCCCTATTAACCCAATCCTACACTCCATCTCTAGCATGCTTAACTAGAAGGTCAAGAGTCCCTCTCTCCCCCTCATTTCGGCTGCACCCAAACCCCCTCCTTCTTCATTGTTCTTTCCTCTTTCAAACCACCGAAACCACCATTGATAGCAGCTCCACCAAAGCTCGAACCACCCCCAAAATCAGCAAGATACTTCTCAAACCAACCATGAGAATTCCCTATCTCACCCTTGCCCTTGAATTCTCCAAGAACACTATAAATACATGGTGCCCCTTCACGAATGAGAACACTTCTCACCTTGAAATCTACACCGTGTCATTCCACATTAAGGTAGCTTGGCTAAATCTGCAAGCTTGAAGAAGGTAAGAAGCTGCCATCCCAAGTTCTTCCACCTCTTCTTTCTTCTTCGTTCTTCCCTTCTAACTTTCGGTTTTTCTTTGAAGGTTCCCAAGAACCTTTCCCCTCTTCATCTAGCTTTCTTTCCCTTTGTTTTTTCAAGGTAAGGAATCGAAATCCTTGCTGCAAATGGAGGTATCAAGTACAAAAGATAAAAATTTCGAAATTAATTAAAAGACACCCCTAATTCTTGTTTTGTGTTAATTCTTGTATTTACTTGTTCCTTTTCGTTAGTTCATATGATTTATTTTATTGCATGTATGATCAGAGGTCTTAAATGGTAGATTTGAGTCGATTACCTTCATAGATGTTTCGGTTCTTTCGAAAAATTGTGAAAAAAATTGAATTTGGAAAAGTTTTGGGGTTGCATGTGTAAATCGGCATATTTTCGGGTCAGATCTGCAAGTTGTGAGAAGTCAGATTCATATAAGTTTCAAAAATGATTTTTAGCATTTATTGAACTGAAATTTCAGATTTAGGGAAATTTTTAAGAAAAGAGTAATTTTTGAACTTCTAGTGGCCTTGCATGTATGGATCTAAAAGTTTTGGGGTGGAAAATGGAATTTTCAAAGTTGTTGCATAAACTAAAATCTTAATTTCGTTTTCTGCATATTTTTGAATAATGATTTCGGATTTTTGGGGAATTTTCTTGAAAAAGTGGATTTTGAAATCATAGTATTGTTGCATGTGTTATTTGAAAGAGTTTTGGGGTAAATCTGTAATTTTTGGAGAATTGGTTCCAATTAGAATTCCAGGTTTGTTTTCCAGCATTTGGTAAAGGGTAATATTCAGTTTAAAAGGGGTTTACTAAAAAAAAAAAAAAAAAAAAGGGAGTTTGTGCATTTTAGAGGTCTTGCATGTCTAGATCTAGAGAAGCTAGGGTGAATTATGTAATTTCCGGAAATTTTGCATCAAATCAATTTTAACTGAGTTTTCTGCATTAATCTGAATTTAAGTTAAGTTAAGGGTCGATTTTCATGAAAGTATGAATTTTTGAACTTTAGGGTATATTGCATGTATGAGTCTTGAACTTTGGGGGCATAACTGTAATTTTCAGAAGTTCAGGGGTGTTGTGCTGAAAACCCGAAACCTCCAAAACTAATATGGTTCCTTGATCTTGGAATTTAATTGAAATTAGGTAGCTTAAGGAAAGATAGAAGATAGGTTGATCCTTAATAAGTGGGTGTTATATTCTTGGATGAATATGTGTGAATACACAATTTGATCATGGTTAGTCTTTTGTGAAATATGTGTTTAATTGTCACTTGATTGATATTTGTGATGTTTTGTGACTTTTATATTTCTTATGGGCTATTGTGGAATATTGATAACCTTATGTACTCAACCGAAATTCTTAATACTTCTGCCGTGCCATTTTGTAATTAAATGAAATAAATTGGGGAATTAATGAAATACTTAGAAAAGATGAGAAAGGATACGGGGGGCCGGTATTCCAACCATAGATACTATAGTTGGGTGGTTTGATTCCACCAAAACGGGCTCAGAATAATCTTCTCGTGTTCTAAGTAAAGAAGTTGATTTCTCATCGGATCCGATAAAAATGAAGATTTCTTATGTTTCTATAGTTAATGAACTATATGTACTAGAAATGTAAATTGTGTTAATTGTTGTTGCGCTTGTGCTATTATTATATAGTATATGTAGTACGACTATATTTTTAAATTCTTGGTATCTTTCGATAACCTTACTGAGCTTTGTTAGCTCATATAGATATTCTCCGTTTGCAGGTACTAGTACTACTCACTCCACCGGATTGGACTAGTCGACGCTTCGAGAGGACGATTCCGGGTTTTTGGTTCGTATGGAGGATCTACTTATAATGCTTGTAGTGTTATCTTTTGTGTACATTGTCCTTAGGACAATTACGATTTCTATAGTAGCTCATGTGTATTATTATCCGTGGTAAAGGAGACTAAGTTCTCCGAATGTGGGCCCCTTTTTGTTAAACTATGGTCCACCTATTAATATGTAGTTTTAATGATGGACTTTAACTCTTTTCCTATGTTTTATCAAGGTGACACCACATAGAAGTCTATATTACGAAATTATTGGGTAATTAGACGTATACTCTACCATCCCACTAAATCACTTCGCCGAAACGCTTTTTCGAAGCCGTCTCCATCTCCAAATTCCAAACCTCAAAGGAAATAATAATAGTATGAAATCGGTCTCCTAAACCCCGTACCCACATACCCATATACTTAAATAATACCTTAAAAGCTTCCGTGCATGGCAAACTCTCTCGGTTTGCTATACGTATACTAGGGGGTGTCACAGGCCGTGTATGTATTTGTGTCATATGTGTGATTTAATTAGTCTATGTGATAATATGTGGTTAGTAAATCTTGGTGTTATTTTATTCTGACATATTTGTGGTGTTTGAACTGTAATAGGATTATGGTCTAAGTGTTCATGTCCATGCATAACACGTGTTTTGAAAATTGGAAGATTAATGGAATGTTTGGGTAATAAACGAATCGGATACGGTGGGCCGGTATCCAACTAGGGTTGAGAGGAGTGATACGAGTGATATGAGTGATATTGGATCCATAGACGGGCTCGAAACGGTTTATTATCCGAATATAGAAATTAATCTTTCACGGATCCGACAAAATGAAAAATGAATTTTAACATGCATTGCATTCACATGCATTTTGGTTATTTTGCAGAATAAAGTGAATTATGTGGGTATAGTGTGCTTTTATGACTTATGTGTAATAATGTGCTTTTGTGACTCGTGTGTTGTCATATATTATCTCGTGTTTAGATTGTCACGTTGGGATTCCGATAAGGATCCTGTTGCATTGCATTTATATGCGTGAAGTGTTAAATTGATACTAAAGAGACTTTATGTCCGCAAGTAATATGAGGATTTTATATTCGTATAATATGAAAGAGGACTGTGTGTCCAATATACCAAGATTGAGGTAAACAGTATTATATGTTTATATGTAGAGCTATATGTTCGACTATGTTTTATGATAATATTCATGCTTCGTGGTTCTTAATTTTGAAGAATATAAGTACTGTATTTGTATGTGATGTTATGTGCTTTCACTTATGTGATCTAATGTCTTGGTCTAAACGAATAAATTGAATATAGAGGACATAGTTGAAGCTTTAGGATTATCCCTACACGAAAGAACATAGAGACGAGGACTTTAGGGATCCTATAGGACGTGAGTGACACGTTGAGAGAGGCGTGAGTATCGTCAGGCCAATGTTCTTACTGAGCCAGTGGTTGGGCTCACGCTTTATGCGAATTTCCCCTTTTCAGGTTCTCGAAGTAATCAGAGTGCGCAGCGGAGCGGAGTTCGAGGAATCACGAACCTTGATGCCTTGCATGTCTTACCCGGATTTCGTAAAAGATCATGTTTTCACTTTCACATGTAAACAAAAGGTCTTATGTACAAAAATTGGAGATTTTCATGATTATATTTTACTCTGATTTAGGAATCTAGTCTATTAAACGGGGGTATTTAAATCAAGTTTATTTTCCTTCCGCTGTCTTACAAGTGTTTTCTAAACCCCGATGATGTTTAGGTAGCACTCTTTATGAAAATCGTAACTTTGAGTTGTGGGTATATTTAAAGTAAAGAAAAATGATTTGATAAGGTTTTCTCAAAGTTCAAATTGAATTCGAAATTTTTAATGAAGTCTACTCAAATATTTCTTCTTTAACTAAAATTCATGGAGGGTGTTACAACTTATGGTTCATTAAGCTCAATGCTGTCACGTAGTGGTATCGGCTGGAATGACTCATCATCTACGATTGATGTGCAAGATGATGAGGCATGGAATGACTACGTCAAGGTATAATTTATGTTATTATAAGTTATAAAAAGTATGCATTTAATGACATTTGCTAAGTTATAAAATACGTTAACATTTTTAGACCGACCCAGCTGCCCGTACTATGCGCTACAAGGCATGGCCTTACTACAAGGGCTGGCTTGTCATATTTGGCAAAGACCGGGCCACTGGGGAGCATGCCGAGGCCTTCGTTGAAGCTGTGAATGACTTAATTGGTTCTTCGAAGGGAAAAGAACCGACAAGTGTTGGTGGTGGAAATGTTTCTTTAGGAGACGCATCGATTGATGGTGACGGTACTTCATTTGTGTCTACCGGAGGAGAGAGTGCAATTAGCCCTAAAACCACTCGTAAAACGAAGAAGAAAAGGGCCCGCGCTAATGACGTAGACCTTCAATTGGTTGAGATGATGGCGAAGTTCTTCGAAAAAGCCGACGAAAAATTGGGACACCTTGTGAAAAGGGTTGGTTTTGAGTTCAATGTGTCGGAATCGAGGAAAAAGGTTTTCGATGCCCTTAACTCATTCGAATACTTGTCTGGCGAGGACAAACTGCATGTGACGAAGGTCCTATGTGAAACGACCAAGGACATGGACATCTTCTTCGGTGTCAACGACGAACACAAGGAGCTAATGGTGGCGATGATTCTTCAAGGGCGTTATTAAATTAAAATAATGAAAAATTGTTCGAACTACTAGTAATCGTAAAAATATTATTCCAACGTGTCTATCGCCATTTTTTGATGTAGTATAGGCGACGCGCAACCTCAAAAACCTTATTATTCGCTCACTTTTGTGGTAATGTTTGGTGAAGTATGTAATGATATATGGACGTAGTGTGTTTGTACTAAATACTTTTTGTAGGATTAACGGTTCAAATTTTTTGATGTAGTAGTTGTGAAATGTATTATTCCAGCTATTTTTTTTTTCATATACACCATCAATAGAACAAATAAACAAGGTAGATCAATAAAAATATGTAGGAGCAACAAAATAAGATTAATAGACCAATGAACACACAATGGCCAAAATAAACTGGACTCTCGTATTAATACAATTTAGAAAGAGAAGTGTTTACAATCATTGACATATTTTTAATTCGAAAAAAAGGACACAACAACACACACCCGAAACATTCTAGAATTATATAAATAATGCCGATTGGAAAATTAGATTTTGGTTTTATCAAATAGTCCTCTCATATCTCCGGGTTATTCGAACAAATTAAGGTAGCTGTCTTAGCTTTTTTTGGATAAGTTCGATTGTTACCAGATTTCGGACTCGGAGTTGGGTGGGTCTGTATCCCGGCAGCACCACAGTTGAAAGAGTTCGCGTCACTATAAATTTTTTTTGATGAACCCTCGGAGTCAGAGTAGTAATTCAAATAGTCGGAAATGTTGAATTCCTTACTCTTTTCCGAAGTAGACGAAATATTGACGACAAAAATTATACCTTTTTCAGCTTGTGCAACAGGGCCTTGTGGGACAGCCACCACGTTTTCTTCATTCGGTTCACCCTCGCTATCGGACGATAGTACAACAACGTCGGGGCAAGGTTGAGCGTACACCACAATATCTTGGAAAAGAACCGATAACTCTTGCCATTTTGATTCACCGGATATACGGTATTGGTATGCAGAATACTTCTCCTACAACAATGGATATAAAAAAAAATTCCATTACACACATATTAAATAGCGATGGTGATTATATATAGTTCTTCTTTACCTTCATTATATAATCCCATATTACACCGGCAACAGTTACAATGTTGGTTTTCGGATTATAGTACACACCATCTAACTTCAATAACCATTGGAAGTTTCCAAAACGATCACGAAGGAGGCCGAGTTTTTTTAGCAAGAAATCTTCGGAGAAAAACAGTCCGTGCTTCGTTCTTCGTTGTGAACATGTCTTGTGCTAGGAACAAAGAGCCATCTGTTTTGTCGGGCCAAACAAAGCTACCAAGTTGCACTTCAACGACCATGAAGTCAATGAAAATATTTTCAATGTCTTCAACCCAATTTATTTGCATTAACAACTCTCCTCTTTGAAATATTGGTTGTTTTTTTCGGTGCCATAATATTTTGAAGACTTGAATAGCCAATGAACATTAGCACAGACTTTATACATTTTATTTCCTTTTTTTATTAATAAAATAATTCACATAATGTGCATTTATATTCTCAACAATCTATACAAATGGGTTGGTAAATGTCTTTTCTTATATTTTACGTCAAGCCTTTTCCAAATAATAAATCCCAACTACTTAATTTATTCCAACAATTAAAAACATGCTATCATTAATTATTGAAACTTCTTTGCTTAGCAGAAAGAATAACGAATACGGACAGTTAGCATTAATTCATGCATTGGACAACAAGTTCTCGGCTGATGTGAAAATAAGGAAAATGCAGTCATTTAGTTCTACGAAACGTAAAGAAGAGTGCATTGCAATAAATATTTGAATGACCTCTCATCTATTACCATTTCTAGAGTAAATGTATGCTCCCCTTTCTACCTATATAAACATATAACCATCTACGTTTAGGGCAGGTTGTAAAAATAGTTAAAAAACAAATAAAAACCAAGCCAAATGCCAAAAACACGAAATCAAATAATCAATGGGTTTTTCAACTCCGATGAATGGCCGTTAAGTTACGACTTGGTGATGATGCATGCAATTCATGAGAATTGCATTGAACTAGAAAACCTAGATACAGTTGAGGTTTTCAACGGCGTGCTCCTCCGCGCTACAGAGGAGATTTGTGACTACATTTCACAAGAAATCACTTTTGAAGATGTGAAACTAAGTGTTCATATCATTCGAAAGCGATTTTATGCGTTCTTGAAGTACATTTCGAAGCCTGGAGTCAAGTTCAACCCTTGCACGAAAAAGGTTGCAGTCGACATGGTTATATTCTCCAAGGAGAATAAGGTATTTATTTCGGGAAAGTATTTATAAATTATATTTTAGGGTGAGTGTTCTTCTAACAGTGGTTAATGAATTTTTTATGCAGGAGACATGGGAGGAACGTTGGTTTCGTGTCAACGGTTTTCTGTGTACGACACATGCGTGATCATATTTCATATTAGAAATGCCGCTCCAATAGACTTCACCGGCATGACAGGGTATTCTGAAAATGAACCACTATTTATTGAAGACGGGGAAGACAATGAAGGGTTAGAAAAGGGCGTGGGGGAAGCTGTTGATGGAAAAGAACCTGTGAATGAAAATATGGAAGGCATATCTGGTCATGAAGGAAAAGGACCTGGGAATGGAAATATGGAAGGCATATCTGGTCAAGCTGGGGAAGATGTTGGTGAAGCTGGGGAAGATATGGTTGCTGAGTCGAAAGAGATGTAAAATTAGGTGGGGTCTAATATAATATCTACTATGTGTTAAAAGATGTTTTTTTTTTCTGTTATCCTACTATATATATGATGTTTTTTTTTTTTTTTTTTTTTTTTTAAGTTTGATGTAGTAATGGAGTATACCATTACAACTACAAGCCTAGGATCGCAAAATTTTCTAATGTGAAATATCTAATTAGCCATCAAATTTGTGCCAGTTTCAAATCCGACATTTATCCATTCTTCCTATTAAAAACGAATGAACAACATAAATTCAAACAATATTTATAACAGACACGACGAACAATCATACATACAATACATGCACCCTATTTTAAAAAAACTAAATTAAATTATACTGTGATTTATAAGCTATCATAAACCACAACAAACAGCGATAGACACAAAACTCACCACACCAGTGTCATAGAACAAAATATTTCACAAAAAACACATATTAAAGTTACGAAGTACACAACACTACATACACATGTAATAAACAAATATAATTATAGACCCAACAAGTATTGTCTCCCTTATTCTAGGTAAGTAAGAGTGCTTACTTGTTGGAACCACTTT
Organism: Erythranthe guttata; assembly: GCF_056151865.1. Classification (NCBI taxonomy): domain Eukaryota; kingdom Viridiplantae; phylum Streptophyta; class Magnoliopsida; order Lamiales; family Phrymaceae; genus Erythranthe; species Erythranthe guttata. The sequence goes on from NC_142536.1 coordinate 10,816,238, forward strand.
CTTCAATTGTGCATCTACTAGTTGTTGTTTTACCAGTTGTAATTCAGTTTCGAGTCTATTGATTTTTCCCAGCAAACCGGGAATAATCAGTTTTGATCGGTCACACATTGGAGGATCGTACCATGTGAATAGGTCACAACTTTGCACCTACAAAACGATCCACATTTAAAAGAACCATCAATGAATTAAAATACCAAATTACACTACCACCAAAATGAACAACAACTTCATTTGAATTATAACAGTTATATGTCAAAAGATCCCCAATATAGTTAGATGTGTAATTCCGTAAACAAAAAAAGAACCCAATCGAAACCCTAATACTTTGCAACCCCAAAATGAAAAAAATTGAACAACAACAACAGAAATTCGTAATACTTACACCTCTTCGAGGACACGAGATAAATCGATGCCCAGGATTTTTATCTGACCAAGAAGTTTGCAAACCCATCTTCAAATTGCAACCACATAACCCAAAATCGTTTGGGGTAAAACTGTCTTCACGTAATGTTTTGTGAGATGCGCTTCCACCGACGCCGTTGCTAGACCCAGAGCTCATCTCAAATGTATTAGGTAGGAGCAGAATCAAATGAGAAAAAAATGAAAGAAATCGACCAACTTCGTGAAGCTCTCTTCAGTAGAGAAATCGAGTTTTTATTTTTATGTTATGAAAATATTATATTGCAATTTATTATTATTCTTATAAAAAAGGGAATTTTAGTATATTTGTCAATTATCATATCATCTCACACAAAACAAACGTGTGAGTAATTTATCAACACAAATATACTCATAAAAAGCAAAAAAGAGGATATCAAAATTACATAATCATCTTCACCACAAATCTATCTAGTCTATACTAACATACTAATCCTTACCACAAAAGCAAAAGAGCCCTAAGTAATTAGGTTACTATTTGGCCAACAATAATTAATTATTACATATGTTGCATTAATAATGCCTAATTGATCCAATCGGTCAAAGAATTTTGAGTGTTGGCAATAACAAAGCTAAATTTATTAATCGGACTCTTGGAATACCACTCCTTTATGCTACACAATTTCAAAGGAAAATATGAATACGAAATAAAAATATTCATTTTCCTAGGGGTGTAAACGAGCCGAGCTCGAGCCGAGCTCGCCTTATTTCGTGAGCTCGAGCTCGAGCTCGAGCTCGAGGAGCCTATAAGTTTTAGCTCAAGCTCGAGCTCCTTGTGTTTCTAAGGAGCTCGAGCTCGCGCTCGAGCTCGTATACGAAACGAGCCCGAGCTCGAGCTCGAGCTCGAGCTCGGCACAACCAAAAATGCATCCATCAAATTTATTTTTTCAATTAAAAAAATAATATTATTCTTTTATTTATTTATTATTAATAATATCCATTATTATATATTATTAATATGTATTAAAAAAATATATAGAGAAATGGTAAAGCTCGCGAGCCTACTCGCGAGCTGTCGAACAACTGAAATGAAGCTCGAGCTCGACTCGTCGAAAAGCTCGGGATCGTGAGCTCGAGCTCGAGCTCGATTTTTCGAGCTCGAGTACGAGCTTTTTTCGAGCAAGCTTCGAAAGCTCGCGAGCCGGCTCGTCTCATTTACACCCCTACATTTTCCTACCAAGTATTGAAATATTTCAACTCATACAATTTTCAAGGTTGCTTAAGTACTTTACAACTAGATTATAGTAGAAAGACTCCAGTTTTTATCTCGGTGAACTGTAGTTTGCCCTATTAAGTCACAAGAAAATCTTACTCATGATCCTCTACCTTCAGGGGCGTACCTAGGAGTATACTGGCGGTTGGCCCCCGCCCCCCAATCTTCCCTTTTTTTTTCTTTTGTTATTTATGTATTAGTTAATGCAGTCTTCTCTTAAATCAACCCCATATTCTAGCCCCCAAGAAAAATCCCCTCGGTCCGCCCATGTCCAGTTTTGTTTGTTTAAAAGATGGATAATCTCTCCATGGTGAGGCGCATGTATTAGGAGACATTTGAAGTATGTGATTAAACCTTCTGAGTATACGAACTTATCAGGTATCTCAAATGATTCATTAATAACTTTTCAACGTTCGTTTTAATTATGTCAATACAATGCAGTTATTTACTTGTAGTTGTGGACTTCTCCTTTTAATTAACAGAGTTATGTGGATGGGGATGGGAAACAAGATGAAATTGTTGATCAGGGTTGAGGAGAACGTGATGGAGAGGAAGATAGATACTAAGGCCATGGCTTGTCGATATTGAAGGCAGATCGATAGAGAAGAGTGGTGTTAGGAATGTGACCTGAAAATTGAGGGCACAAGAGATGGCAGTGATTCAGAAAAGAGAGGAGGAATACAAACGAGTTTAGAGCTAAGAAGAGATTGTGTTTTCTATAAATAAGATATTTATGTTTTGTAATTCATAACAGATTCTTAGCACTAGATACTACTAGCCAAATGATGCTCTGAAAGATTGGAAACGATATGATTTTGTTTTAATATATTTATGCTTTGTGATTTTGTTTTAATATATTTATGCTTTGTGATTTTTTGTTGATTGTTTATCAAAAAAAAATGTAGTAAAATAAAGAGAACAAAACAATTATGGTGCTATTGTGACGAGAAAAGTGACTGATATTTGTGACAACCAGTGTGACGGATTGCTTGTGACTGAATTTTGACGGAACATTTGTTACAGAAGCATGTGACGGACTATTTGTGATGATATTTATGACAGATGAATGACGGAACCTTGTGACAGATTAATGACATACAAAAATTATTTATGACGGGATCCGTCACTAAATTTAGGGGAGTTCGATAAGGTATTTGTGACAGAATGTTCCGTCACCAAAGTGTGACGGATTGAAACAAACCGTCACTATTTTAATTAGTGACGAGGCGTTATCTCACGGACGAATTCCGTCACACCTCCGTCACCAAAGCCTATTTGTGACGGATTTTCCTCAATTCAGTGACAAAAATCTCCGTCACAAAAGCCCATATTTTTGGTAGTGATTGTACACCGAATAGGGAAAGGATTACTTGGGATGTAATTATTTCCATAACGTAATATGTAATTACGTAATGAAAATCCTTGTATAAAGCTTAACTTTAATGGTTATTACATTAATGATCTCTTTTTGATTTTGTCCTTTCTAAAGAAAAGAGAAATTTTATATTTATTCACAAAAGAGTTTCGTTCTAATTTTCTTTTGAAATTTTTATTGTAGATTTTCTGAATTCGTTAACTATTACATCAAAACTTATGCTATAGAAAGTGGACAACCACCCAAAACAAAAGTCCGAATTGCAAAGTATCCCACGACAATGGCACTTTATTAAAAGAGGGACATATTTTCTACTTTTTTGTCTTGTGAATATTTCTGTTAACCTCAAATTTAAATGTCTGCAAAATAAATTACAAGACAAGAAAAAATAGGAACAAATAAATATATTTTAATCAAAACGAAATGGGTTTCAATCTTTGTTGATTCCTCTGATTTTTCTCCTAGATTTAATCCAAGGGCCGAAAGCTTGTTCTTGAATTGAGAGCTTGATTCCTCCGTTGATTTGCGGAAGTAGATATGAATATCTAGAAATCGATTTGGGGATTTCTAGGTCTTGTGGATATGGTGCCTTGATGAAGATGCAGAACCTCCGCGGTTGTTGTTCTTCGTCGTGGCAAGTGCTCGAGACTTGAGAGCTTTTGAATGCTTGATGTGCGCCTTGCTTGATGCTTGTGTACCTTGTATGTGTTTGAGACCAACTTTTATAGGCTCGGTTTTAGGGTTTCTTGACTTGAAACTTGGGCCGGTGGACTCGGACACCTGCGACTTATTTATTGTGGGCCATATTTTGTGAGCCTAAATAGCTAACCCAAGAATAAGAATTTAGTATTCATTCTGGGTTAACCCATATGATATATTTGCGAAGCCCAAATTTAGCGTGGACTTCAATATAAAGCCCAAATTTTATTATGGACTGTTAATCGAGATCCAAATTAATAACCAAATTATTTAGGCCATTAATTTGTAATTTAATCCCAATTTCGACGTCAACAAATGCCCCCACTTTAAGACTCGACGGAGAACATGTTGAATGCTTGTAGAAGACGAGACTTGAAGTATTTGAATTTTTGTTTTTTTTTTTGTGAACTCAGTACTGTGTTTATGCTTTCATTGAAGAAACGGTTCGTACCTCATAGAATAGAAGCCCGAGGGTGGAAGTCCATAACTTTGCATGACCATACCAAATAAATTTGGGCTTGTAGTAAATGCTACTTGACCACCAAATTAATAAACGGGGCCCACCTCAATCATTTCTTGAGAAAAAAATTGGCTAGCAGCACACCCCAAACACACGTGAAGATTGGATGCGCTCTTTTCTTTTTTTATTTTTTTTATTTAATTTATTTATTTATTTATTATTATTTTAATGGGACCCACAACTCATGGTCTTTTTATTAAACCACAAACATGAGACGAGACCCAACTTTAGGCAAGTAGCAGCACAAGGAAAGAATCTCTATGAATTTTCCACTTTGGCAATCAATAATATCTTCTCCCCCTTTTATTTTTTTACTGCTGAGCATTATTTAGAAAATTCCTTCTAAACATTTATCCCCTTCCTCAAGTAATAAGATATAATTTCCAAATCTTTTCGTCGCAGCATGCATATAATGGGTAGCTCTGCTATTTCGTCTTCAGAGAAAATATTGTGCCTTGGAAATCCCCTTTTGTTTTCACAGCCATCGAGACCCCCTCTTTTCTTCTTTCGTTCTGTTCTTTTCTTTATCTGTTGTACGACTGGTAAGTTTGTTTTCTTGATCGAAACGTAAATTTTATTCTTCATTGACATAAACAATCACTTTGCGCAGCCACGCCCATAACGACGCCGCTAAACCTCTATCCTTCTGCATATTGCCGGGAACGATTTTTTTTTGTATATTTTTTTTTTATATTTTTTTTTTGTATTTTTTTTTTTAATTGGAACCCATGATCATTTTTTTTTATAATCTTTAGGGAATTCGTGGAGATGTACATCGAAGATCGAGACGAACCTTTCCCATGCATCGTTATTCGCAATGATAAGGACAACTTCAAAATCAAAGGTACAACCTTGCGCGTTCATGAACCGGCTTCAAACTGCTCATCTTCCCAGTCATGATCTATCGAAAAATCCATGCACCTCTCCAATTGGTCCGAGAAGGCTACTAGGGAAACAATTGACTCTCGTTCCGGCTCTTCTTCCCGCTCCCGAGTTTTGCTGCTCAGGTCCTCGCTTCACGACGAAAAGGCTAAACCCGTGGATTTTATACTCCCACATCGTCCTTTCTCATTCAAGGGTGGCTCGTGGAAGATCCCACCATCCAACTTCGGAGAGGTGTCCTTTCACGTCGGCTGTTGGGAGTGGACGGAAGACGTGCTAGGCCATTATGCGGACACCCTTCGCCAAGCCAAGATATATGCAGCCATTCATGCCTCACTATTCACGTACGTCTGCAACAAAAAGATTCTTCGAGCTTTCCTTGAACTATGGTGCCCTTCTACGAACACGTTGCATACGGCTGATGGAGAATTATCGATCTCCCTATGGGACATACGCGGACTATGCGGGCTGCCCTGTTCACGGAGATTTCTACGACGAAGTGGTTCCTTCACCGAAAGAGTTCCTCAATAATGACTCCCGTGGAACTTCATTACCTCGTAGTTGCAAATACTTATTCATGGCGTACCACAGACTTTCAAAGGATTCCAGTGGCGTACTACTCTCTAATTGGATTGACTTTTGGTTCAAAGGACCAACCAGATATAACGAGCCTCCTTTAAGGTTATCAAGAAAGAGGACTTTTAAGCCAAAACTTTCTCGTAATCCTTGTGGAAAGGTCAACGCGTCAAAGTTATCTCGCCCCAAGGAATACGACATACCGTTTGCAACGCTCAAAATCGAGGAAGATATTAAAGAAGAAACTTACTTGGCCGCGTTTATTGCATGTTGGCTTTGTAGTTTTGCTCTCCCTCATGGATCAATTGATAAGATACGCGCCTCTGTTTGTTAGGTTTCAAGTCGAATGGCTAGAGGAGAATAGTTTTCGTTGGCAGTTCCTGTACTAGCAAGCATCTACCGCGGCTTAAGGGGAATATCTACATCGGAGAATTTAGGCGAGTCTCCTATTATCTTTCCCATTCACTATCTCTATGCATGGATAGGACATACTCTCGAGACTCACTTTCATTCAAAACTCGAGATAATCGGCGCTCATATGGTGAAATATGTGGGAGAGAACATGGCTAAACATTTTGATCTCGATGAGGCACGCGACTTGTTTCATAATATCAATATGTCAAAGCTTCGAGACTTGTGGTATTCCAAGGAAGAAACTTTAGTCATAGACGATGCCAAACTCTCCAGCAAATGCAAAGATATTATTGTGGCTTTGTGATCCAGCTATTTGACATTCCGTTGTGAAGCAGAACACATCATTGAAGCGTACAGTCCTCATAGATTCAGCCGCCAACATGGTTTTTGCCAAAGCATTCCGGGTGACTTAAAGAAAGAGATATTGACTTGTGAGTTGCACGAACTCATCCGATTTTGGAAATCTTGCACTTTATTGGGCACATCCTCCAAGCTTATTATGCCAAGTGACACATCTTCCTTTCCTTTGGTTACAAAAGAATTTACAGAATGGTGGGCCAAAAGTTGGAAAAATTCTTTAGAAGCAAACACTAAGTTATCACTCAAACTTGGTCGCACTATTCAAAGAGCTTCAGCGAAAGACCCCAAAGAACCTTATGTTTCTTCATCTATCGGAAAGGGAAACATCGCGCAAGTTGCAGAGACTTCCACTAGGAAGCGGCGTATTCCTCTTGATAACGTGGCCTCTGATCCCGCATTCGAAGCTGCTCGTGGTGAAGGGAATGAGATCATTTCCGCGCTTTTACCTTCGAAGGACGAGTCTAGCAACCAATGTCCATCGAAAGAGACATCCAAGGTTTTTGACTTAGCCATTGCAAATTCCTCATTTTTTGAGGGCGTGCCCAGTTCTTCATTGCCTTTAGATGGATGAGTAAAATAAATCATCGTATTTTTCTTTATTCATTTTTTTATTATTATATATATTTTTTTTTTCTCATTTTTTTTTTTTTTTAGCTTCCCGATTTCGAAGAGGGTGTCCGTCTTACTTTTCAGGTTAGTTTGGGGTCAGTAAACGAGGCCAACTTTTTGGGTTTACATGAAACGGGTGCCACCTCGCGTCCTCAAAACAAACGACAAAAAATAACTTCTCTTGCAGTGGAGAGGATTTTTACTGAACAACAAAAGACAGTTTCGCATGTTCCCGCAATCGAGAAGGCATATGTTGAGGTCTCCGAGTTTTCTCCTCAGATCATCAAAAGTGAAGTCGAAAGATTACTTTTGAATTTCTATTGGCAAAGGATTTCCCAAATGATCATGAATACTTCATTTCAACAACATTCTGAGGCAAAGCCAGCGATCGAGAAAGTGCTCAAAGACATGCAAGCTTACATGAAAGACATATCACCATTGGAGAAGCGCTTGAAGTCATATTTTGAAGATGTTTCGCAGTACACAAAGGTCAAATCGGATTTAATGCAGAGAGAGACACAAGAGATGCACGAGAAGTCTCTTTTGCTTGCACAACGAGATCTTTCCGAGGCTGAACTGCAAGTGAGTGAGCTCGTCGAGACGGTGAACAACGTGAAGGCTGAAAGTCTTGAAATCACCAACCAACTAGAAGAGCTGAGCAACAAGAAAGAATCAACAAGTTCATCCCTTGGCAAGGTCGAAGAAGATTTGGCCAAGATGCAGCAGGTTGTGGCTATGAAAAGAGAGAATATTTCTCGTCTTGGGAATACACCATTCTTATCTAACCATGAGGTGGAAGCTTTGGAGAAGATGGAAGCACTACTTGAAGAATCTCGACGGGAGTTAGAAACTTTTAATTTGTTCGCTTAAGTTTTTTTTTTTTTTTTGCTCATGTCGTTTTACTATCTTTCGACGTAAAAGAACATCCCATCTTTTTTTATGCAATAGAATTTTCTCCTGCTTCTCATAAGGCCTTATTATCGTCTTGGCATCCCTCTTTCATCATTATGTAGCAAATGATAACTTTGGATGATTACATCGTGTACAGTTTTGGATCCGTCCGATCTTACAAATTGGTTAACTTAAAAAAAAAATAACCAAACTTGCTTAGAATAAACGCAGTTACAACGAACATTTTTTTTTTGGTTTGACTGAACTTAAAATATGGGTCTAAGCCGCCTACGTACCCTCCTCAAAGGGATCAAGTCATAACGTAGTTCAAGCAAACAACTTAAAATAACTTTTTTTTTTGTTTGACTGAACTTAGAATATGGGTCTAAGCTGCCTACGTACCCTCCTCAAAGGGATCAAGTCATGACGTAGTTCAAGCAAACAACTTAAAACTTCTTTTTTTTTTTGGTTTGACTGAACTTAGAATATGGGTCTAAGCTGCCTACGTACCCTCCTCAAAGGGATCAAGTCATGACGTAGTTCAAGCGAACAACTTAGAACAATTTTTTTTTTTTGGTTTGATTGAACTTAGAACATGGGTCTAAGCTGCCTACGTACCCTCCTCAAAGGGATCAAGTCATGACGTAGTTCAAGCGAACAACTTAGAACAATTTTTTTTTTTTTTTTGGTTTGACTGAACTTAGAATATGGCTCTAAGCTGCTACGTACCCTCCTCAAAGGGATCAAGTCATGACGTAGTTCAAGCGAACATGCAACATCAATTCACCATGTTCTTTTCCTCGAAGGTAGATGTTTCTTCAAGGGTAGTAACGCTTCAAGAATTTGCCATTTATGGGGCCAATTCGTAATCCATCATTGTCCACCAACTTGTAAGCGCCGCTTGTGTAAGCCTGCTTCACTACATAGGGGCTGTCCCATTTCGACGCGATTTTTTTCCCCATTCGATGGGTGAGGGTAATTGGCCTTCTTACTGCCAGAACCAAATCTCCAACTTGAAATGATCGAGGGCGGACCTTTTTATTGAATGCTTTAGACATGCGGGCTTGATAGCATTCCAGTTGTTACTGAGCTTCTAATCTCTTCTCATAGAGCGCCTGTAGCTCCTAAAGTCTAAGACGAGCATTATCTTCGGCGGTTAGTCCTTCTTGTATAGCAATACGAAGCGAAGGTATTTGACTTTCAAGTTGGAGGATAGCTTCTACCCCATATACCAAAGAATACGGAGTGGCTTGAGTGGCAGTCCGATACGTCGTCCTATATGCCCATAAAGCTTCCCCGACCCTCTCGTGCCAATCTTTCTTTGACTTTGAGACCACTTTCTTCAAAAGATTGCACAAAGTTTTGTTGAACGCCTCTGCTAGACCATTCGCAGCCGCATTATACATTGAGGAGTTGTGTTGCTTAAACCCAAATTGCACACATAACTTATCCATCAACTTGTTGTAAAATGGTTTTCCATTATCGGTAATGATGTATCGAGGTATTCCATGCCTAAAGATAAGATGGGAACGAATAAACTCGACCACTGTTTCCTTCTTCACTTTCTTCAAAGAAACAGCCTCCGCCCATTTGGAGAAGTAGTTAGTAGCTGTCAGTATATAAGCGTGACCTCCGGACGACTTAGGAGAAATAGGTCCCACGACGTCAAGACCCACGAATCAAATGGCCATGAGGCGACTGTAGGATGTAAGGCCTCCGGAGGTTGGTGTATGAAGTTCGCGTGTAGTTAACAAGCCTCACATCTCCTTGCATAATCCAAACAATCTTTGACCATCGTAGGCCAATAATAGCCCATTCTTTTAATTTGAAAGTGTAGCTTCGGACCGGACTGATGAGCACCACAAACCCGGAATGTGCTTCCTTCATTGCTTCAGCTGTCTCTTCACCGTACAAATAACGCTGGTAATTGCCTTCAAAAGACCGACGATAAAGCGTATCCTTGTAAAGGATGAAACGAGGCGCCCTTTTTCTTACTTCCATCTTATGACGAACTTCGCTGGGTAATTCTCCATTTCTCAAGTAATTGATCAATGGTATTCTCCAATCTTGATCATCATTGATTGAAATTGATGTAGCGTTAGCGTCTTCATGACTAACTTCAACGAATGATGGGACAATCCAACGATTACACACGGGAACACTTATTGTCTCTCCTTCCGACAAAGCTAAAATGGTTGCTAGATTAGCTAGCGCATCGGCCATCCTATTTTTTCTTTCCTCGGAATGTGATTTAACACGACCTTTTCAAACTTCGCTATCAAGTCCGAAGCGTGTTGACAGAAAGGAATAAGGTCTTCTTTCCTAACCTCGTATACTTTCAAAAGTTGGTTGATAACCAATTTTGAGTCACCATAAACTTCAATCTCTGTAATATTCATTTCTAAAGCCATTTCAAGACCAATGATCAAAGCTTGATATTCGGCCACATTATTGGAGCAGAGCTCGCCCAGTACCACCGAGTATGTCAAAACTTGTTTCTCGGGTGACACAAAAACAACTCATGCCCCCGATCCATTAGACCGTGCGGCCCCATCAAAGAACATTTCCCATGCCGGAAGAACTTCGGTAAAGAAAATATCTTCATCAGGAAGGTCATCGGATAACTCCCACTCTGCCGGAATAGGGTGGTCGACTAGAAAATTAGCTAGTGCCTGCCCTTTAACAGATTTTTGAGGCACATACGTGATATCGTATTGATTGAACATGATAGACCACTTTGCTAATCTTCCAGATAACACTGCTTTGACATCACAAATTTGACTGGATCGGCACATGAAATGAGTCATATGGAGTACGCTTCGAAGTAATGCCTCAATTTCTTAATCGCATAGAATAGTGCCAAGCAAATTTTCTCCACCGGGGAGTATCTCAATTCATTCTCCGTTAGAGTTCTACTCAAGTAGTACAAGGCACATTCTTTGCCACTTTCATTTTCTTGCGCCATAAGAGCATCGACGGACCTTTCTTGAGCTGCTATGTATAATATGAGTGGCTTTTCGGGTATAGGAGCCCCTAAGACGGGCGGATTTAATAAGTACTTCTTTATGTTTTCAAAAGCATTTTGACATCCTTCATCCCATTCGAAAGGTGTGTCTTTCTTCATGAGCTGATTGAATGGTTGACATCTCCCAGCGATATTTGATATAAACCTTCTTATGAATGCGAGATTCCCTTGTAAACTTCTCAACCCTTTCAAATTTCTAGGCGCAGACATCTTTTGAATAGCGTCTATCTTAGAGGGGTCAACCTCTATACCACGATGACGGACTATGAAGCCAAGAAACTTGCCGGAAGAGACACCAAAAGCACACTTGAGAGGATTCATCTTTAAGTTGTATTTTCTCAAGCGCTCGAATACAATCCGAAGGTCCCTCAAATGGTCATCTCTCTTCTTTGTTTTGACAACGAGGTCATCGACATAACACTCCACTCTTTTGTGCAGCATGTCGTCAAAGATGTTTTGTATGGCACGCTGGTAGGTAGCGCCTGCATTCTTTAGTCCAAAGGGCATTACTTTGTAGCAGTAAATTCCCTTTGGCGTGCGAAATGCCGTGTATTCTTCATCTTCCGGAGCCATTCTAATTTGATTGTAGCCGGAAGAGCCATCCATAAAATATAATGCTTCATGTCCGGTCGTCGCATCAACCATGAGCTCGATGATAGGTAAGGGGAAATCATCCTTAGGACAAGCCTTGTTCAAGTCCCGAAAATCAACGCAAATGTGTATTTTACCATTCTTCTTCTTGACTGGTACAATGCTAGAGATCCAAGTTGGATATTTGACCTCCCTGATGAATCCAACATCTATGAGCTTGTTGACTTCGGTTTCAATTCGAGGAATTAACTCGGAACGAAGTACACGTTGCGATTGTTTTACGGGGCGCGCTCCATTTCTTATACCAAAGTGATGGATTGCGATTTTGGGATCCAGCCCGGGCATTTCTTTCTACGTCCAAGCAAACACATCTTTGTATTCGCCTAATATCTCAAGATATTGTCCCTCCTCTTCAGGACTCAAAATTGCACTCACGAATATTGGGCGGGGGTCATCTAATGTGCCCAGGTTCAGTTCCTTTAACTCATCAACAGTAGTTTGCCCTCCATCCTCCAGTTGTACAGGGGCCTCTTGTATTTCATCTTCCGAAACTTCCTCTTGATCATCAACAATACTTGCATAATGACTGCTGACGACAATTTCGACTTCGTCTTCGCTTCGATTTCCGTTCTCTTTAGAGGCATGATGGCTGGTAACACGTTGTTTCACCTTCACTGATCCATTCATGGCAATAACTAAGAGTGGTTGGTCCCTTTGGCGTGATTGAAGCATTTGATGAGCTTGAGCTTCACCCGTTGATTCAAACACATCTATCTCATCCTCTCGCACTCTTTTCCCGTGTTGGTTCCTATTGTGATTTCCTAGTCGTGAGAACATTGAATGAGTATCTGTAGAAATTCTATCGTGAACACTCGAGACATTATTAGAAGGACCAAGCCTTTCAAAGACCAAGGGTCGCGCAACATGAGTGTCGAGTATTTTAAAGATAGAAGATTGGGTGGTAGGAGCCCCAATTCGATCAAAAGCGGAAATGCGACCGCTAGTTTTCTTTTGATTTCCAACACCCTTTATAGTGATATGATAGACGTTGGCGCACTCTCCTTTCCTTGAAACGCGTATTCTAACTGGCTCGATGGGTGTGAATCCCAAACCGAATCTGGGTTGATTAACACGAAAACCTTGTCTTCTTAATGTCCTTTGTGTTTCATTTAACCCATGAATCTTTTTGCCCGTCAACTCAGGTTTTAGTTCGCCGAGCCGAGATGGATTAGAGAAGTTGTAACCAGACTTAGCTAATAAATTATATGATTTTGGATCATACACATCCCTAGGCCATTGAGACTGGGGTACAACATCATGCGTCTGCTCATGCGCTAATGGACTTAAGCCGATAATAGGCATGATTAAATCTTCCCTAATGAGGTGGCAATGGCTTGGCTCTTGCTCCTTCGGTCGTTCTTGTCCATCCTCTAATAATGTGGTGCACTCACTGAACAAAATTTGGCTTCCTCGGCGTGACCGGGGAGCGCAACGAAACACTGGCAAACTCAACTTCCTCACAGCTCCGTCATCTTTGCTCATCGGAGCTTCAACTGAAGCGGCCACCTTCTCGTCCTCTGTACAACCGATCTTCGTCGGTACGAGTTCCAAATGACTCTCATTAATAGGCCGGCATATCGGCGTCTTTGAAATCACCGTTTCGCACTTCAGGATTGACTCTAGATACAATTTGGCATCCGCAAAGTGTGATTCCGCCTCGGTAAAGGGCTTTGCATTAGCATCGACCTTCATCATTTCTCCATTCCTCAGGTATTTGAAGCATTGATGAAGGGTAGACGGGACAATTCCATTTTCATGAAGCCATGGCCTTCCTAATAACAAGTGATAAGAGGTTCTTGCATCAATCACATGGAATAGTGTACTTGTCGCTAGCTCTTCAATTGTGAGGTCTATACGAACCATCCCAATAGCTCTTTGGCCTTCTTGGTTAAATCCTTGAATAGTAAGGCGGCTGCGAGACAAATCTTCGGTAGCAATCCCCAACTATCTCATGGTGGATTTTGGTAAGATATTGACAGCTGACCCTCCATCTACGAGTATACGGTTAATTTTTTGCTCGTGTATGAATCCCGAAACAAAGAGCGGACGATTGTGAGGTTTAGATCCCAACAACAAGTCATCGTCCGTCAAAGTCATAGCAGCACAACAAGGAATATAATGTTGATTGTCGCTCTCATCCGAATTAACGTATGCTCTTTCAACTTTTTGCAGGAAAAACTCTTTCGGAAAGAACTCTTTCAAAGTCACGTGCTTGGGAACCGAACTTCCGTAAGATTTTCTTGAAGCATCATCACTCACCTTTGAGTCTTTGTTAGATTTGGCACGGTGAATGTATTTTATTGACTGTGGGTTTCGTGATGGCATTACATAAAGTTTGTCAACACGCCTCCTCTGTCTCTACCGACGTGTCACTAGAATCCATTCTCCCTCATCTTCAATAACAGAAATGGGGTTTTCATCGTCTATGACTTCCTCCTCGTGAAATAAAGCCCTTACCAATTGTGGTTCCAAACTCCCAAATTGAAATGCAGACACTTTCTTCGCAGGTGCGGGCGGGCATTTTTTGGTGTTCCATGCAGGATATGTGTCGCTTGAGAGTGAAGTGACACTTGTAACATTCGAGTTGGCAACATCTTCAGTATCTAGCATTATTTTGCCATCTCTCGCGAGTCTCATTATCTTCTCTTTGACCACGAAGCATTTTTCTATGGGATGGCCAACAACTCGATGATATTTGCAATACTTTGGGTCATCCATCATTCCTACTTCTTCGGGCCGTTTTGGTTCCGGCAAGTAAATCAATTTCCTCGCCAACAGCTCATCAAAGATATGGGAGACGTCCGATTCCGGAAAAGGGTATTCTTTCTCTTGCATTTCCTTCAACGTGGGTCGACGTCTGTCGTTTGATATTCGATGTTCACCGGTTTTGTCATCTTCGTTCTTCGAAGGAATTTTCAAACCCACTACTTTTATGGCCATTGACTCATTGGTAGAAGTTTTAGAGAATTTTTTGTTTCTCTTAAAATCCTTTCTTTCCTTTTTTTGACCATCTAGCGGGAGTGCACTCTTATGGTTCGCGATACTCAACTCCATATCATGGGCACGCGTAGCCAATTCTTCAAAATTTCGAGGCTTAATCCCCTGTAAGATGTAGAGAAGCCCCCAATGCATCCCTTGGATACACATCTCAATTGCCGACACTTCTGATAGCTTATCCTTGCAATTTAGACTTAGTGCATGCCAACGGTTGATGTAATCCAAAACCGTTTCATCTTTCCACTGCTTCGCATTAGTAAGCTCGATCATACTCACAGTACGACGCGTGCTGTAGAAGCGATTCAAGAATTCATGTTCCATCTCCCAACTGTTGATGGATTCGGGTTCCAAATCGACGTACCAATCGAAAGCATTTCCCTTGAGTGATCTTACGAATTGTTTCACCAAGAGATCGGCGTTAGTCCCCGCATTGTTGCAAGTTTCGATGAAATGAGAAATATGTTGCTTGGGGTTCCCCTTTCCGTCGAATTGTTGAAGTTTTGGGGGTTGGTATCCCGCTGGCATCCTCAATGCATCGATCTGCTTAGTGTACGGCTTTGAGTACATGGGTGAGACTTGAGATGGTCCGCCATATTGCGCTTTGATGGTATTGGCAATCATCTCTTGCAATTGTTGAACAGATAGCGTGGCAACAGACATCGAAGAATGAGCGGCGCCTTGCACAAAGTCCGTCTTGGGCTGTGCTTCTTCCACTTGCTTTCTTTCTCGTCATGAAGCGGGTAAGATTCATGCTTCGGGCTAAACTCCCCAACCTCTAATTGTTCCAACTTATCCATTAATTGAGTGATTTTCATGTCTTTGTCTTCGACTATTTTTTGAAGATTAGCCACTGTTTGGGTCAAGTGCGCCAATTGCTAATCCACAGAAGTCGCATCAACCACCATAACCGGCAATGTGGTGAAGGCTTGAGATTTGGAGTCGATCTCTTCCCAGCCTGAGGAGCTTGATCCGTTTGTCGTAGTTGTATTATCCATCTTGCCCCTGGTGGATGATAAACCAACAACGGTGGCAATCTCGGCAGCCTTTTGGATCAAAGAGTTTAGGTTCTTCTTTGGAGCCATTGGATCGTTGAACACGAGGATATGCGCTTCAATACAGGAGAAGAGATGAGAGGCAAAGGGGTCCCACCGGGCATGCCAATTTGTTAACCTCAAATTTAAATGTCTGCAAAATAAATTACAAGACAAGAAAAAATAGGAACAAATAAATATATTTTAATCAAAATGAAATGGGTTACAATCTTTGTTGATTCCTCTGATTTTTCTCCTAGATTTAATCCAAGGGCCGAAAGCTTGTTCTTGAATTGAGAGCTTGATTCCTCCGTTGATTTGCGGAAGTAGATATGAATATCTAGAAATCGATTTTGGGTTAACCCATATGATATATTTGCGAAGCCCAAATTTAGTGTGGACTTCAATATAAAGTCCAAATTTTATTATGGACTGTTAATCGAGATCCAAATTAATAATCAAATTATTTAGGCCATTAATTTGTAATTTAATCCCAATTTCGACTTCAACAATATCCACCCCATTTAAACTTATTTCCTAATAAAGAAAATTCTTTTATATATACTAATATTATCCCTAACTCCTTGAAACCCCAATTCAACTCAAATTTCAGGATTTAAACCCTTATTTAACCCCAACATTGATCCCTAACCCATTTTTTACTGCCACCGCCGATGACTGTCGGTCTTCGATGTTGACTTTTTTTGTTTTGAACTTTTGTTTTGACTTAATTTTTTAAAAACTATTTTCATTAATATTACTGTCTTGGCCTACAAATATTACTGTCTTAGACAGTAATATTGTTCTCAAAGACAGTAATATTGATGTCAAATGCATAATATTACTATGTCAATATGAATATTAACACATGTCAATATGAATATTAACACTAAAACAAGTGAAAGAGGCGGTGAATCAGTGTCATATTTGCCAAATTAACAAACATGAAAACATCAAAAGTTCAGGGCTTCTACAACCTCTCTGCCAATTCCTGAGTAGGCTTGGAATAACATCACCATGGATTTCATTGTAAGGCTACCCAATTCCAACGTGAAAGAGGTGATTTGGGTGGTGGTTGATTGTTAGAGTATGTGACCACCAAGTCAACTTGTTGGTTGTGGTCTTATGTATTCTTTGTAAGAACAAATTAATTTGTATCAATGAAATTCACCTTTTTGGCATTCTATATTTGTTATCCCATGCAAGCACATAGATATAGTCCTAACGAGTTACTCTATTACTTGGAATTGATCTAATAAAATTAAGTGTATTGCGCATCATCTGTGATCGGTGTTGTGACATCGGCATACTTGAGTGGGTGCTCATATAGACGAGTTCACTGAACTCCCTCGCCCTAGAAATATCTAAGTGGTTCTCAATTATAGATTAAATATTTATATGTTATAATTGTACATCATTAATCCTTAAGACCCAGATATCACTATGGCTTCACTAGAGGACCAGTTGTGTCGTGACTTGTCCCCGAGTCTCATCGAAGACCGCTCAAAGGGCCAATGTTCGCACAATCTGAAATCTAATGTGAAGTATGTGCATTGTAGTAGGGGATTCGATTGCTTGATTAGTCATGGCGGTCATGTGTGTGATGATGGTTTATAATACAAGGAGTCTCTGGCCAGAGCTGATAGTGGGATAATTAGGAAAATGAGTTTCTCTAAGTCACACACGAACATATTATATTACCTAAAATGTTCTCACAATTATTGAACAAATTAGAGGTCTTGATGAACCAATGACTCTAGTTCAATCAGACATATTCATCGAAGGGATCTTACTGTACGCTAACTACATCACACGGTTCTTGCAGGCACGTCATTTTTATATAGGGAATCATGATGCGTAGTTGCTAGAACCTAATCTTGATTCGATGGGCATTCTCCGGTTTGATCAGCGATCAAGTTAAATTGAGTTTTAAACTTAACAGAGACTCTAGGAACGAGTCCGTATAAGAACAATGTGTTGTTTGAATCACAAATAGTCGTGAGCACACGACTAGCTTACAACTGAACCATTGAGGGTCACACTTCTCGTGTGCTAAAGATCCTTTAATACAACGAGCTAAGATTAGCATCTTTGCATAATTGGAAACCAATGTGATTAGATTCAAGGGTCGTAGTTTTTTATTACTGATTGGAATAAACAGAGAGAAAGATATCAAGAGAAATTTAGTGAGAAATTTAGTGAAATTTCTAAATTGGGAAAGTTTCCCAATTTAACAGGTGCACTGAATTGGATTTCCAAAGTTCGTAGTTGTTGATTACTGATTGGAATAACAGAGAGAAAGTTATCAAGAGAAATTTAGTGAAATTTCTAAATTGAGAAAGTTTCCCGATTAACAGGTGCATTGAATTGGATTTTCAATTCTGAAAAGTGGAAAATTTCAAGTGGCACTTTTATTGACTAGACTTTTATTTTCGTCACAAATAAATAATGTTATATTTTTATGAGCTATGTTTTGTTTAAAACGAAGCATACGAGGGAATGGGTCTAACAACTTAATGGACCCCATCCAATATCTATGCCTACCAGGGTTGAGAACCGTTGTATAGTTACAACATTAGGAGGAGTTGAATTATATTTCAACTCCCCAAAAACCCTGGCCGACCGCCTTCCTTCCCCTCGGTTGCTGCCTCGGCGTGCCAACCACCAAGCCTTTCTCGCCACTCTCCTCCATTTCTCTCGTTTTTCCTTTTGTTTTACTCTGACAATTCTTTATCTAGTGATGCGGAAGAGGTAGCCCGAATTGCACGAGGTGAAACCTGATTGGTAAGGAGGATGAACAACCCCACCGCCACCAACCACGCAGCGTCGTTGGTGGCTCGTGCCTCGTCGTCGGAAAAGATTCCCTCCCGAAATCTCATGCTTCGAATGTAAGAATCGAACCCCGTAGCCATAATCATTAATTTTTTTATGTCATTATATGTATGTAATTTAATGGTTGATTCAAAATCGATTCCGTGTGTTAATAGGTTTCGAATTCCCTAGCATGCTTGTTTGTTCAATTAATTTTGATGTGCTAATTCTTGAAGCATGCTCATATAATTTAAATATTTTTATTTAATTTAGAACTAAATATATATGTATTCTTGTTCGACTAGAAGCGATTATGGTATGCAATTAATTGGATATGCTTGTATGATTATCACATGGACTGTCTATTATGTGAATTATTTTTAGAATTATTTTTAGTTTCTGATGCATATACGTGTCAGAGCATTGGTTGTCAATTAATTGCCTACGTGTTTAATCGCTTTCAAAAGCATGATTTAATTTGTTGAATTGATTGATTTTGATGTTTTTTGAATTGGGTTCTTTAATTTTAATTAAAAACTCTGGTATTAGATTTGATCTAATTGGGAATCAGAAATTTAAAAGTTGATTTTTTTAGAATTTTTTAAAACTGTTTTTTCTGTTGCCTCGGCATGGCCCGTTTGGTCAAACTCATCTGACAGGGCTGATCGGTCCAGTCAAAACAAAAATTGTAATTAAATGGGATGATGATCGTATGTCTCTCTTAGGATCAATATGCATTATCCCATGTACCTTCAGAGAACATAGTTATAGAAATCACAATCGGTAATAACCAATCACAGTCGAGCATAGTTGTAAGAAGAACCAAATTGTCGTTATTTCTTCTTTCTTGACACCGATAATTAAGTTATGTGGAGCCCTTTATAATAATAATACAGTAAGACGTGTTAGCGGAGAGTGCTATTATGAGATATGCTGCAACTTAATTTACATTAAATGGAGATACGGTTATAAATAAAATTCTATCGAATGAACGTGGTCGACTAGATTAATTCAGGGCTGCTTTAGTTTGGTAGAGCTCGATCTATGACATCTCATATTGGTGGGTTGGACTTGGCACACAAATATTTTGATATTTGCGAGATTAACTTAGGTCATTGTCAAAATGTGAGGTAAATTATCTTCAGGGTCGCATAGTGATGTGATTGACAATGATCTACCTTTAGACGTATGTAATCGGACTAGATTAATGACAGGTTAAATTTGCGTGGATCTAAAACCCATTAAAGAAACTCGTTTGTCTGCTAGAGGGTAGTGGAATTCGATAAAATTAGTGCGATAACAATTAAATGAAGAAAGTTCATATATTCAATTAAAATCATTAATTGTGAATTTTATCTCTAATCAGTGTCTTGTTAAAACTTTTTCTCAGTAATTATGTCTAAGAATCATGTAACTTTGTTCCTCGACCAAAATAATAAATTCACTGGCACCAACTATCTGAATTGAATCCGTAATTTGAAACGTGTGCTCACAGTTGAAGACTGTTGATTAAAAACTATGAGAATACACAGGACATCCGTGACTATTCAACCAACCGAATCCCCTACTACAATGCACAAACTTCACACTAGATTTCAAACTGCATGAACATTGTCCCTTAGAGCGGTCCTAGGTGGTACCCAAGGACAATTCACTATATAGTTGGTCCTCTCGTGAAGTCACAGTGATGTCTGGGTCTTAAGGATTAATGGTGTACAACTATATCATAGAAATCTCTACTCGATTATTAGGAACCACTTAGAGATTTCTAGGATGAGGGAGTTCAGTGAACTCATCAATATGATCACCCACTTATGTAGGACGATATCACAATATCATTTACTGATGAGACGTAGTACACATACACTAATTGCTACTCTCAATTATATTGAGAAATGCCAGTATCCTCATTAATGGCGCAACCCATTGACGAGGAACTAGATTTAACAGTTATATTACTTAATTAAATATCTCATGATTCAACTAGATCAATTAATAGTAATTAGAATAACTGTAAGGACTATATGTATGCACATGCAAGGCACAAAGATATAGAATGCCAAAATTAGATTTTATCACTAATATGAAATAAATTATGTATTACAACAATAAAGGAAAGACCACAACTACAAGTTGACTTGTTGGTCACCTAAAACATAATAAATCCTAAAATAAAAACTTGCATAACTAAATTAAATAATTTGAGCTACAAGTCGACTTCCCGAACACCCTTCTAAACTCGTGTAAACATTTGCTTGATTGTGCACGTGCAGAAATTTGAAACTTGATTTCAACACTGTTACACTTTGAATATATCCCCGCTCAAAACATGAAAGTTGTAGATCTTTCAGTTGAATTTGCTCAGCAATTTGAATCACCTTCTGCCAGAGATACGCGAGAATCTCGGATGCATAGAATTCGGCTTGTTCAACGATTTCTTCTCTTTCTTTTCATCAAATCCCAGACCATGGACTCTTCAAAGGTCTGATTCGAACCTTTATTCTTTAAGGCCAACTCGAGTAACGTTTTTAAACTCATAAGCTTTCGCTTCTTCCAATTCTTGATATTGGAGTTTTGTCAGGATCGTATCATATGCACATATGATTTAAATATTGTTATATAATTTTGAAATATATATATATATATATATATATATATATATATATATATATATATATATATATATATATATATATATGTGTGTGTGTGTGTGTGTGTGTGTGTGTGTGTGTGCTTGTTCGACCGAAAGCGATTAAGGTCGCAATTTAATGAATATGCGCATATGATTATCACATAAACTGGTATTATGTGAAAACGAAAATTTGTTTTCGCTGGGTATACGTGCATCGATTTCCAACAGTGGTATCAGAGCCACAGTTATTAATTAATTGCTTATGTCTATAATCTCTTTCCAAAGCATGATTTAATTTGTTGAATTGATTGATTTTGGTGTTGTTTTAATTGGGTGTTTTAATTTTAATTAAACTTTTGGAATTGGATTTGATCTAATTGGAAATCAGAAATTTAATGCTTGAAATTTTTAGAATTAGTTTAAAACTATTTTTGTTGTTGTCTCGGGTTGTCTTAAACAATGAAAAATGATAATTTTTATGTTTGTGCGGTATTGATTTTTATTTAGGGTATTAATCATTACATATTCATGACTTATTTTTTATTTTGGTGGTATTGAAGAGAGAAAGAATCGATATTTCTTTTATCCGCCTGTTTCGCGAGTCATGGTCGTATTTTTTTACACATAGAGGCCAGGCGGCACCTTGATTGTCTTGATTTCGATTGAGAATGTCAATAACCCTAATTTGTACTATATTCTTATGGCACATTTTCTTTTTTGGATTCTTTTTATTTATTTCAACTGTGTTTTATGTGTACAAATGTCTAATCGATCTAGGATGAAAAGAAAGTAATGAATTTGAGGTTGGGGTTCATACCATATTGCCAAATTGCTGTGATAATAAAGAAAAGGGGCTCATAAAAGGATGATGAAGAAGATGATGTGCAAGTATATGATTGGTGGGAAAATAAAGGGATAATTGACTATAACACCCTCATTTGGAACTTATATAGATGGATCCATTTTGTTAGTTTCCCTTGACTAAAATTTTAATATAAATTAAATTAAATTGTTACTCTACTCACATATTTACACTTAATTAATATTTATATTTAAGATAATTAATTCTGGAAAATCTAAACAGAATCCAAGATTGCACTCTATCTCTCTTCCAATTCTCCTATCTCTCACCCTCTCTCTTCTCTAGCTTCCCACTATCTCTCATCTCCCCCACGTCTCTCTCTCTCTTTTACTCTTTTTTTTTTGTCTTTTTTCTTTCTTTTCATTTTTCTCTTTTAGCCTCACGGCTCTGTCCCCGTAAATTGTATCAACAAAATACTAGTTGTAATAGCGAAATGCAAAATACAATTTAGCAACATACAAACTGCAATTTGTTCAATAAAAATAAATAGCAAAATAAATTGAATGTGGAACCACCTAGCATATGTCGAAAATGTTTTTTTTACAAATTAAATGTCTTTCCACAACAACAAAATATGGAACTAATGATAATTTGCTCAAACATCAGTACTCCAAGTTTATTTTTCCTCGAACAATATAAAATAAGTTTAAAAGATAAAATACAAAATAAAATATGATATAACAAACCAACAAACTAATTTTTATTTAGGAATAAATAAGTACATTAAACACAAAATATTGTAACACAAAAAGTTTGCACACGATGTCACCCAATAAAAACCATGTACATCAATTGCATATAATAACATGAAAGGTGTATCTGGAAACAACAAGTGTAAATTGTAATAGCAAGTGCAAATTGTAATTTCAAACAGCAATATACATTTTCAAAATCACAACATAGCTAACAATACAATAGCAGGTTTACAAAATTGATATGCCACCAAAGTGTAATGAAATATACAATATACAATACAACAGCAAGTGCCAAATATACAACAAACAGCAAAATGAAAAACCAACAAAAAAAGACTTTGTAGAAAAAAAAAATTATTACCTGGGATCGTAGACTCCAAATCTCTATCTTTCACTTCATTCATAAAAAAACGCATTGCATTATGCCAATGAATTCTCGGTTATGTTTTCTTTTGTGGCGGTTTGCAGACCTATAGAATCTCCATCGATCTCAGCAATAAGGGGCTAAGGTTACAGAGTTAGGGTTGAACGAAATGGGGGAGAGGTTTTGCATGTTTCAATTTCACGAGATTAGATTTTTCCCTTTTATGGTGATTTGCAAAAGGGATGTGATAAATGTCGTTCGAGCTTTAATAATACCGTTACGACTTCAAACGTGATTTTGATCATTTTTAATTCCAAATTTTGCAAAACCCGAAAAATAGAATTTGTAGTATTCTGAGTTAGTTTTCTAATCGAGCTTGAATCAACAAAATTGGATGTCGGACGAGAAAGATATACATGAATCAATGGATATTGCCCACAACTTTGATGTATTGAGGTATCTAAAATTCAAAATGTGACTCATTCATGCATAATTTTGCTACACGGCATCCAATCTAGCAGATCTAAATTGAATTAGAAAGCTAACCCAAAGGACTACAGTTTTCGTGGTTCGAATTTTGCCAAAATCAAAATAGAAATATGTCAAAATCAGGTTCGAAGTCAAAACGACATTAGTCAAATTGAAACGACATTTAACATTTCATTTTGCAAAATTACAAACTTTCCATCGATATGAGAATTAAGGGGATAGTGTAACAACGTTTGCGTTAAAAGAAACGAGGGAGAGGTTTTGCAGTTTCAATCTCACAATTTGAGATTTTTCGCCTCAATTTGAGCTAAAACCTGATTTGGTGGATAATTATATTTAGGAATGAAATTTTCTATATTTTGTTGCAAAGGGCAAATCAACCAAAAATATTAATAGAGGGTTATAGCAAAATAAGACTTATGACTTGGATTAGGACATATATAATCTTAGAATGGAGGACCTACCGAAAATTACCCCAAAAACAAAACAAGTTGATTTTGGCAATTTTGCCGCTTCAAAATCTGCAAAATCATTTGCGGGTGACACACTTGCATTCAGGTGATGTTTTTGCAAAAAATGGCAAGTTTGGTGAGCGGTGCTCCAAATAATGGAGTTTGGGGACACCGTGCAATTGTACTTTGATTGGTGCAGTTGTTTTTAGATTGGGGGTAGAGTGCAAAACACGTCAAAGTTCAAGGGGAAAAATGCCGTGAACCCTTACTAATATACAATAATTCCATCATTGGCCACTGTTACAGATACAAAGAAATTAGTGATAAAGCACATCACAAAAAAATTAGGAAAAATTAGCAAAAACCCCCTCATCTAGGAAATATAGTTAAGTAAAACCCCTCTTTCAAAAATAATTGGAGAAAACCCCATTAGCTATTATTCCACCAAATGCTATTTTCATAATTCCAAATCTAACCTTAATTATCAATGTACTATTTTGAAACCCTAATCTCTCTCTCATTTTTCCTCACGCTCCATTGACCCCACTAATCCCTCTCTCTCTCTCTCTCTCTCCCCCAAATTCACCATCTCCGCTCCCCACCACCACCACTACCTCTCCCCCGCCGTCCACCGCTACCTCCACCAGATCCTCACCGACCACCACCATCCCCTCGTCTTTCCACCACTCAACCTCACTTCGTCTTCGCCGCTCAAAAACCTCACAATCACAGTCGCCGACACCATCGCCGCGCCCGCACACGATGCCAACGAGTCGTACACGCTCGACATCCCCTCCACCGGCGCCGCCGCCGTTCTGACCGCAGAAACCCCATGGGGAGCGATGCGGGGACTGGAGACGTTCTCGCAGCTGGTGTGCTTGAAGTCGTCGGTGGTGGCCTGCGGGATGCACATTTCCAAAGCGCCGTTGTTCGCCCACCGTGGAGTATTGCTGGACACCTCGAGAAATTACTTCGAATTGGACGATTTGTTGCGTCTGATTAAGGCAATCAGCATGCACACGCCTTGTGGTGGTGGTCTCCTCCGCCGCCGCCGCCGCCGCCAAGGAGTGTTTCACCAAGAACAGGTAATTCATAAACAAATCTGGATACATGCTCTCCTTTCTTTCTTCCTTACTGTCATTATCGAATTTAAATTTTCAGCCAAGGGGAAAAGAAAATTCCCACCAAGTCCGGCGGTGTGGTGATGATGCGGAGGCTGATTTAGGGTTTTTTGGTGGATCGGGCAGAGGACGGCGCGTGTAGATAAATTCGCGCAGGCTAAAACCTTAATCGAGTATGTACATGTTCAATAGTCGATTAAGCTAATCGACTATGTTCTGGTAGTCGATTAAGGTTGATCGACCTCCAATTTTTTTATTTTTTTGGATTTTTTGTTTATTGATTCCAATTACATAAATCATTTATAATGTTTGTTTTTGTAATATATAGTTGATTTTTGCAGTTGTGATTTGTTATTTTTAGTAGCAGATTCTTAATCGACTATGCTTCACATCATAGCCGATTAATATGCTTCATTGACTCAATATTTTGATTTTTTTTTTGGATTTTTTGTTTATTGATTCCAATTGTATAAATCAATTATAATGTTTGTATATTGTTTTTGTTTGTAAAATATAGTTGAGTTTGCATTTTTGTAGTTGTGATTGGTTATTTTTAGTAGTCGGTTCCTTAATCAACTATAGTTCATCATAGTCAATTTAATATGCTTCATAGTCGCTTAATATATCTGGTAGGTAAAAAAAGTTAAAAAACGAAAAAATATAATAATAATAAAAAAAAAAAAAAAAAAAAAAAAAAAAAAAAAAAAAGAAGAAAGACACTGTTGATGGATTGTGGGCGGATAGTGTGTAAGGTAAAGAGACATAATTGGAAAATAGGTGGCTGAAATTAAGAGTGATTTTTTTCTCAAATAGTACAAAATAGTTTTGGCATTTTCCAATTAAAAAAAATATTGAGGGGTTATATCAAAGAGCCCAAAAAATTAACAAAAAACATACGTACTTTTAGAACCACAAAAGTCTGACATTAATAACCCGACTTCAAAAATAGGACAGATTTGGCTTTAGTTTTAAAATAAATAATAAAAAGAACAAATATAAAAGAATGACTTCATTTAAAGTGAGAAATAGAAGATATCAAAACCCAAGCACAGCTTAAATTAAATGTCAATTCCAAAGCTCCTCTTCCAGTAATACTTAATCAGTTCTATACTTGTGCCCACAGTGTATCAATATTTTCATGAGCAACTCACACGGTTGGTAGCAACATAGTGCAACGAAGAATGCAAATACAGAGTGTTCTTGACGCACAGTTAACAGGTCTTTCTTGACGCACCACAAGTTCATATGTGATGATTACAAAGCGAATAACCGAAGAGATTCAAGCAACCAGTGACCTCCCTACTTAAAATGTTTAAGGGCATTTCCTTTGAATGTAAGAAGCTCCATGCTCTTCAAACCTGTCCTTACCACAAATGATGTTAAGTGCAATTATTATCATGACATTAAAACAAACCTAGTCTTGTTTAAATATCTGAATCTGATGAATACAGAACTTACTCAGACTTTGAGAACCACATTTGCTGAAAGGAACCAAGTGATGCCAATATACTCCCCCCTATCCAGACGCTGTATTTGCATTCATTATCAGTAACCAAATAAAACACGATCTTTTACTTGTATATATGTAATACTCATGCAATCATTAAAAAACTGAACTTCCTCTTGACAAGGTAGAATACAGTCAGTCCAATACATCCAATCTAAGTTAAAGGGTAAGGTCGAATGTTGTGCAATACAGAATTTCCAAGCAGTCTGAAATGCTGTTGAAAACGTGACATAATGGATTAATGTGTACAACTGTATATAATGAACGATCGAACCTAACCAAATCAATTTCAGTCTTTCTACATCAGAAAAACAAAATATATAGATAGATGCACAAAATGCATGAGCCACATTGTGGCGTATGAATGAGGGGAAGCCTTACATTGTATTGGTGTGCATACCAATTTTACCATGTAAAAACAATCAACATCTGCTTTAGTACTATTGTACATTTCATTTTCTGATAGATATCACAGTTGACAGCATCACAAATAATAAACTAGCTAACTCCTGCATCACCTTGAGGTGTTCTCTTTACAACAGCTAATCCTAATTAACTTCATATTCGTGCAGACATCCACCCATGGGTACTTAGGTGCACGATAAAATATCCCTGTGTTTTTATGTATCAATTATTAGTGTTGTATGATTGTATCCTAATCCGACAAAATAAATGTTTTCACTTGGTCCAAAAATGTATTTTCAGACAATGATTTTTTCACTTCCTACGATTGTATCTTTCAACTAAATTCGAATGCTCTAGTTCAAGATACAGTGGAAAACTATGAGCTCAAGTTTGACGAGCATATTCTTCTGGGCTCAACATTGCACTTGAAATGATATTGAGCTCGAGCTTGGCTTGTTGGCTCATCCACAACTGAGCCAAGATTGAGAGAGGCTCCTATTGATTATAATTTATAACCATGGAACTATTGTTCTGCATACACATATTTGAGCAAATATAGACTAGAACTACTACAATAGAGTGTCTCGAAGAAATGCCAAAATCATCTTATAAACCTCAGGCTCTACCTGATAGAGATGGGAAGCTTATGTAGGTACAACTGATCAATAGTACTTTAAAATTTGTAATAATAATTTTTTTTATTGTTTGCTATTAAATTTGTGATTTGCTTCATTTAAATTTATTTTTAAATACAAAAGGAATTCAAGTACAAATTGCAGGGCGTATCGACCGAAAATAAATTGCAGGTGTCGAACATTACTTATATAAGGTCTTTCTACGTACACTAGCATATCCCAGAACAAAATTCACTGGCAGTGCAAGTGCTAAATTATGCATAAACTCACGTAAATATAGCAAACACTATGCTTACATTTTCAAAGCTATGAGAAAGGAGAAGTAAGCAAACGAAACCTAACCTGAATCTCCTTTCAGTAGCATTCCCGCTTGATAACACTTTAACCCTTGCTGCTTGAGGAGTTTCCTAGAAGCAATATAAGCCAATATCAGCATTCTACTCCATCAACATTTATAGACTCATGCTGCCCAAGTGGCTGGCATCTAGCTAAAATGTGCAATAAATAGAAGTAAATTTACTCAATTACGTGTTATCGCCGCATCATTCTTTAAAAAAATTATATATAAGAATAAATTACTAAAATAACTGCTGAGCGAAATTTATGAAATCTTCTATATTCACATCATCTCTTTTCTCAATGTAGGCAAACATAGTCCGACAGCTATCAACACATTTAGAGTACGCAAGAAATATTTTCATACAAACAAGTCAAATATTGTAAGGACAACCTCCAACAAATCTTTCTCAAGACGTTCTTTCAATTGTTGCATTGATGCTGTTCCACCAGAAAGCTGCAAAATAGACAAGCAATATGGTATTAAAAACAGTATAATTTTGAGTTTGCGATAGTAGGAACTCTCATTATTTGGATGCAAGAGAAAAAAACAACTTAATCTATATTATCAAATAATGATGGATGCTCATACTTCTTCAGCACTCTCGAAACATCAATTTCCTTTGGAACAAATTTTATACAATTGAAAGGACATCAACATTAAGAAGAGAATGGAAACGATTATAAGTCAGTCAACTGCCAAAATGATTAAAGCCACTAAACATACTTAAACATGAAATGATCATGGTATTTTGATTCATTAGAAAGAAAAGCCGTCCTCAAATACAAAATGAGTAGATTGCAATCGTGATGTGTTCTATATCAAACCATGGTTACAATTGATTCAACCTCATAACAAAGTAATTTAATAACGTAACAAATGGCACAATATTTGAGAACCGATCTGCAATGATAATGTATACAGGAAAATATCCGTGTGGAGCACGAGGCTAACAGAAAGGTGGCAGCAAGACAATATAATAAGATAAGATATCATAAATTTCTACAGCAGGAAAATTCAGCCCTCATCTTCTACATAAATAGGGAGATAACTTAGACTTGTGGGAACTTGGAACGGTAAAAGGAAAAACCTGCCAACCAATTTAATAACCTAATACAAAATGGGGAATGAAATGGGTAAATCTAAAACTTTTACGAACATGTTTATTTGGTGAAAAGGAATTATCTTACCAGTATGCCACTAAAAAGTTCTCGTCGGATGTCAACATCACATTTGTTTATGCTCTCAATGACCTGGAAAAATTCAGAGTTTGGACGAATTAACATATACATAAAAACAAGAACCACAGAATCAACTTTGAACATAAAGCCAAGGGCATAGAGCGAAATTATTCACCATTTGCGGCAGACCACGAGCAGATGAAGCCGTCTCTACAGAACTCTCCATACCAGGAATAGTCTGAGATGGACATTAAATTGTAGATGTCAAGTCACCAAATCAAAGTTAGAGAGTGGTCTATGTTAAACTCCCAAGCAGCATAATGTTTAACAAAAGTCAAATCAGTAAAAATAGGGTAGAGAATATCTCATAAGCCATCAAAGATAATCTTAACTAATACGAATGCATAAAAGAATTGGCCAGAATTAATAATTGTGATAAATACATAAAAGTTCAGATATCCCTCAACTTCTGGACAAAAAAAAAATGGAATGACCAAGAAAAAACCATTAGTCAACAGGGACAAGTGTCCCAGTGATAGGACTGCAAGCATTACCACATGGTGATGGTTAAGTGACAGCCAGCCTTAACATTCAAAAGAATAATATTGTTAAAAATAATTCAGCTTCAGTTACCTGTATAACTAAAGCAACAAAAAACAATAAATGGAAATTATATACATGAAAGGCTTGGTGTTGTCTACAGTTAAATAATATAACAATACTAATAACAATAACAATGAAGTTGCGTGAAAGTATCTGATCATACGCAATGGTGCAGACCTAAATGTGGGAATAAAACAGCACAAATAAATTTCTCCATAAGTGTAGCTCATCGAACATTCAGTTAGACAAGGCGTTGTCCAACCGTACTTTGGCATGTCAATAAGTATCCCCCCCACCCAGATGAAAACCATCAATATTTGACTGCATCTGTGGATCTCCAGACTATTGCAAAAGAAATCTCAACTGGCATCATTTGGGAGTCCAGATTATTTCAAAAAAGAAACGTCAACTGGTATCATCAAATTTCTCCATGAGTACACTACAGTGCTATCTAGGTCCTCGTTGGATTTCAACTAACTCGTCATCTGTTAGACTGCTCATCTTCTAGCAATAACCTTCTTCATTGATATTTCCCTCTATGAAGGTGTATAGATGATTAGTTATCGAATATGGAACAAAACTTTCATGCACAAATACACCAAATCAGATTGCCAACTTACATTCTATTGCTGCTCCACCTTCCAGTTATCTGATTTCCTGTTTACTAGCAAAATCTTGTGCACATTGTTCATGGCTATAAACAATGCTGCCCCAGAATATTTGCTCAATCAGTTTTGGTAAAGCTGACAGTGCATTTTTTATTTTAATATTTTTGCTGTCTCGTCAGAATCTACTCCTAGGATCCACTAGGTCCATTATATGTACAGAAACTCTGTAGTTAGCTTTCCATTTGTTTCTTTTTGCTACAAGATCTCTGTGCCTAAACAGTGGTTTGTTGTAGAACCCTACCAGTTTATTAATCTTAAAGAAGTAC
Source organism: Erythranthe guttata (assembly GCF_056151865.1). NCBI lineage: Eukaryota > Viridiplantae > Streptophyta > Magnoliopsida > Lamiales > Phrymaceae > Erythranthe > Erythranthe guttata. Next base: position 10,846,947 of record NC_142536.1, read on the forward strand.
AGGAAAGGAGACAAACCTTTCAAATGATTATTGAACATATATATGCCCAAAATTCATGTCTACTTAAGTATACAACGATATACGTACTACGATCTAATGACATTGAAGTGGCAGTTTCCCTCTCCTGTAACATCTGATAGCATGGTTATTTGTTAGAAAGATAAAACTAAGTTGTGGTTTCCAACATATGCATACTATCCAAAAAAATAACAAGATCAGGAACGGACAAAAAGTGAGAATCTCCAAACAAGCTCCCACATCTTGTACAATAGATATGTAAAGGACCAAGAGTTCCACATTGAGAAGAAATACATTGAAAACAAAATCACAAGCTCAGTAGAAGGTGGAGCAATTGCAAGGTAAACCCAGTATCATTGAGTAAATATAAGAGGCAAGTTGCACGCAAGAAAAGGATGACTAGCATTGTGGCATTATAAAATATAACTCATGGTGGATCTCAAGTATAATGTTGAGATAAACAAATAAAAAATAAAAAATCCAGACACCCACCTGAACTAAAGATGGATTAAATAGTACATCAGGAATCTTGAATCTGTCAGCACCAATCTCAATCGTCCTACAGTATTCAATTAAAATTAATAATAGAAATTAGAAAGCAAAATCCCATGCCTGACATTAGTCCAAAGAATATTGAATCATAATAAATCATCTAGATAAGCCTGTATCCAAACAATATATGAATCAATAGTTGCCCCCTTTTGAACTAGGTTCGCCTTCATTAACCAATATATCAGATTCAGGAAAGCAAACAGACATGAATCACATTAACTGGATGATATTGATGCTTTATTGAAAATGATTCTCAGAAATAATGGCCAACAAAGGAATAAAATAACTTGAAACAAACTTACTGTCCATCAGGAAGCTCATAAGGCGTCATTGGGATATTCGAGTATGAAGTATCTGACCAAAACAAACAGGTCAGCATATGTATGTCCTAAGTATGCATCAAAGGAACGGAATATTCCAAATTTCCTTGTTTAAACCATAAATTAACTCTAGGAAAAAAACATTTTGCAGTAGAATCAGGTAATGTACTTTTTCAACAAGTAAAACTAACTATGGCACCAATATATGTGGTAAGAGCACAGTAGAACCAATCCCTGCCATTTGGCCGCTTTCTCTAGAGATTCAAGCAGAAGATTTAACAAAATAATTGTATGACATAGGACAATACCACCTAGTCCTAAAAACAAAATAGCAAATCAAAAATTTCCAATATTCACCACCAGTGTATGCGTCAGGGTGGCTAAAGTCACACAAACATGGTGACAAGCAGACAGCCAAACTTACACGAGAAGCTTATCAAACATTAATAGTACTCGTGCAGGGTGTTAAAAATATTACAACATACATGGTGACAAGCATACAGCCACAATACTTACAGGAGAAGCTTATCAAACATTAATAGTACTAATGCAGAATATTAAAAATATTACAACATCTGATCCTAGTTTACAGAATCATAATCAGTTGGTCTTGCCAATTGCCGTATTTGATGTTCCAGAGATTTAAAACATCCTATTAGTGTAACTTCAAGAAGTTTCATTAGTGACTTGAATGATTTCTATACTTAAAACTACCAAAGGACCAATAATCACCATTGAAACAAACTTGAGGAACAACAAAATTTAATCTACAGCGAAATTGATCGAGGCTAGTGGCGAAGAATAAAAAACCTTCATATCCACTTCAAATGACCCACAATGAATTAATTATAGGGCGAGTACGAATCTGTAACTGCTGGGAATATATTTCATCTTTTTGTTGTAATAGAAATATTTAACAACCCAAAACAAGAACACGTTAACATCAAAATCATGGAAGAGAACCCAGTTAATCAGGAGATAAACATTTATTTATGTAAAAGGAGCACAAACCATCATACGGGGTGTCCGGTGCTCGACATACACATTCTTTAATATCACCAACAATCACCCGCTGCGACAAAGAATAAAAGTTAGTAATTGAATTAGGGCCAACAGGTAATGAGCTCAATCAATTAGTGACCTGGGAATAGAGTTTGTAACTTTCCGTCGTATTTGGGAAGTCAAGGTCTACAATCTGTCCAAAATGAAAGTAGTAAGAATTTTGGGGAAAACAAGTGAACAGAGATCAAGTAGAACAAATGTTCATTTGCTCATAAAAGACCAGAAAATCCCATCAGGAAGAATTAGACATTTGCTTTTACAAATGAAACATTAAGTTTAAATTGATTTACTATATTCTACATGAAAAGGGATTAACTTTTACTTTTGGTATGCAGTCAAGAGATGATGGTATTGTTAGCAGCTGAAATGAGTTCTTATATATCGTGAACTGTTTATAGGTCACCCAAAACTTACTACTCAAAATGAAACATAGTGTTAGCACAAACAATACTTTTTCACGAATTCTTCAGCCTTTGCAAGTTGTATAAATGTATCAAAAGCATACACTATTACCAATAGAAACAGATTTGCTACCCATGTGACATGCCACATTCATTACTAGAAACAGTGAATGACCATTTATATTCTACATCAGGAAGGACAGATGACCTGAAATTCTCCAGCACGAATTTCTTTCCGTTTAAAGGCATAACGAGGTTTTATCTGCATATTAAATATAAAGAAAGGAGGCAAAATCAAATCAAATCAAATAAACTTCAAATAAATGGATATTATAAGATTAAATGTTATTTAATTGAAAATTTGCGAAATAAATCAATAACTCACAGAAATTCCCTTGTCTTCCAGGCTTTTTAACAAGCAATCAGTGAGAAAATCTCCTCCAATCGGAGACGTTGCAACAGCCTAAAGCAAACAAGGAGATTATAAATGATAGTAATACTATCGTAAATGAAAAAGGGAAACGCAATATCTAATACTGTCATGATCATAAGATGATGGAAATGCAGTGAGCAGGGTCATGAAGTGGATTGATCAGCATTAATTACCATCAGGATTTGTCTTAGTTCTAAAATGGATATATGCTATGTGGCAATAAGATGCTAATATTACAGGAAATGACACAAAAAGTACATATTAGAACATGACAGACCCAAAAGATAAAGGTTAGTCTCCTTAAACTTTGAAGTGCTACAGTTACCATAACTAACAGCTTGTTTGAGACCCAAAAGGGAAACCAAGTTTGAATATTTGATAAGATTATGATTATCAAAAAAACGGACCCAGCATGATTGTTTTCTAGTTCTGTGAGATATCCCCGATTGATAAAGTTAAACGTGTTCTAATCTCTCATATGTGTATAGTTGGTTATTGTAGTTTAAAGTAAAGAGACCGACTGCTTATCAAAAAAAAATGTAAAGAGACTAATATATCTTGCCCTTCAGGCATTCGTGTGAACTGGATGTAGCCTGAGTAGTTCGAACCAAGTATCTTATCTTCTACTCACTCTTCACTACAAATAAATTTTAAAGTTACCACAAACCTTACAAAATTATCTCCTTTATTCAACCACAATCCATTTCATGACAAAAAAAAAATGAAAAGAAGAGCATTTGTTTCTCTTTGATGAGTGTCTAATATTTTCGGAGACAGTGACTTGATGAAAAAACTATCTTCAAAAGAGCTTATAAGCTATTTATAAAGTTCCTTACTTAATTAGAACATTAAATTCTCAAATGTTTGAGTAAATCAAGATCTTAAAGCACGTCAGTGGTCAATCTGAAGGTCCTTACTTGATCTTGTAAAATAAGGAGAATGGTGTCAATCTAGAGAATGGTGTCCTTTATCAGATCCTAATATCTTCTGTTTTTGTTTTTCTTTCTTTGTATTCAGGGGGGAGCGTAGCACATAACCTACGCTATTCAATTTTTGGTGGACAATAAAAAATTTCTTTGTGCATCACCTAAAAATTAGCTTACTAACGATCCTTTCAATATAGTAGCCCAGATAAAGGATCCTACCATGTATACGTCAATTATTTCAACTTTTATACAAAAGCTATGTGTACATTTCATGGAGAATGGTGTCCTTTATCATACGATGTAAACGTTTATTTCTGGTCTTTGTATTTGCTTAGACCAAGAGAGAGGTGTAAGATAAATTTACATTTTCTAACAATGGATCAGCAAATGATAAACCACTGTAAAGAGTCTAAAAGGGGATCTTCCGCATAGAAAAAAGTGTGTGCAGCTTAAGGAAAGGAAAAATATGTAACAATGAACCCAAAATATGTTCACACACCAATTTCAAAAACAGATGACGAGTACCTTCTGAAGAACATATCCATCATGGACTGGAGCCACAGTAGTAGATCCTCCGCCACTGAATCAAGCAACAAAACTAAAGAATTAGCCGGTTTGAGTGCATTACTCTCATCTAATGCTTCTTTACTCTAAAGGGTCAATGTTGGATCGTATTGGTGATAGTAGGAATAGTTCTGTTAATTAGCATATAAACTCCTACCAGTCAACAACTAAAGAGGTGGCACGTCCTGATGCAAAAGATGTGAGAACCTGGAATAAGTAAAAAGCCAATGATCACCAAAACTGAAATATTCTCAAATGCAGAATAAAGTGGATCACCGGGGTCCAGTTCACATCAATTGTTCGATAACTAGGAGTAGCAAGACTCACAGCATTTTTGGCCAAAAATAATGCGGGAACTTGGTATTTTTCAAACATAATCTCTGCAGTCCTGTTAGACATGTAAAATAAATCAGTAATCAGCTCAGCTTGAAACCGACAATAAACCTGCTATTGTGTAAAACAATGACAGAATATGATTAAAAATGAAGAAGTTGCAATTTTAATACAAACAATATTACTTTTGAAATCTCTGGCATTTTTATTTGATGATTTGCTTGTGAGCTAAACCTGCTAGGGCCTAGGAGTATATTTTTGACGTAAGGTGATTCGGGAAAATAAAAATGAAACGAAAAAGGAGGGGCACAAGCAACAAAAAGAAGACAGTGAAATGGACAATGAATTACTACATACAGAAAAAACTCGCTTCTCCATTTTGCCACAATAAACCTCAAATACCTACAACCGCGTGCAGATTTTCCAAACATCAGAAATTTCAAGTTTCTCTAGCTACTAGGAACATTATATGTGGTTCAGTTTACCTACTGTGGTAGCTAGGTCTGACAGAATATTGCAACATTAGCACGTTTACCAGTTGTTATCTGGGCTATGACTGACGAACCTACTTTGAAAATCAGTCAATCTGGTCATTCTTTAGGGTTTTCATACTCAACATTTCCCCACCTGAGATTTTCCATTCAAAACCTGTCGTTTCCCTTTCCAGTGTGTAAAACAAAATGAAAGTGGAGTTTTTTTCTCTCAGATGTCCTCTCATCTTCTATGTAGTTGTATAGGTCATTAGCAATAAGAGTAAAACCAGTAAATAATGCAGCAATGATGATCAACAACCATACATTTCTGCTTTCCTACTTTTTTTCTGTTGTACTTTCTTTTTTTTTGCATGTGCAGGAGGAAGGAGGGAGGAGGTTTCAGACCCTCACCTTATCTTGTTTGGGGAAGGGGAGGGGGGTCAGACTCTCACCTTCTCTTGTGAACCATTTAGCAGACAGTTACTTTTTATCAACGCATCACCCACAAAATTGCTTCAGGAGTAACTATCTATGCAAAAATAGAATTTAATGTGATCTTGAAGTTCTAACAATTCTAAAAATATGTAGATGATCTTCTATTTCAATTTGTGCAAGTATGAAAGCTATCAGCAGGATTGACCAGACTGGTCATCTGCCATTCTGCCATTAGTGTTAGAATGAAGGTTTGCTAGAATACAAATGATTACATCTCCAAATCCTTCACATCATTCAAAAATTAACACTAGCGTAGGTTCCAAATAGTACGACGTCTAGAGAAGGGATAAATAGACCAATTGGAAATCTTTCCAAAGTTCTACCTTTCAAAACTTCACACTGCTTAAGTACTCAACTGGTCGGAGAAAAAACTGACTTTGGGGTACTCAAGCTTACAAAACCTTCAGCCAAGAAAACTTAGCTGGTAAAGCTTTAAGTGAATACACACTTTGTGTTAACGATTAGAAAATGAATACTAGTCTTGCCCATGACAATGCTATTCTGTATCGTCCTGCCAGAATTCACTTCGAAGTCTTTATTGTCATATTTTAAAATGACCAGCAAAGAATCAATATCTACACGCCTTTTTCAAGGAAGATTCATATCATTGTAGCACCTTAGCAATCTTTGCTCTGTTCATCAGCCAATATTTAATTAACCATCGAGCAAAGTAGATGTTTGTGTTTCAAGAAACTAATCTTAACATTGATTTACTACCACGCACCCTTATTCCTAGAGCTGTTTTCTTAATTTCCCTATCAAGCAAACAAAAAACATACTATACCAGTTACAATTCAGGTAATACTGGATAAAATCGAAAAAAAAATCCGTGGAAAATAAAAATTAACCTACACCATACAATTACGCTCTGGTTGATTTATAAAAAACCTTCTAATCACATAGGGGCTGTGATATAAATGCCTGCATCAGTAAAGTGTCTGAGACAGTCAACTCACTTTTCTCTCTGCTGTTGAGTATTAGAACATGGCTCAGCAAGGAGCATCGGATGTTCCTTTGGGTCAATCAAGAGGCATTTCCTGCCAATTAGAAGTATGTAAATAGCGAAATCATATTTACCGCATTGGAAATGAGGAAAAATATGTTGAACAAAGAAAAATCAATAAAAAGGAACAAAACTGTGGACTTGAAGAAATAGACATTTCCTCCAATGTTTATTTAAAAGTTCAAGGACTGTGGAAAGGACTAAAGCATCAGTTACCTCAACGCATGGTCCCATATATTTTCAACCATATCCCAGTCAGCAACTATCCCATCCTTGACAGGTGATAATACCTAAAAATAATAATTTTACAAATTCCGACTATATTATAATGAAGGAAATATTTTTTTTCCGAAAAATACATGGAAAACACTAACCTCCATGTGATCCCTACGAAATCCCAAGTCTTGTGTTCCTACATACAACTTGCGCTTGCTCTTGGATTTAGAATCCGAGGCAGTGCCAGAGTTTTTGTCTGAATTATCAGCGTCATCAACTTCCATTTCGTCAATTGAGCCAAGAACCTAAATACAGACATTTTGTAATTGAGAGAGAGAGAGAGAAAGAGGAGTGAGTGCAATTATAAATTAATGATTATTAAATAATCAAGCCATAATATTAATCTAAAAATATGCTCATCTAATCACAAGTGCAAACCCTCAAGATAATAATAATAATGAAAAAATTGAAACATCTGACTAATTGAACAACTGCTTGCAGAATTCCAAATCCAGGTAAGCTTACAACTTGTTACAAACATTTATACTTTATGTTCATTTATGCCCCTCCGACGCACTCGTGTTGCTTCAACTTCCACATTTAAACCTAACTAGAGCTAGACACATGATCTCGAATCTACAAGAAACCCTAATCATTTGGGCAATTAGGCGTAATTGTTAAACACGAAATCATGCAGAAGTGCAAAAAATTGCTAACTCAGAACCCAAAAAAAAAAAAAAAAAAGAGCTTCATAATTTCACAGTAAGAACTAACTAAAGTCGCAACCATAACCAAAAAACTAAAAAGGAAAGAACAGAAAAATCAGGAGTTGCTTTCAGAAAGAAATAGAAACAGAGAGAGAGAGAGGGAGAGAGGGGGTAAAATTGGCTCACAGATGGAAAAACAGCTTTAGGGGCATCTTCACCGGCATAACCAGCTTTGCAAGTGTGGGAACCTAAGTCCACCACTATCGCAGATACTTCATCTGTTGAGAGTAAATTATATGAATAAACAAAACTAGAGTAGAAATAATTTTGGGGAAAATGTGAGAGTAATCGGCTGTACTCACCTCCACCGTACATTTCTCGAATGCCCCTTCTTCTTCAACCTCGTTGGTGGTGGTGGTGGTGGTGTGGGAGCGGGGAAATTCGAAATTGATAGCGGGGTTTACTCAAGGGAGTGTATGTTAAGGGCGACCCAGGAAAAAACAAATTGAGGCGACTAAACCGGTTCTTCGATTTCATTTTTCCCTTTTCTAGTTTCTAACTTTTTTGTAATACCTCTTCTACCCTTGTTACTAAGTTATGTATGTATTTTTTGTGGTTGTTTAGGTAAAATATTATTTATATTGCAATATTCAACATCCAATTAATATATTGGCATCTGATTGTTCTCACTCTTTGTTTTTTTTTTTCTTTTTTCTTCTTTTATTTAACACATAGATAAAATATAAAAGGTTGGGAACTTTATATTTCATTTATTGGAGAAATCAAATTCGACTAGGATCTATGAATCATTAGACACTGATTTTTTTAGTAGTCCGTAAAATATTTTTAGTGGCTTGATTTAGTTTCATGATTTACATTTCAACCCTCTTGATAATTTTTTATTTATTAATTTTTTAGTTTATATAAATTTATAGATTTTCTTTTATCGAAATGTATAAATTTAATAAACATCTTCAATAATAAAGCAATTATATGAAACTTTTTAACCCAAAAAATAAAACTTCTTTTGATTTCATATGTCTTCTTAATATTTTTTTATGAAAAAAAGTATGATAAGGATGATATTTTCTTTATGATACATTAGTGACAAAACTTATTGAAATGATGTTATAAAAATAAAATTAAAAACTGAAAATTTTGGTAGTGATATGTCTATTATGAATATTTAGCTTATATGTTGTATTATTTGCGGTTTATTGCATTTACCACATGTGTGTTTACTCTAAGTGCATTTAGCATATATATTATATTCTTTGGGGTTTATTGCATTTACCATCCATGTGTTTACTCTGATTATTAATAGAATTCCCGTGTTATAAATAGTATCAAAAAACCTCTGTAATTCAATTTCGTAAGCAATCCACCACTTAACTATTCAGGAGAGTGTATGCTAAAAACGCATAAGAAGGATTTGGATTTCTTATATTTATGACACGAGAAGCTTTTACCAATTCGACATAACAGTTGGTTAATAAATTGAATATAAAGTCTTCAACATTGCTTTGTTAGCTGGGAGGCCTTGCTGATGTTGATTGATTATTTAAAAATTAAAACTATTAGATCTCATTTGCTAAGTGTGCTCCCAAGATGAGAGTTCACTTTCTAAGTAAATTTAATCCTTAAGTGAGCTCAGTGGCAAAACCATGATTTTATCACTTTGGGGTCGAATATGCATTAAAAATTAATGTAACAAAATTAATGACAACAATAATTGTTCCGACATGAGTCTAGGGTATTATTATACGATGGACATAAATTTTCGGTGTTTGGGGTGCAACGCTCCTGAAAACAATTTTAGGATTTCTTGAAAACAATTTTAGGATTTCTTGTTTTTTTTTTATAATACCAGAAGCTACGGAAAGAAAAACTTAGAATTTTTGTTTTCACATTGACTTGGATTTTTCATGGACTAAATAAAATAAATTAAGTGAACTTAATAAATAAGCAGCGGCTAAAATAAATACTATTTTTTCCTCAATCCAATACCACCAACATAAAAAATAAAAAATAAATAGATAATCATTGATTACGTACATACATACTTGCATATAATCATTAATTACGTACCGCAATCTCTCCCGCACAAATAAGTATACATATGAATTTCAATTCGAAATTAGATAACAATATGTATTTAAATTATATGAACATGCTTCATGAATTCACGCATTAAATTAATTAAACGAACAAGCATGCCATGGAATTCGAAATCAATTATCATACAAAATCGATTTCAAATCAAATATTAAATAACATACAAATAATCATATAATCACATTTATGATTAAATTTAGGGTTAATAAGATATAACCCCTCATTAGAAAAAATATTAAGACTAACTACCTTACAATATTTTTAATGGGTCAAACCCCCTTAGAAATGTCAATTACTGAACTACCCCTATAATTTGTAATAGCAAAGACCCCCCCACCGTTTTCCCCAAAAACTGCATATCTTCAACTATTTTCTTCAATATAATTTCTCTCTCATTTCCGTTGGTCTGCTATATTTATGCCGAGAAAATCGCCCAAAAAACAAACTGCAATATATATCGGATCTTTTCCCCTTTCGAACATTGCCCTAGTTTGCTACGTATCTTCAGAGAAAAAAAACCCAGAATACCATTATTGTGCAATTCGTTCAGCAACACAGGTTGACAAACAATGGTGAAGAACGGCAAGAAGAAGACAGGTAGTTTCCTATACACCCATCTCTATCACCGACTGCTATTAACCTAATTTTGTGCATTTACCCCATAATTTATCTTTCTGACACCATTATCAGCGACTCCGGACGACAAATCGAAGACTCCTACAGAAACCGTATGCAACAGTACGCGACGACCATATGCGACGGTTCGGAATTCTTCCATGGTTGATTATTAAAAAATGGAGTTTGTAAACAAGCTTGTTTTTTAGATGTACAGATCTATGGTCGCACTATTTGTTGACTCATAAATATTTGTTTCGTATGAAATTTGTTTTATCAGAGTCCACAACAAAGAAGAGATCATTGTTGTCGAAAAACTTAAAAAATTACGGTCATATACACTCAGAGTCAACTATAAAATCGGATAGTTCACTATATTTTTTCCAGAGTCAACTATAAAAATTAGATAGTTAACTATAATTTTTACGATGTCAACTATAAAAAAATGGTAGTTAACTATATTGTTGCCAGAGTCAACTATAAAATCGGATAGTTCACTATATTTTTTCCAGAGTCAACTATAAAAATTAAATAGTTAACTATAATTTTTACGATGTCAACTATAAAAAATTGGTAGTTAACTATATTGTTGCCAGAGTCAACTACAAAAATTGGATAGTCAACTACAATTGTTCCGATGTCAACTATAAAAAATTGGTAGTCAACTATAGTTTTTCATTAATTCACTATATTATATTTCAATTTAAGATACTATGGTGTTATAAAATGAGATGAGATGTAGAAGAAAAGATAAAGTATTGAGAAGATATAGAGAAACTAAAGAGAAAAAATGAACAGACGAGAACAGGAGAACATAAGAAATGAGGGAAGAGAAAGGAGAGAGAGAGAAGAGAGAGAGAGAGGAGAGAGAAGAGAGGAAATTGTGGAAGAGGGAGAATAGAGAGAAGAGAGGAGAGAGGAGAGAGAAGAGAGAAGAGAGGAAATTGTGGAAGAGAGAGAAGAGAGAGAATAGAGGAGAGAGGAGAGAGAAGAGAGGAAATTGTGGAAGAGAGAGAAGAGAGGAGAGAGGAGAGAGAAGAAAAATAATAAATGAACAACACGTCAAAAAAGACGGTTGAGAAGAGAGGGGGGAGAGAGAGAGAAAGAGTGGGAGAAGAAAGGACAAAATTGGAATAATAAACACGTGAGGGGGGTCTCACAATTCCTAATGTTAATTTTAGATTTCTTTACAAATGGTAAATATTAAAATGAGCCTGGACTCTATTATTTTGTGTATTGAGGGGGTTATCCCTCATTTTCCCTTAAATTTATGGGATTTTGAATCTTACATTCGAAACGTGAGACTTTGGGAGGGAGTCTTAACTGAAACTGTTTTTCGCGTGAAATTTTCAGACCTGTTCCGACTCCGATATGTCCCTGAGTTGGGAAGATGCCGTCAAGTTTCACGCCCATATCTGACATTCGTGTGATATATGGTGAATCGTTTCGTGGGACTACGAAGAAAAATCTGAGGGCAGATTTTGGATTCATCAATTTTTCTTTTGCCGGAATGATTTCTTCGTCGTCTTCAAAACTCCGAATCAAGTTTCACCTCGTATAATTAGAACGGTAACAACATAATCTTAGTTCGTTGTATTCAATGATATCTAGTATACGAGAAGTATGACCCTCAATGGTTCAAATGTATGCTAGATGTGGGCTGACAACTCTTTGCGATTCAAACAACACATCTACAAGAACTTGTCAAATTAGGAACAATATGTCTTAACACCGATATTAGTTTCGTTGCACGCAGTTACCTTTTGGCAACAAAAATGATATTCGTAGCAAAAGTATACAATGTTTGTAACGAAATATTTTTATAATCTTTTGGATCTCATTAGGTGATCTCGTTGTGAATAGTTTATTTTATATTCGGCAATAAATTTAAGTAATTACGACAAAACATTTTGTTGCAGAAGAAAAAAATGTTTTTGCGATATGAAATCGTAGCACGTATATTTCATTGACAACAAATATATTTCATTGTCAATATTTGATGAAAAAAACTAAATATATTGTTGTAAATGCTAAATAAATGTGCAACAAACGATAATCTTACCCAAAGAGTAAAAATCGACAATGAAATACTTTTGTAGCCTTTGATCCTCATTAGGCAACAATACTAGTTGCTAGTAATGGTATCTTGCGTAATTTGGCAAAGATTTTGATAAATAAACCAAAAGTCTAAGTAACAAAATTGTAAGTACTTGGCAACGACATAAAAATTGTAGCAAATATATTATTAGCTAGCAACAAAAAATGTCGTTGCCTATAAATGTTGAAAGGAAACAAAATATATTTTGTTGTGAATATTTAATCAAACTAAGAGAAAAATATATAGTAGTCAATATTCAAATATAAAATTAACATAATATTTCAAATAAAAGGTTAAAATTGAATAATATTCAAATATAAAATTAACATAATTTGAAAAAAAATGGTTTTGGATCAATTCATTCATACCTACGTCGATTCAAATGTTCAAATAAATCCTAAATAATCAACAAATCGATCAAATTTTACGATTTACGATTTAAGAAAACTTTAATTTATTATATTATTTATAATAAACTTGGGATAAATCAGTATCATCCATCTCAACAATGAGTCCCGCAATGATCATGTACGAACATTCTATCCTTTATATATCATATACAATACTAGCTTGTATAACATCAGCTCTATATCATTAATAAATATAATTTTTGGTCATTTACCTTTTTACATATCAGTATTATCTCTTATTTCATAGCCCTTCTCACTATATACAATGCTCTGTTTTAATGTGATCCTTATATTAAGTCTTCTAATATTGATCAGGATATGGGGGCAACTTTGGCGTAGCATATCATCAACCCCTTCAAACTCATGCCAGTATAAACAAAACACATTTTGCAAATATATAAACAGGGCACCGGCACCGTGCAATGTAGCATATCATGAACCCCTTCAAACTCATGCCAGTATAAACAAAACACATTTTGCAAATATATAAACAGGGCACCGGCACCGCGCATTGCACGATGCTCCTCAACTAGTATATATATATATATATATATATATATATATATATATATATATATATATATATATATATATATATATATATATGTATTGCAATACAAAATCAAGCAAGCAACATAGAGCTTAATTAATCCCAAAAAATTAAAAAAACAAAAATCTCAAGATTTCAATTCTGCAAACCTCTGTCTCACAACAGAAGCGAGCCCCGTTTCTCCAACTCCAACCAAACCCTCGAAAACCCTCCGCCTCACCCTTATGTACGGTATGAACCCTTTGTCAGTCATTTTAATCACAAACTTTCCCGCCAAAACGAACCTCTGAACCTCCAAGCAACCCTCGAGAGCCAACTCATACACATCAAATCCAACATCCACACCCTTACCGTCCAAGAACTCAATCATCTCAACGGCCCTCGTTATTTCCCGATTCGCCCTCATAGCATCCACTGCTTTCACAACTGTCTCTTTTCTCGGACTCAGAAAGTGAACGTCCATCATCTCCTTCACCATCTCCACAACCCCACGGATCATTCTCAGCTCGCTCATCCTACTAATCAAAATACCAAAACTATCTCTATCCGGAACACAACCCACTTTCCCCATCCCACGCAAGACACCAAGAGCTTCTTCGAGGCGATCGACTTTGGAGAGAGAGAGAATGAGGTAGTTGCAGGTACCACAATCCGGAGAATATCCGATGGAGCGCATTTCCGATAGGAGGGTTTGAACGGTGTCTTGATATTTGTGTAGGCATAGGGTCCACGCATTGGAGAGGAGGAGGTGAGTTTGTGGGACCGGTAGACAGCCGGAGCGGAGGGTGCGTTGGATGACGGCGGGGGCGAGAGGGAGAAGATTTTGGGTGTTGAGAATGTAGAATAGGAGGTGGGAGTAGGCGGAATTGGGGCGGGAGCGGGGGCGGATGGAGATGAAGGACTGAATAATTTCGTCTATGACGAGGGATTTATGGCTTGGGGAGAGTATGGAGAGAGATGAAAATGGATTTGGATTTCGAGAGGAGGAATTATTGAGGAGGAGGTCGGGTATTTTGTGGTATGTTTTAGATTCGATTGCTGCGAGTATGGATTCTTGAAGGGATTCTTGTGAGGATGATGAGGAATAGTGGAGAAATGCACGAGTCAATGGACGGAAGAGTGAGCAAAAGTTTGTGTTAGAATTTATTTCGTGCAGATATAAATTATTTGTGTCAGATTCAGTTTTTCGTTACTGTTGCGTTAAGTGTTGCAACAGTTCGTGAAGCAGTTCGTAAAAACAGAAATAAACGAGACACAAATTTTAATGTGGTTCGGATACAATTGTACCCTACATCCACGGGGACCTGCAAATAAAATTTACTAATTTTTAGTTTTACGAATACAATAATAGGACTTAATCGAAATACAAAGACTCCCTCTTTGTCGACGCCGTTCTTGTATACTACGCTGAATTATAAATCTTCAATTTGCAGCACGTCCCTTACTCCGCACGGTTGAACTCCCTTCAACGTTGAATCCCTCAGTCGGCGGATCGATCTCCTCCCGAGATCTGTTTAAGCCCCTCTCCCGAAGAACCGATCTTCTTTTTGTATAGAAGAAGCAAACTTGTGATACTCCTTGAATCTTGGTGTCTTCAACACAAAGCCTTGAAGCCGGTATATTTTCTATGAAAATCACGTATCACGATGGAACAATAAAAACGAGAGCCAAGAATATTTTTTGTGAAAAACTTCTCTCGATCAAAGACGTTCCGGGAGCAGCAAAGAAAAGAGAAATCTTTTTCTCTCAAAATCAAGGCACCAGCCGTATTATGTTCCTACTTCTTCTTTTATAGTATAGGAAAACTCCTGTATTAGGTTTTACAAAGTTAGAGACGTATAAGAGTCCATACCTTATTAAAAGATATTGAATAAGAGTCCATGCCTTATTAAAATATTGTCATCCTAATCTAATGGGAATTCCCATGTAAACAAACAACCAATTAATGACAATAAAATATAAAAGATAATTATGGAAATCTTTTCTCTTTCTTGAAAAATCATACGCACAAGAGTCAAGAACTATTGGATAGTCTTGCACAAAAACTCTTTTTAATTAATAAAATATTTTCCTATATAAAAGAAACAATTAATGACAAATTAAAGAATTTAAGTAAACAAGGAGAGTTCCCTTTTGTGTTTCACGGTACGTAGGACTTGTTGCACAAGTCTTTACTCATCACTTGTTTATTAGAATCTAATTAGATTCTAACAGTTTGCATGGGCTAACGACATTTCTTTTATCGGGAAAGAAGGCAGAAAAATTAATAGGAAATTTTCAATGAGGCATATTGTCGAACAGGTGAGTTGCACTAGAAAAATGTATGTTTGGAAGGAATACTGAACAAATCAAAGATTCAGAGAAGGGAAAATGATTGAGCACGAATACGAGTTGGACGAGAACGTAAAATAACCAGGCGACGTTGCTTTCATTAAGCTCGAGTGGGTCATCGTGCCGGGTCGGGGAAAAGTGGGATGGATTCGGGTTGTTTAATGGATCAAAGGAAGCGGGGAGTTGAGGAAGAAGGGAGGTTGCTGATGGTCATCGTCGGAGGAGGGAGACGGCGTTCTAGGTGAGGGTTCTCCTGCGGCAGATTCAACTTTGAGGGCAAATATGTCATTTTACGTCAAAATTCTGTTATTTCATAATATGATCCAAAAATAACTTCTGAAAACCTAGAAAATCAGAAGGTATCCATCCAATCCTCGACCGAATCTGGGTGAGCCCCTCTTCATCGTACCATTACGAGCAATTTTGACCTAATTTTAATACAAATCTTCTGAATTTCTCCATTGTTTTCCCGATCCCTCTGTATGGAGAAGATTTTAAGCAAGGTAAAACAGATCGAACCTTTTAGCTGCTTTGGTTTCAAGGGGTTTTGCTGTGCTAGTTTAGAATTAAATTGCTCTTGGTATTATCCCTCTGTATTTATTCTTTATAAACATCCAATCTTTTAGCTGCTTTGATTATATCTTGAAAAGGGGTTGCTAATTTATAATTAACTCGCTCTTGGTATTACCCCTCTCTATTTATTTATTTAATTCAGTGTACACAAGAAGATTCGATCGATCGCCTGCCCGATGAACTGCTAATTTCGATTGTTTCACGCTTGCCGGTGATAGAAGCAGAAAGGACTAACCTCCTTTCTCGCAGATGGAGATACTTTTCGATGTTTAGCTCGATTCTTGACTTTGATGCTTCGAGAGTGCTCTTCAAATTGGATCAAGAAACGACATCGCTTAAAGCCGAAAGGAGAAAATTTGTGAGATGGGTGAACAGAGTAGTCAGGCTACATTCTGGCGAAGCCATAGAAGAGTTTCGAATATCGTTCGATTTAGATAAGAGTGATGCCAATGATATATGTAAATGGTTAAAATTCGCATTTGAAAAGAAGGTTAAAAGGCTAGAATTGAATTTGATTCAAAGTTATACTGGTTTATCAGATGCGCAATATACTTTCCCAAACATGTACGATAGCGTCGAGTGCTCGCGTATTTTACCTCTCGGCATTTCAAGTTGCGAATCGCTAGTGAAACTCAGTCTGATTGAAGTTGAGGTAACTGAAGAGACTCTCAACTTCTTCGTATCCAATTGTCCGTTACTTGAAGAATTATGTATTATATATTCAAGCTACCTGAAGAAATTGACATTTAATTCCCCGTTGATTCGGCTGAGGCGTTTGGAAATAGCCTCCACAGGTACTTGTAAAAGCGTTGAGATTTGCGCACCGAATCTGCGTTCGTTTGCATTCTATGGGTTTTATAGGATTCCCATTGCCTTGAAGAATGTTTCGTCTCTTATTAGTTTATCCTTTGGGGCAATGAGTCCTGTGATATTAATTGATTATATGAACCAATTATCGGGTTGTCTTTCTCTGCTCGAGTCTCTGACGCTTCACACATCTATATTTCAGGTTAGTATTATATCCCTTTTCTCTTTCTTTTTCTTAATACAGTTTAATAACTTGTCTTTTTGGTCTGAATTGTTGAAATTAAACTTATTGTTTCAGGATTATGTACTGGCAAAATGTCCATGTTTACCTAAGCTCAAGAAATTAGTACTCGATATTATGCGCCCAAGTGGATATGAAAGTCTACTGTGTTTTACTCCCCTAATGAGTGTTGCACCTTCATTACGTGAGCTTGTATTGAAGGCGAGTTGAGTTTTCGAATCGAACGAAAAAACTGAAAAAATTATAATTTATTTATTTTTTTAACTTTTTGGTGACAGCTCCAATGGTCTGAAAATTTTATGCGAAGAACGATTCATACTGTTAAAGCACAGAATAGACATCTTGGTGTAGAAGTGCTTCAGATAGAAGGTTTTGCAGGCGGTGATATTGATGTTGAACTGGCTGAGTATGTGATTGAGAATGCGCCTTCACTCAAGAAAATAGTTATTGATTTTCGTCGAATTAAACCTAATGTTTTTCGCAAGTACGAGAATGTAATGGCTAAACAAGGTGAAGCAGACATTGTGGATAGCGATCGGATGGCAATAGCTAGAGAAGGTGCTGCTTTGCTAAAAGCAAAACTCGCTGCAGGTGTTGAACTTATTATTCGATGATAAAGTAACATATTTATATTAGGACATGGTTCGAGTTTTTTTTTTTTTTTTTTTTTTTTTTAAGATACTTATGTTATTGATATATATATATATATATATATATATATATTAGAAAATTAGAAAATCCTGGTTGCTGATAAAATACAGTTCTATCTGAAACCATCTTTGCAGTTTTTCTCAAATCAGTTGGAAAATTGTAGAAATTACTGTGATTTAGTTTCTCAATTTCCTAAAACTAATCATAGGAAAACTTAGTCACATAATCGAGCTTAAGATAAAAATTGCAACATCAAATTCTTATGTAACAGCAGTAAGACTCAGTCCAAGTATCAAATATGTCTCTTCTCAATATTAACAAATATATATGTACACACTCTTTAAAATTCACCATATTTACCAACACTGTATCAAATTGCACGGAAACTACTACTACAAATTGAGAAAGGATATTCTTACTACTATATTCGACATTATACGAGACTCTCAACTGGTGACACATCAGCAATCACAAAATTGAAATGCCAGTGTCAAGTGATGTTCTGTTTTATTCTTTTTCTATATCAAATGCAGCAATCTGGATTGAAGTAAACGAATGCAAGCCAAAAAAGATGTCCCTAAAAAAATAATTTCCCTGCAAAACCAATCACCATATTATTTCTAGGTATTGATTTTAAACAAGTACCAAGACAAAATGCAGTTTCGACTCTTACCTGAGAAAGGAAGAGATCCACCAACTAAATTTTGTCACATTTGACGACCTAAACAATCAAGGAAAGAGATTAAAGTCCTACCATTTTATGAAAATAAAATAAAAATTACTTGATCAACGGAATAATCGCACATACCACAGAAAAACCAAACTTGTAGAGTCCAAAACCAGCAAGAGCAACAAAACGAATGACTGAAATTGGACATACAAACATATACCATTTGTAAAGAATGAATGAGTAATACAGACCGAGTACAGCATGAGCATAACGACTACAAACAAACACGATCAACTTTCATTTCGAAATATTATGATTTTATTTCAGAATGGATAAACTCAGCCTTTCGAGTAAGAATTTCTGATTTAAAAAAAAAAAAAAACAATAATTAAAATAAGGTAAGTTTCCACAACGTGAGAATAAACCAACTCCAATCATTTTGTACTCCACCATATCAATCTTCAACAAGTTGGCTTTCTTAGACTCAAAATGACTCAATAATTAAGGTGGACCTCAACCTGTTTATCCTGCAACACCACATGCAGGGAATATCTATAAGCTATGGATCAAGTAGGTATAAGGAGTAAGGAACGAGTGATGTCTTTTTTTTTTTTTTTTTTTTTTTTTTTTTCTTTTAGACACTAAGGAACGAGTGATGTCTATAAAACCAGGATTCAAAATTTACGACTCACTACGGGAAACATGCGATCAACAGAGCTGCACATAACACGATGGCAACTCTGTTCTCTTCATCATCATTTGCCTATAACAATCAAAAGGATAAGTAAACACACATATATGCACGAGTACCCTACTCATAAATGTTGTACTTCAATTCTGACGTACACACGAAAATTCAAATTTAAATAATATATTTAAATCAGGTTTTACCTCTAACATGATACGGATAATTCTTTTAATTCGCAATATCATTCTGGAAGAGAATTTCATGTCAAAGTGTCGCAAGCAAAATGCTAACGCAGCTGCTGCGAGACACTAAACAAAACACACAAAGAAGAAAATATACGAGAGTAAGATATAAATAAAACACGTGGTTGGATGGCATGAAACAGTAAAACTACAGTACATTACCTTTTTCTCAGAAGGAATATCTTCCCTCCAAAACAAGCTAGACGAGGTAGCTGCTTCCATAAAGAGCGAAATTTGTTTCTCAGACAGCGTGTCACAGAGAGCAGGTAGGAAGATAAAAGCCCGTTCGTCGTCAGATTTCAACATCTCTACGAAACCTTTGTGATGTTCTCTATTAAAAAGCGGTTTCATAAACCTAAATAGTCTAACTCGGTGTGCATAACTTAGATTTGCATGTATATCTAGTACATATACACTTATTTTATCATGTGGTCTAATAATTGCCAATGCGGCTATTTCTTCAAAAGGAGTCCATTGTTGATTATTTTCCAAGGAAATCCCGATGAATCTTGATACAATTGCCTGCCCGAACTCCTTAACAAACACGCAGTCGTCATTTGCTTGTAGAATACTCATGGTCTTCTCCTTAAACCTATTCAAATGGTTTCCACCTATCATCAAGTCATGCTCGTTTATCACGTCTTCTAAGTGATATTGAACCAGTTCAGATGCATAGATCTTGACAACGTTCGTTGAACCAGAATCAACAACATCTAATAATTTTGAGAGAAACTGGAGCGGGTAAATCTGGATGAGAAGTTTGTATAGAGGAGTCGATTTACTTGTGTCATCCTCTGCGAGAATTATTACAAATTCCTTCCCATTGACTCTCCATTGCAAATACTTGTTTCTTGCTGTTTAAAAAGAGAACTTAAATTAATTGTGATCATTGCTTGTTACTCGATGAAACCAATTCCGAATTAAAAAAAAATATCCGAAACATAGAAAGTCAATCCATATTGAACCAAAAAGCATAGTTACTATAACACAATAATTAAACACGATTATGAGATTAGCAACAACTTTTCGACAGCAATCCTCCCCAAATCGAAACGAAATCTTTAGTTAAGTCAGTTATACACATTTGGCCTATTCTTGTCACTCTATCCAGAAAACTACTCGAAAAATGAAATTGTCAAATCAGAAAAGTTGTATCCAGCTACAGAATCTCAGAAAGAACCTAACAATAAACAACGAATAAATATTATACTCAAAAACTCATCGGTGGAAAACTCCCGCACAAATTATAAATCGTTCATATTAAAAATAATAATAATAATAAAAAAAAAAAAAAATCTTCTTCCCGCAAACATATCCATCCCCATATATTCTATAAACCAATTAAATTATTGATTATGCCAACATATTCTAATGATCCACCATGATGATGCCGCATTTGAAGAAGTTCATAAACCAACAATCCAAACCAAGTTTTGTTTGAAGATTACACAAGTTCTCATATGGCCTCAAACACGCCCCACGAACGTGGTTTAGATGGCTTTCTCAACAACTCATTGAACTTGGGTTTTCTGAGTCTAAGTCTAAAGTTGACTATTCTATATTTAAGTTGAACGCTGATGGCCATAAAAAAATTGTCCTTGCCTATGTTGATGACATATTAGTAAATGGTTCAAATACTTTCGTTATTACTAATATCATTCAACAGTTACAGTTTATGCATAAGGGCATATAAAATTGATGAGAACAGAGAGAAGCACAAACACACAAAATTTCATGATTTCTAAGCAGAGCACATATATAAAAAGAGTTTACAAACTTCGAGACAAAACACGGAGAATTAATAACTAATAAGCATACATACATATAATTGGTAAAATTCACTTTCGTTTACAAAACACCACAGACTACCGATTACATATTTCAAAAGATGGTAATCCTACATACTATTACACATATTGTTCTTTAATAATTCTCACCGATCGGAGGAAGCGATCGATAGTAGATACCTAAAACCGTATCAAAATTTTTTACAAGCATATTATACAAATAGAACCACATAGCTAGGGTGAGAGCCAACACAATCCACGTCCTCTCCATATGAACTCTTCACGAATCTCAAGCTCGATTCCAACTTCACTCCTCGGGCTCCAAATCGGGTATACCTAAAAAAATACAACACCTATATGAGTCTTTGAGGACTCAATGAGAAACTTGAAGTATTATCGAGTACACATAACACATAGAGCATATATATATTCTTATTATACATATACATTACATACAACATAATTAAATCAATCATATACCTTCTTTTTCGTTTCGTCGGAATTCTTCTTCGTTGTTCCTTTTTCAAAAGCATAGAGTGAGATAAATTCCCACTTTTATAACACTATGATCGGAGACCATAGATTGAAAATGTCCCACCTTTATATCCCTATGACTTCACATTCGTATTGAAGAGTATAGAGTGATGTCTCACTTTTACAACCCTACGATCAAAAGACCATAGAGTGAGATGGTCTCACTTTTATAACCCTATATCTTCAATACCATAATGAGACATGCATGACATGACATGAAACGATTATTCTAATTTCTAATTTAATAAATTTGGACATAGACAGGGGCAGAACCAGGATGAAAATGTAGGGGGGCTAACTAAAATTTTGGGGTTCGGGGCAGCGCCCCGAAAAAAAATTTAGGTTCACAAAACATTGTAAAAATAAGTTTATATTACTAATTTTTAATTAAAATATCATATATATTATAATTATATCATATTTTAATCATCACACAAAATTCTAAACTAATTTAAATTATTCTAATAATGTATTGCACTTAATATTTCAGGGATTCATGGCACGATCTCAAGGCATTGATAAAAAAAATTCAAAAATAAGTAATATTCATAAATTTTATGTAAAATAATACAAGTTTTAAGCATCTTATTTTATATTTTATATTAAATATGATATATCTATCTATAATTTATATAAGATTATGAAAAAGAAACAAAAAAAATAATGGATTAAGACACATATTTACAAAAACTTTGGGGGGGCCAAAAGTAATATTCAAAAAATACAATACCAAATACCTAATTTTTTTTTTCTTGGGGGGTCAACAACCCCCCCCCCCCCCCCCCCCCCTTGCCCCTTGCATGTAACGCCCCTGGACATAGATGTGGTAAAATAAAATACTAATATTTTACCGAAAAATGTGGGGTGTTACAATCTTCCCCCCTTAAAAAAATTCTTCCCCCAAAATTTATACCTTTTTCACTTAGTTCTGGATAACGAATCGCAATCTCATCTTCAAGTTCCCACATTGCCTCATCCAGAGAATGATTTCTCCAAAGGATTTTGACTAGGCGAATTTCTTTGTTTCGGAGTTTCCAAACCTTTCGGTCCAATACTTGAGAGGGTTCTTCGGTAAAGGATAGGTTCGGGGATAAATCGATTGGTTCGGTTTCAAGAATGTGGTTAGGATTGGGAATATATTTTCGGAGCATGGATACATGGAATACATTGTTGATTTTGGACAGTTAAGGTGGAAGAGCGAGGCGATAGGCCTGGCCACCGATTCGATCGTGGATTTTGAATGGTCCGACGTATCGAGGGCTTAACTTTCCTTGTTTTCCAAATCGCATGATTCCCTTGAGTGGAGCAACTTTTAAGAATACATGTTCGCCGACTTGGAATTCCAAGTCTCGTCTTATTTTATTCGAGTATTTTTGTTAGCGATCTGGGGCAGTTTTCATTTTCTGTCAAATATTCTTGATTATGTCGACGGTGTGTTGGACTAGCTTGGGTCCTAATAATTTCGATCTCCTACTTCGTCCCAATGGATTGGAGCAAAGAGAATATGAGGATTTCTTAGGTACTGTTTCAGCAGGTGGGCTACCTCCAAATATATTAAGGTTAAAAGAGAATTGCCCGATTATGTTGTTAAGAAATTTAAATCCAATATGATAGAAACACATATATATATATAAACGGAAATTACAGATAACAAAGGTTGAATCGGGAATCTTAAACACAAGAAAGCTTCGAGAATCAAGTCCCGAACACTCAGCTCTAACCTAGAAGACACTTGACCTAAAAATCACCTACTTCTTCTAGCTCAAACTTTCCCTATTTATACCATCTCTATAACTAGAAAGTGCTATTAATAAATAAAAGCGTAATAACATTTCTTTAACCATCAACTCTTCCTTCTCTTCCTCTCTTCTTCGGCCACGTGTACGGTTGAGAGACGCTACTAATAAAACGTGATAGTCCCCTAAAATGCATAATAGAAGTACGTTTTGAACTGAACCATAGTAATTTATACTCTACAAATATAATTCTAGTATTAATTATTCTGCATGTCTTCTTCTTCATATCTTGCTCACTTCTGCATGTCTTCGCCTTCTTCTTGCTATAATTTGATCTTCTGAATTAAGCTCGTAACAATGCCTCCCTATAAAACGTCCTTGTCCTCAAGGACAAAAGGTGGGGAAACGCCTCTGGATGTCCTCGCAGTCCTCCCATGTGAAATCCTCATCTGGAGCATTGAACCATTTGATCAACCACTGAGTGACTACCCTGTTGCCCTTCTGAATTAACTTGCAATCAACAATAGAATGTGGTTCAAGTAATATGTGCCCATGTGCAGTGATTGTAGTGGGTAAGTGTTTTTGGCTGATTAAAGATCCTATCTTCTTCTTAAGTTGAGAGACATGAAATGTTGGATGGATCTTAGAATTTTGTGGCAATTCCAGTGTATAAGCCACCTCTCCAATTCTCTATAGTATCTTGTAAGGTCCAAAGAACCGAGCAGATAGTTTGTTGTAAGTTTGAGCTCTAGCAAATTGCTGTCTATAGGGTTGCAACTTCACAAACACCCAATCTCCCACCTGAAAAGTTCTTTCACTTATTCTCTTATCTGCATGTACTTTCATTCTATTTTTTGCCCTTAGTAGTTGTTCCCTTATCACTCTAATGGTTGCCTCTCTATGTTGCAAACTCCTATCCACCATTTCATTAGAGGATGCCATGGGATTGTAGGGCAAGTGAAGGGGAGCCTTCTGACCATACATCACTTCATAAGGGGTGGTCTGCAGAGATGAATGGAATGTGGTATTATACCACCACTCTGCCAAAGGCAGCCACTGAGCTCACTCATTAGGTCTCTCACCACTCATGCACCTTAAGTACTCTTCTAAGCACTTGTTCACTATCTCAGATTGGCCATCAATTTGAGGATGGTAAGTAGTTGAAGTATGGAGTTGTGAGCCTTATAGCTTGAAGAATTCTTGCCAAAATTTACTCATGAAAATGGGATCTCTATCACTGACTACAGTTTTGGGCATACCATGCAATTTGTACACATTCTCCATGAAAAGTTGTGCCACTGAGCTAGCTGTGTATGGGTGTTTCAAACTCATGAAATGTGCAGCCTTACTCAATCTATCTACCACCACTAGAATGGTATCCTTCCCACCAGAAGTTGGCAATCCTCCAATAAAATCCATGGAGATGTCCTCCCATATCCTTTCAGGGATAGGAAGTGGCTGGTGTTGCTACAGTTTCCCCTTTGTTCCTCTGGCACACATCACATTGTTGCACCAAAGTATGCACATCCTTCTTCAGTCCCTTCCAATAAAAAGTTTGTTTAATCCTTTGCAAGGTGCTGTGAATTCCAGAATGCCCTCCTACTGCAGCACCATGGAAATGATTCAAATTTTTTTGTCTAAGCTCCATCTCTTTTCCCACCACCAATTTTCCTTTCCTTAACAGGACTTCAGCATTCCAAGAGTAAGATGGTTTGTTGTTTCTGCCTTCCTTCAAATTCTCAATGATCTTTTTCAACTCCAAATCAGTGGTGTAGACCCTTTTAATTTCTTCCAGAAATGAACATTGAGGAATGGAGAGTGTGAAGAAACTAACTTCTGGAATGATGATTCTAGATAGCCCATCTGCCACCACATTATTTTTTCCCCTCTTGTATAATACTGAAAAATCATACCCTAGCAACTTAACCAACCATTTTTGTTGAGCTGGTGTGGAAACCCTTTGGTCCATTAGGTACTTCAAACTTTGATGATCTGTCTTTACAGTAAAGTGATTACCAATCAGATAGGGTCTCCATTTCTGAACAGCAGTCACTAGTGCAAGGAGTTCCTTCTCATACGTAGATAGAGCCCCTTGGGTCATGTTTAGTGCCTTGCTTATGAAGGCAATTGGTTTACCTTGTTGCATCAGTACTGCTCCCATTCTAGTTCCAGATGCATCAGTTTCAATGGTGAATTCTTTAGAAAAGTCAGGAAGTGCTAACACTGGGGTTTGGGTCATTGCTCCCTTGATGGCATTAAATGCTTGTTGAGCTTCCCCACTGCACTTAAAACAGTCTTTCCTCAATAACTGAGTTAATGGGTGAGCTAGCTTACCATAATCCTTGACAAATCTTCTGTAATAACCAGTTAGTCCAAGGAACCCCTTCAGTTCTTTAATTGTTTTGGGAGTTGGCCAATCAGTTATGGCTTGAGTTTTATTGGGGTCATCTGCTATTCCCTCTGGTGTAATTACATGCCCCAAGTACTCAATGGAAGAGCTTCCAAAAGAGCATTTATTCTTCTTGATAAACAACTGATGTAATCTTAAGAGTTCCAGAACTGTCCTCAACTACTTTAAGTGGGAATTCCAACTCTTACTGTAGACTAAGATATCATCAAAAAAAACCAAAACAAACTTCCTTAGCTGCTCATGGAACACCTTGTTCATGAGGCTTTGAAAAGTGGAGGGTGCATTAGTAAGCCCAAATGGCATAACTAGAAACTCATAGTGTCCATGATGAGTTCTAAAGGCTGTTTTCATAATGTCTTCCTCTTGCATTCTGATTTTATGATAACCAGACCTCAAATCTAGCTTAGAAAAGACCTTTGCCCCATGCAACTCATCCTGTAGCTCTTCAATTACATGAATGGGAAATTTATCCTTAACAGTGTGTTTGTTTAACTCTCTATAATCCACACACATCCTCCAAGAATTGTCTTTCTTTTTTACCAACACTACTGGTGAAGAAAAAGGGCTACTACTCGCTCTAATCACCCCTGAATCTAGCAGCTCTTGCACTATGGCTTCAATTTCATTCTTTTGTACAGCTGGATACCTGTATGGTCTTACATTGACAGCTTATGATCCCTCTTTAAGGTGTATCCTGTGATCATGGTCTCTGTGGGGTGGTAGACCCTTAGGTTCCACAAATATGTCTGCATAATCACTCAGCAACACTTGCAGTCCTTCCCTTCCTACACATTCCATAGAGTTCAAGCTAGCAATGCATTCTGGTACTCCTTCCACTTGATCAGTAGCAAGATGAGCTGTGTCTACACTCACAGAAGCTCCATCTTGTAAGCTCCCAATGCACTAGTAAGCAATTTGGGAGGGTTTCTGCAGGATCTTGTTCAATTTCTTGTTGGAGACCAACTTAACTGATTTAGGTTGGAGACCTCTCAACACCACCTTCCTGCCCATGTGATTAAATTCCATCTTCAGCTGCAGATAATTACTGCATATATCTCCCAAAGTCAGCCATTGAATGCCAAGTACTAGGTCACAGCTCCCTAGTGGCAGTGTCATGACTTCAGCAGAGAATTCTACCCCATGCATTTTCCAAGTGAAATTTGGAAATTTGAACTTTGTAATGAGTTTGTTCCCTCCAGGTACATTCACAGATGATGGCTTCATTTCTACCAGTTCACACCCTAATGATCTTGCAGTCTGCTCATCCACAAAGTTATGGGTTCTCCCATTGTCAATCAAGATGTGTATGGTTTTTCCTTTTGCTGATCCTGTTAGCCTCATGTTTCTAAAGTCATGAGTGCCAGTCATAGCATGCATAGAAACTTGAGACAGTTGTTCCTCTCCCTCCTCCATTCTTTCTTTAGTCACCACACTAGGATTGTACTCCACTTCACTTTCCATCATTGTTTCCTCCTCAGGTATTTCCATTACATACATTTGCCTCTTCTTAGGACAGTTGTGGTCCCTAGAGTACTTCTCATCACACCAAAAGCATAGGCCCTTGGCTCTTCTGTCATCAACTTCTTGGTTGCTGACTCTCGTATTTTGATTGAAGGATTGGGTCTGGTTTCTGTGAGAGGTTGGGCTATTTCTGTTAGATTGTGGGCTAGGATAGTTATTGGCTGTATAGGTGTTTGTGGTTTGGTTGGGGTTTCTATGGATGGTTAGGGTGTTAGGTCTGTTGGTAGTGTATGAAGCTCTGATAGGGTTCTAGATAGGATTATGGTGTTGGTTAGGGTGTTTCTAGGAGACAGGGTAATGATTTGTTCTTGTAGCTTAGCTAAACTCACTACTTCCATCATGTTTTTGGGTTTAAACATTCTGATCTATAGTGAAATTTCTGGTTTCAACCCACCTAAGAAGCATCTCACTGCATAAGGTTCTAATAGATCTACACAATTCATTAATTCATCAAACCTATCAAGGTAGTCTTGCAGAGATCCAGTTTGTCTGAGGTTCATTAACTCAGACATAGGATCTTCGAACAACAGGGTACCAAATCTGCTATTCAAGGCTCTAATATATTCTTCCGAGCTCGAAATCTCTCGAGTGAGATGAGCCTTCATGAAAGTTTGGTGCCACTAGAGAGCTCTCACTTCCAAGTGCACAACTGCCAGCTTCACTTTTGAGCTTGATGGTGTGCCATCTACGTCGAAGAACTGGTCACACTTATACACCCAGCTGTGAAGATTTGTGCCATCAAACTTTGGGAATTCCACCGAAGAACACTTGGTAGGTAGTTGATACTCTGTACCCCACTGAGGACCTTCCTGATTCCCCAGATCTGGAGGTCTACCACCATTGCCATGTGGAGCTGCTTGCTGTGGCAGTTTGGCCATCATCAACGTCATCATAGCACGATTTTCTTCCACGTTCTTGGCATTAGCTTCAGATAACAAATGTTGAATTGGGAAGCTTAAACACAAGAAAGCTTCGAGAATCAAGTCCCAAACACTCAGCTCTAACCTAGAAGACACTTGACCTAAAAATCAGCTGCTTCTTCTAGCTCAAACTTTCCCTATTTATACCATCTCTATAACTAGAAAGTGCTATTAATAAATAAAAGCGTAATAACGTTTCTTTAACCAGCAACTCTTCCTTCTCTTCCTCTCTTCTTCGGCCACGTGTATGGTTGAGAGCCGGTACTAATAAAAACGTGATAGTCCCCGAAAATGCATAATAGAAGTGCGTTTTTAATTGAACCATAGTAATTTATGCTCTGCAAATATAATTCTAGTATTAATTATTCTGCATGTCTTCTTCTTCATATCTTGCTCACTTCTGCATGTCTTCTCCTTCTTCTTGCTATAATTTGATCTTCTGAATTAAGCTCGTAACACAATACAGGGCCTTTGCAATGTAACTCGTCTAATTTGTCGACAATTGGGCGATAACTTTATTCAGGCTGAAATCGCAGTTGGAGATTAAAAAGGAAACATGGTTTTTATTCCTCGTATACCCTTGGAATCGTCCGATAAGTTAAAATGTCCTGTTCCTTTCAAGAGAATGCAGATTACAGTGCGTCTCTGTTTTGCTATGATGATAAATAAATCCGAGGGACAGACTTTAGAATCTGTAGGGTTCTACCTTAAAGAACCGGTGTTTTCTCATGGTCAATTGTACGTTGCTCTGTCAAGAGCAAGATGTGCTAGCTGTATTAGGGTTCTGATACATCCAAACTCTAAATGCAACCACCCAGTCGATTACACAAAAAATATTGTCTACCATGAGATTTTTAGGTTGGCTAATGGTGCGTGTTGCTCTTCATCTGTCAATTCATTTACTTTCCATTTTATCTTCTCATACTTTACAAACCTACCAATCCTATCTTTTTCTTAATTTTCCCTTTCAATCAATTATGTATAGGTACGTACTCCCGCCCGTTGGCTAATTCGGAAGTTCATGTTTGAGGATGCCTTCCAACGGTATATCAATAAATTCATATATTACCATTTCTATTAATTACATTTTATTGTTTTAAGTCTGTTGCTGGGATTTTTTACTTCGACGCAGCGCGTATGGCAGAGTGAATAGTCATTGAATATTAGATATTTTACGCCTTTACTTATACCGACTTCTTTAATATAACAATGGATTTATGCCTTTTTACTTATCTTTCTACCTGCTCCTGCCCTTGCTATATGATGACATGCATAAACTTTCTTGTTGACTGAGTTGACTCTTGTTACTGAATATTTTCCAATAAATGCACCTGTTTGCATTCAATTTAATATGTTTTTGTTACTTTACAGGGCATCTATATATTTTGCCGACTAGGTATGAACTTCCCTAACATTTACAGGTTAGTTTTGGCATGTGACTGCTTCAGCGTATGTTCTGTTATTACAAATTTTATTTTTGTGGAAATAGTAATAGAGGCCATGTCTTGAATAAGACTTTCCTTAGAGGTGCGTGTTTCCGTATTTAGAACTCTACTTTGCCTTATAATTTACAGAGATATTTTGCATTTTGCTTCTCTTGTTAAGTGCCTCATGCCTTACGTGACGGAATGATACTGACGGACAAACCTCCTTAACATTTTTTCGACAGGCTATAATAGTGTGTTAATGCTTGAAAGCATATTCTGTTATCGCACCTTTTGTTTTTGAAGAAATGATAACGCTCCAACTGCCACAGAGGTGTGTTGCTCGCGTATTTTGAAATATTCAGGATGATCACCATACTCCCGAGAAGAAGCTCGTAGCAAGCTACTTTTCAATAGAGGTCGTGAGAATAAATGAACTGGATTCTTTATCCATTAATATTGCTTCTGGTATTTTTCTACCATTTCTCTATGATGATTCTCAAATATTGTATTACTTTGGTGAAAGCTAATAGGACAACCTCCGAATTACATGGATTACGGTTTAACCACACAACAGGACAACATCCTTGGCGAAGATGGACATTAAACATGAGACCGTTTCCACTAAACGCAAATCACTGGAACTTGGAAAAAGATAAAGAATATTGAAACGTGCAATACATCAGAACTTACAACACCCAAAAGACATTGCACGGTTACATATCACCGTGCAGCAGATCTCCAGAAAGAAGTCAACAGTAGCAATGATTTCGATAATAATTTGGTGTCGACCAGCTTCTAATGTAGTATGTATACACATTTTGTTTGATGCAAATAATTTGCCTCATTATTTTTTGACTTTTATACTTAATAACTATGAGGTTATTTGCATTTTTTATCATTATTGCAGCTGTAAATATCCATCCATATTCTAAAGCCTATGAAAGTGACTATTGGTCATCAACTTTTTTGTTTTTGGTATTAAAGAAAAGGAGGAGAGGGGGTCAGGACCGTTAGGTGATATACAATTTCTTTGTAATTCTTTTTCTGTGATGTTAGAAAAAAATGAATAAACAAATTTATCAAGAACATAACCCTCAATAAGGGTAAAATAAAGTAGGAATCTTCAAATAATGGCACGATTTGTTATAACGAGGAGGAAGATAACCAGGTATCGAGTGATTACAAGCAAATAATTAAAAAGCACTCACATAATAAGGATTCCTTGCAAAATTAAAAGGCAAACCTGCAGTATAAAACATTCTGGCAATCTCTGCATCCAATTGATTCCTAACATTAGCATCAAAAGCTTTAGTAATAGGATTATCACGATCGCCGACTTTTTGCCTTTTCAAAACATTAAAAGTATTTTGTTCACTTGTACCACCAGACAACGAACTCATGGCTGTATTTCCGGTAGTAGGCAAAGACACATTTTTAGGTTGTGAATTCATGGCTATTTGTGTCGCCGCTTCTTCTATTTTTTTCATTTCGGTGATACTTTCTCTACTCACTTTTTTGCAAGGAGTATTCCCTTTATTACTTATTTGGAATAGGTGAGCCCTAACTCTAGTGTAACTCCCTATTTTTTCTTGAAAGTACACAACCATCTACAATTACCACCGGCACCTTCCCCCGCTTTACCAAGTTTAATCACATATTTCCACAAATGATGGAGATCGTTATCCTTAGTTTTTGTAGTCGCCGATGTGGAACCGGTAGGTTGAGAATCCATATTACGATAATCTGTAATCAGCCAATGAAAATTTACCTTCACCGTCCAAGCACCCACTCGATGTTGCCGCGCTAGTTGATTACTTGATTTTATTAGGGTTGGTTTTTTGTTCAATGGAATAGGGCATATAGAAAACGAAAGAAGAGATTCTAAGATTTTTATGTGTTTTTGTCTTTCTGTTGTTTTCTGTTTTAATTAGAAAATAAAATAAAATAAAATATATGAAATAGTGAAAGATTCTAATAAAATAAAAAGCAATTATGGAAAAAAAAGAAAGAAAGAAAAGAAACATGTAAAGAAGTAAGTATCAGCCGCCGTGTCCAAGTTGGGAAGTGTCCATATTTTTTTTTGTTGCAAAACCGCTCAACACCCCACCCCAATACTTTATGGAAATTCGGATACGGCCCGACACCGTGTCCGAGCCGTGTCCTGGCAAGTCCGCACGAGTCGGGTATCCGGTACGCGGATTCTCCTAGTGTTTGGCGAGTCCGTGCATCCTAGGGTCAGGTGATATACAATTTCTTTGTAATTCTTTTTCTGTGATGTTAGGAAAAAATGAATAAACAAATTTATCAAGAACATAACCCTCAATAAGGGTAAAATAAAGTAGGAATCTTCAAATAATGACACGATTTTTTTGTTATTTTATTCAAGTACAGAAAATTCAGATTATGAGATTATTATTGCAGCGTTTATGAAAAACAAAAATCATATATCTCATTCCAGATTATAATATATGCATTCTTATCTATAAATAGATAAAGAGCTAATAGCAAAGACCCCCTGTGTTATTTCTAATTGTTGAAAAAGTCCTTATGTTAAAAAAATTAACAAAAACCCCCCTATGTTTTATTTTAATAAACACAGAGCCCCTTATTTTAAAATTAGTTGTTGAGTTACGTGAAATGACTCTAATATCCCTAGTTAGTTTTTAATAATATTTTAATTTTAATAAAACAAAATAAAAGAAAATATAAAATTAATATTAAAAAAAAAAAAAGGAAAATGGACTATATCTTCTTCCCATCACCCAACCCCTCAACCCAACCCACCCAACTTTTCATACCACATCCGCTGCCGCGCCACCACATCCGCCGCCGCATCACCACCACTTGAAACACATTCTTCTCCATTGAACTTTGAGTTATCGAGAATGGTGAATTTCAAGTTTTGGGTTACCAAGAATGGTGAAGTTGAAGGTCAAAATCAAAAATTTTTCTTCCAATTTTTTTCATGGAAAATGGGGCTTAAGCTCTGTCCTCTTCCCCTTGTCTTCTTACTTTGTAATTTTTCTGGATTTGCAACAAAACTGAGCTTGAGAATCTGGATTTGAATGATGTTTTTTACTGGAAAAAATTCAGAAAATGGGTCTAGAAAGATGGCCTTTTTGAAAATAAGGACTTAATTGAAAATTTTGAAAACTTCAATTTGGTGCTTAAAATTCTAGGGTAAGGCTGTAATTTTTAAGACTTCTAATATGAAGGATATTTAGGTAATTTCAGGTCAAAAAACACACCCCCAGACGCACATACGGCGAGTGTAGCGCACGATAACCTGTCAGGGGCCTTTTTGGCTTTGATTAACTTTCGTAGGGGGTCATTGCTAATTTTTTTAACATAGGTGTGTTTTCAGCAATTAGAGATTTCACAGGGGTAGTTTTTGAAAAAACCCAATAGATAAATGCACTTTCAAGAAAGTAGGCTCAAAGTGGAAAGTGAAGAAAAAAAATACCACTATGAAATCTTCAAGAAAAGGTTGGATCACTCTTCTGTTGATCTCACTCTCATTGGTAAAATCAAAAGGCTGTATGTGCATTTCATCAGCATATATGGAAATGCGCCTCATTCAATTTAATTCCATTGAAGATGTATAAAAATGGAATTACGAATCTCACAGAGCTCGTTTTTTCTGAGCCCAGCAACGGAGATTTATGGAAGAATTTATCTTCATTGGAGCTGGAGCTCTGCATCATTAAAAAAAAAACAAAAAAAAAGGGGGAAACCGGGCAGTCATAAAACTGGTTGCCGAAATAAGCAAAGTTCAGCAACGAAGTAGGCTTTGTGCTGCTCCCTAAATGCGTAAATACATTTACTGGAAATTCTATTTTACACTAGATGCAGTACAGTACAACCAAAAAAAGAACGCCACCGGGACTAACACCTTCAACAATTCATCATGCGGCGAGAGAAAGAATAATGGGTAATCGGTAGTTGAGTACTGATCAAATAAGAAATCATAGATAACTGGCGATTATATAAAATCTAACGCCACACAGCTATAATGAACAAAACGAAGCAACAACACAAACTTTACTAACAACAGAGAAATCTATTTTAGAACAGGCGTTCACATGAAATAAAGTTGGAACATTCCTTGAAGCCAAGAAGATCGGAATTCATGAAATAGGATCTCCAAGAAATTAACCGACAAAATATACCAAAGAGGCGCATATACCATTGACCAAGTGGGGGGTCAATTAGTAATTTCTGGAAATCCACCTCCCTTGCTGAAACAATTCTGAAAATTGCAGAATCACCCCTGTACTTACTCCATCTTCGCAACCGCTTCTCCCAAATTGCAAATTCGACCCCAAAGTGGAATTCTCTTGCAATATCTGAAATATCCGCCACTAAAGCAGCATGCTTCCACTCCTCCTCAGCTATAATCGCGTGTGACTCATTTAAGAAAATTCACAATACGGAGCTTAAAATCTTATGATTTACAATTTAAATCTTACGATTCAATTCATTCATACCTAAGTCGATTCAAATGTTAAAATAAATATTATATATCAACAAATCGATTAAATTTTACGATTTAAGAAAACTTTAATTTGTTATATTATTTATAATAAACTTGTGATAATTACAAATTCGGTCCATATATTATATACCATTTTTATTTTTGGGCCTTAAACCGGAAATGCCCCCAAGTGGGGGTCAATTTGTAATTTCTGGAAATCCACCTCCCTGCCTAAAAATTCTGAAAATAAATCTTAAATATCAACAAATCGATCAAATTTTAGGATTTACGATTTAACAAGACTTTAATTTATTATTTTATTTATAATAAACTTGGGATAATTACAGTTTTGGTCCCTATATTATATACCATTTTTTATTTTGGTCCTTAAACCGGAAATGCCCCCAAGTGGGGGTCAATTTTTTATTTCTGGAAATCCACCTCCCTGCCTAAAATAGTTTTGGAAATTGTAGAATCACCCCTATACTTACTCCATCTTCCTAACCGCTCCACCCAAATTACAAATTTGACCCCAAATTAGCCTTTTCACAACATTATTGATCTTTTGAAAGGTTATTGATTTACGGGTTGTTGCCCGTGTGATCCTGTCTATCTCTTTTGCTGATTGTTTCTTTGCATTTTCAAGTGTCTACCTTGTTTTCTTTTTTCAGCCTGTTTCTCAAAATGTTAAGGTTGACCATATACTATTATATGCACAAACACATTAATAAACAGTAGATATAATCAAAAAACTGTTGCAGCCACTCTATCTGCAAGACTACCTACCACACATTGAATCAAGAAGCACCAACTACAACTATGCATCTTCTCAGTTAGCAATAAGAGATAAGTTGGAACAACTTCTTGCTGATTCTAGCACTACCGCAGCTGTACTATATAGATTGCGAAATAACGGCCACTTTGATCTTCTTGAAGAACTTGGTGATGAAATTGAACAACAGTCTCATTCTGGATAGTTCAAACCAAATACAAAAGAATAATGATGACGGCGGGTATAAAGCTTGAATACAGAAGTAGAATTAGAATTAGAATTAGGAGTTTCTCTTTTACTTAAGGTAACAATATTATGTTAGCGAGCTAATTGCAAATACCTCCCCTGTGTAATCTTTAATTGGCAAATACCCCCTTGTCAAAAAAAAACTCACCAACACCCCCTCGTGTAATCAATTTCAAAACTCACAGCCCCCTCTGTGTTTTTAGGCATTGACTAAAAGTGAAATGACACAAATGCCCTACGGGGTTTTTCAGCAATTAGTAAAATATATATTGTACATATTTATTTGTTAAAATTTTCTTAACTCTGTATTAATTTAATTAAACCAAAATTTATTAGACAATTATTTTTAATTTTTGTGTAGTTATTTTTAATTTTATAAACATTATTTATTAATAATTTTGAAATTATAAAATATTAACAGAAATTAAACATGTATTGTTGTATTAAAAGATTTTATATGTTTTATATTTTTTATATTAAATTTTAATTTAAATTAAAAAAAAAAAGAAAAAAAAGAGCAAAAATAGCTCTTCTTCTTCCCCGCTCCGCCCCACCCCACCCCCACCCCACCGACCACCCAAATCAACACTTCTTCTCCCCACGCACCTGCCCCACCACCGGCTCATCTTTCTTTCACCCCGACATTCGCGTAGTGCAATTCTCCTCCAATTTCACTATTCCTATGGCAGTGGATCTGCAATTTGAACAAAGACGGTGACGGCGGTGCTCGACGGTCCAGAAGGCGGCGGTGGTGCGAGATCGGCCAGAGAGCGAAGGTGGTGCTCGACGGTCCAGAAGGCGGCGGTGGTGCTAGACTGGCGAGAAGGCGGCGGTGATGCTGAAGTTTTTCCGGGCTGGGAGGTGGGCGGCGGAGTGAAACGAAGAAGAAGATCTGAAAAAATCTTCAATTTTTGTCCCTTATTGCAATTTTGGAAATTTTAAAATTTACAATTTGGTCCTATAAATTATAGTTATTTATAATTTGACCACTCGGATTTTTTATTTATTTGTACAGGGGTATTTATGACATTTCACCCTAGAAATAACATAAAAATTCGCAGAGCCCGCGCGTGAGAGACACGATTTGCCTTAAGGGGTCTAGATGCATTGACTTTGGTTACACAGGGGGGCGTTGGTGAGTTTTTTTTTGACAGGGGGGTATTTGACAATTAGAGATTACACAGGGGAGGTATTTGCAATTAGCTCTTATGTTAGCCTTATGTTTTCTTGTAGGGAATCAAACTGCCCAGCTCCATAAACCTAGATTAATATAAGTTCCCCCTTGAGCAGTATTGATTACTGCCAAGGAGAATATATATACTTATGTATAACACAAAGATAGAGATAAAAGGTTAATAAATTGAAAGATAAATAGATTGAGAATATCAGCTCAGTCTCCCAATTTTCACACCGGCCAGAGATTCACACTTTCAATATACACCACCAGAGTACCTCAAAGAAGAACAAATCTTCTTTCTCTCTCAACACACAAACCCTAGTTTACCCAGAATACTACGAAGGAAAGAACATATCAAGCACTCAAGCTTACCCACTCGCCAAAACCCCAATATCAGAACTCACAAATAGAAAAACTGAGAGATTTAGGTCGAGTGTAGGGTTTAATTTGTGTCTCTCCTCTTCCAACCCCCATGCCAGTATTTATAGGGACTGGAGTCAAATAGAACCGGTGAAGGCTGTACTGGAGGGTCAAAGTCAGCTATGTACCATGCTCTTTGACCTCCAACCATTAACGGTCAAGGCAGTACAAGGGAGGAAGAAGACAGAAGCAGGAGCGGCGGAGAAGAAGAAGTAAAAGCTAGGGTCTCAGAATGAGAGAAAATAGGAGAGAAAAGAGAGTATTTAAGTGAGGGAATAAACGGTCCAGATTCAGCCAAAAATCCAACATATGGATTTAGCTCAGATATGGACTTGGGCTCACTTACTTCTTTTGGGCCTAACTCAAATGGTAGTGTATAAAATATGAGGGTAATTGGGCTCTCTGGCCCAAAACACATTTGGGCCAAAAACCAACATTTCTGTACAACTATTACCTATTTAATTTATTATGAATATAGAACTCCTCTGCACAAATATTATCTATTTTGTTATGCACCTAAAACGCCAATTTTAGGTGCAACCCATCATTTCAAAATAACCCGTTCAGCTTCATATAAATGCATTCCCAACAAAAATAATATATATTGTGCAAATACGTGAACGCGGCACCGGCACCGGGCACCGCGCCTTGCGCGGTGCTCCCTATCTTATATATATATATATATATATATTACAGCAAGCAAAGCATTCCATAATTGCATTACTACTATTACGAGTACTACATCCTCAATATTCTTCACCGATAAACAAGATTGAATGCTGGCTGTGGGGAATGGAATTAACATGGCAATAAATCATTTGGGATATTTCTTGTCCATTCACGAAACAATAATAACTATATCTGGATGACCTCATATATCAATATTCATGACATTTTATTTCAATGGTTCATACTTGTCTACCTCTATCCTCAATATCAGGCATATATATATATATATATATATATATATATATATATATATATATATATATATATATATATATATATATATATATATATATATATATATTTAAAATTAGTTAATTGATGAAATTAGGTTAAATTGGGGTATAAATCATGAAATTGGAGTTGAATTGAGTTTCAATGAATTGGGGGTAATTTTGGTATATATAAAATGATTTTCCTTATTTGCAAATAAGTTTGAATGAGCTGGATTTATTTGAAAGACAAAAAAAGTTGGATTTCCCTATTTTAATTAAGTGCCCTTGTCATGGGCCTATTTGCCATTTGCCCTTAAAAAAATAATCATAAGTAGTATAATGAAAACTAATATTAAATATAATTCACAATAATTTATTTAGTTAATTTATTTTTTATTATTAAAAATATAATTATAAGTAGTATAATTATAATAATATTAAGTATAAATATAAATGATTTGTTTAGCTAATTTATTTTTTATTATTAATTTTTTTATTATAAGTAGTATAATTAAAAATAATATAGAGTATAATTAAAAATAAATTGTTTAGTTAATTTAATTTTTTGTTATTAATTTTTTTATCATAAGTAGTATAATTAAAAATAATATTAAGTATGATTAAAAATAATTTGTTTAGTTAATTTTTATTATTAAAAAATAATTATAAGTAGTATAATTATAATAATATTAAGTATATTAAAAAATAATTTGTTTCGTTAATTTCTTTTTTTATTATTAAAAATTATAAGTAGTATATTTTAAATTAATAATTATTTTCAGCCCCAAAAGATTTTAAAATTTCAAATGTTACCCCTAAATAGGTTTTTCCGGTAATTGCTAACAGATATATAATGGCCGGGACAAAAAAATGTTTAAAAT
Organism: Erythranthe guttata; assembly: GCF_056151865.1. Taxonomy (NCBI): domain Eukaryota; kingdom Viridiplantae; phylum Streptophyta; class Magnoliopsida; order Lamiales; family Phrymaceae; genus Erythranthe; species Erythranthe guttata. Next base: position 10,885,687 of record NC_142536.1, read on the forward strand.
TGAAACTTGGAGGTGAATCTTGTTCACTTTGGAACAAGGGGGACCAAAAGTGAAATCGGTCCATACATGAGGGACCAAAAGTATAATTCTCCCGAATACATAATCTTAGTAATATTTTTTTTTTCTGTCCCAAGGTACATAAACAAATGTTAAGAGACTATTATAAATAATGTTGTTCTATATTTTCGTTCCCTGGAATAAGGACATGTATAGTAAGTTTTTGAATTAGTAGATCTATATATGGTCATGTATCCATATTTAATACAACAAAATCTTGACGATATAAATTATGTTGCTTCATAAAATATCAAAAGCTCAGATATTGAGAAAAAAGCGAAAATGGCAAACAAAGCATAATTTTTAGCAGTAGCCTTTGTTGTGTAACTTACAATAACAGGTTCATAGAATAGTGAACCAACCCTCATTAGGAGAGTTGGTGTTGGGTTTCGGGCACGCGTACGCAGCGGAAAACAAAAATTTTATGCGAATTAAACGAGTTTTAAATCACACAAGTACATGCCCGACAAATTAAATCAATTAATTGCGTACCTTTGCGCTTCCAGCGAAATTAAAAACAACATACATGCTAATAAATTTAACCGAATTTAAATCAATTAACATGCTCGCAATTTAAACCAAATAACATGCTCGCAACGATTTAATCGATTACACGTAATCACATAAAATCATACAAACACAAGCATGAAATCATAGTTTAAATTAAACCCTAAAACGAAACTAGGGTTTCGAGTATTTACCTCTTGACGCGTGAGGTAGGATCGAACGATTCGTCGTGATTACTACGGAAACCAATCCGTAGAATCGGGGTAGCAATGGAGCAGCAGCAGCGGCGGTGTGGCAGCTCACGGCGGCGCGTGTACAGCACGCGCGGTTGTGCGAGGCGGCGCGTGGGGCAGCGTGCGGCTTCGGCTCGTGCGTTGCTCCTCGATTCTTCGATCTACGGTCTTCCTCCTCTCGGATTTCACCTCGTATACTTCGATCTACTAAATCGTGGCACTAGACACGAAGTAGTTAGAATAAAACGGAAAGAAAATAAAGGAGAAAGAATACCGAACAAGAGCCGGCCGAGGAACGGCCGTTTCCGGCGACGGAGCGGCGGAGGTGGCGCGGTGGTGGCCGCGCGGAAGAGAGGGCGAGAGAGAGAGGGTGGCCGATTAGGGTTAGGGTTTTTTTGTGTGTGTGCTAGGGTTATAAATCATGTATTTATAGTCCCTAGCATGAAACCCTAGCGGGCTTAAGTTGGACTGGGCCCAACAGCTTAAGCTCGTTAGTTTCTTTAATCGCTCGTATCTCTCAATTCAATGATCGAAAAATTGTAACGATTACAATTTCCGAGTCATTATAATTTTCTCGTCATTACGAGTGCCATCTCTTATTTTCCAACTTTCCAAAAGTGGAAACCCTAGTTCAGTGGACTTTCTAAATTTGGAAACTTCCCGATTTAGAAAGTTCACTAACATGTTCGCTTATTCTTTTCCTTTTCTTATTCTCATTCATAATTCCAAATTACGAATGTTGGACTCAATCATATTGACTTCCAATTATGCAAAGATAAACTATTTTATCTCTGACCGTTTATTCAAAGATCTCATGTGCACGAGCAGTGTGACCCTCGATGGTTCAGGTGTAAGCTAGCCGTGGGCCCACAACTCTTTGTGGTCAAAACTCGTCCCCTTCGAGTTACAATCAAGATGAAGCTCGTTTCACCTTAATCACCCAACGAATCAAGATTGGCGTCTAGCAACTACGCGTCATGATTCCCTAGATACAAATGAAGTGCCTGCAAGAACCTTCAGATATAGTTAACGTACAGTACGGTCCCTTCGATTCATATGTCCCGATCGAACTAGAGGCATTGGTTCATCGAGACCTCTTTATATGTTCAATAACGGTGCGATCGTTCTAAGTGTTGTAATCGTTACGTGCATGACTTAGAGAATCGAATCCTCTAATCATCACTTAGTCAGCTCTGGCCAGAGACTTAGAATGATTACAAACTTTCAGAACACACAGGACATCCAAGACTATTCTAGCGATCGAATCCCCGACTACAATGCACAGACCTCCCACTAGATTTCGGACTGCACGAACACTGGCCCTTGGGATGGTCCTCGGTGGAACTCAGGGACAGGTCACGATACAGCTGGTCCTCTAGTGAAGTCACGGTGATGTCTAGGTCATAAGGACTAATGGTGTACAACTATACCATAGATATCTCTACTCGATTATTGGGAACCACTTAGAGATTTCTAGGGTGAGGGAGTTCAGTGAACTCGTCAACTTACGAGCACCCACTTGTGCATGCCGATATCACAATACCGTTTACTGATGAGATGCAGTACACATACACTAAGTGCTAGTCTTAATGGGAAAGGCCGATATCCTCATTAGTGGCGTAACCCTTCGACTAGGAACACGTTTAACAGTTATAATACTTAAGTAAATATCTCACGATCCTAACGATCAATTACTAGTACTTGTAATAACTGTAAGGACTATATCTATGCTTGTGACAAAGGGACAAAGATATAGAATGCCAATGTGTTTTATCATTAATACGAATAAAGGTTCGTTTATTACAATAATAAATACGAAAGACCACAGCCACAAGTTGGCTTGTTGGTCACCTACTCTAACAATCTCCCACTTGACCTAAAGCCAACTACCCATAAACCGCAATCCCATCGACTCTCGATGTTTCTCATGGACCGATCTTGGTAAAGGCTTCGTGAAGGGGTCTGCTACGTTCTCTTCCGAGGTGACTCGTTCTACCTTAACTTCACCTCTATCAATGATCTCTCGGATCACGTGATACTTCCTCAGAATATGCTTCGACTTCTGATGAGATCGCGGCTCCTTAGCTTGTGCCACGGCTCCGGTGTTATCACAGTACAACGGTACTGGATCACTAGCATCAGGAATGACACCCAACTCTTGGATGAATTTCCTTATCCAAGTCCCTTCTTTTGCAGCTTCGGACGCTGCAATGTATTCCGCTTCGGTAGTGGAATCGGCCGTCGTGCTTTGCTTGGAACTCTTCCAACACACGGCACCACCATTAAGCGTGAATATAAATCCAGAATTCGACTTCGAGTCGTCCACATCCGATTGAAAACTAGAGTCAGTGAAACCCTCTAATTTCAACTCGGCACCCCCATAGACCAAAAATATATCCTTAGTTCTTCGCAAGTACTTGAGGATATCTTTCACGGCTTTCCAGTGAGCCGGGCCGGGGTTAGACTGATATCTGCTTGTGACACTCACAGCATACGCAATATCGGGTCTAGTACATAGCATGCCATACATTATGCTTCCTATGGCAGAAGCATAGGGCGTCCTTTTCATCTCCTCGATTTCACTAGGTGTTTGGGGACACATAGATTTCGAGAGACGAACCCCATGGGACATTGGCAAGAATCCCTTCTTGGATTCTTCCATGCTAAAACGTTTCATAACGGTGTCTATGTACAGGCTTTGGGACAAGCCAAGCATCTTTCTTGCTCTATCTCTATAGATGCGTATTCCCAATACGTAAGATGCTTCTCCCAAATCCTTCATTGAGAAACGTGTGGACAACCATGCTTTCGTTTGCTGTAACATTCCTACGTCATTCCCAATGAGTAGAATGTCATCAACGTAAAGCACTAGAAATATTACTGCCCTCCCACTAACCTTCTTGTATACACAAGGTTCCTCCGGATTCTTCTCAAAATCAAACTCTTTGATAGTTGAGTCGAATCTAATGTTCCAACTACGGGATGCTTGTTTCAATCCATAAATGGATCGCTGGAGTTTGCAAACCTTTTGCTCACTTCCAGAAGATATGAAGCCTTCCGGCTGCGCCATGTAAATTTCTTCCTCAATATCTCCATTAAGGAAGGCGGTCTTCACATCCATTTGCCATATCTCGTAGTCGTACCACGCAGCTATGGCCAGCAAAATCCTAATGGACTTCAGCATCGCGACCGGCGAAAAGGTTTCCTCATAGTCAACACCTTGCCTTTGAGTGTATCCTTTTGCTACCAATCTAGCTTTATAGGTCGACACCTTTCCATCTACTCCAATTTTCTTCTTATAGATCCACTTGCAGCCTATAGGAACAATTCCTTTAGGTGGATCTACCAAGGTCCATACCTTGTTGGAGTACATGGAGTCCATTTCGGATTTCATGGCAGTTAGCCAATGTCCCATGTCCGCATCCGATACGGCCTCATTGTATGTTCTTGGATCTCGTCCAAGATCAACATGATCTTCATCATTTTCGAGGAGGAATAACCTGTCCGGTATTTTCCGAACTCTTTCGGATCTACGTACCGTAGGTTCAGGAGGTATATTAGTGGTTTGTTGTATTGGTTCGATTACTTGTTCTTGCGTTTGAACTTCATTTTGTGGTTCTTGAACTATTTCAAGTTCTATCATGCTGCCCTTTCTATCGGATAGAAACTCCCTTTCCAAAAAGGTGGCATTTCTCGAAACAAACGTCTTTGCTTCTTTGACATAGTAGAACTCGTATCCCATTGAGTCTTCGGGATACCCCACAAAATAGCACAAGTCGGATTTACTATCCAACTTATCTCCCACTAATCGCTTCACATAAGCGGGACAACCCCATATCCTAATATGTTTGTAATTGGGTTTCCGGGAATGCCAAAGTTCATAAGGTGTGGATTTAACTGCTTTGGTGTTAACTCTATTCAGCAAATACGCGGCAGTACGGAGTGCATGACCCCACAAGTATGCCGGTAAGTTTGTGAACCCCATCATTGATCGAACCATATCTAATAAAGTTCGATTCCGACGTTCGGACACTCCATTAAGTTGAGGAGTTCCCGGTGGAGTCCATTGGGACTGTATCCCATTTTCTTTTAGATAGTCAATGAACTCGATGCTCAAGTATTCCCCACCACGATCGGATCGTAGTTTTTTAATACTTCGTCCGAGTTGCTTTTCTACTTCATGTCTAAAATCTTTGAACCTTTCAAATGTTTCAGACTTGTACTTCATCAAGTACACATACCCATACCTAGAATAATCGTCGGTAAAGGTAGCGAAGTAGTTATATCCACCCTTCGCACTAACACTTAGTGGACCACATACGTCTGTATGGATCAAATCCAAAAGACCTTCGGCTCGTTCCATTACCCCTTTGTAGGGTGACTTGGTCATTTTCCCTTTAAGGCAAGATTCACAAGTTTGTAGTGATTTCACGTCCTCCAAAGAGAACAATCCTTCACTAACAAAATCGTTCATCCTTCTTAAAGAGACATGACCTAATCTAGCGTGCCAAAGTTGTGCGGGGTTTTGATCTATCTCCTTACGTTTTGCTGATATAACGTTAATAGGTATTTCACTTGGATTTAGTTCATATAAGTTGTTTAATAGCCGTCCTTTGCAAATTAAATTCTCATTCTTTTGTATAATGCAAATCGAATTTCCAAAAACAAAAGTAAAACCTTCAATATCTAATACAGGAATAGAAATAAGGTTTCTAATGAGCGACGGAACAAATAAACAATCGTTCAAAACAATAGGAAAACTAGAATCCAAAACATTTAAGTAAATAGTCCCAATGGCTTCAGCAGCAACTCTTGCTCCATTCCCCATCCTTAGGTAGGTCTCACCCGCTCTAAGTCTTCGACTTCTTGTCATTAGCTGCAAATCATTGCACAAATGTGAGCCACAGCCCGTATCCAATACCCAAGAAGAAGAGTTGACAGACAAATTTACGTCAATGAAATACGTACCCTTTTCAGAACCTTTCTGCTTTAGGTAAGCCTTGCAGTTGCGGCGCCAATGTCCTTTCTTTCCACAGTGATGGCAAGCATCATCAACTTGTTTGCTAACCTTTGCTTTGGGGCCCCCACTGCCTTCACCCACTTCGAACTTGCTGTTTGGGAAGGAAACTCTTTCCTTTCTCTTCTTTTGGAAAGAACTCTTCTTTCCAGAAGGAGCAGCAATGAGAACAGACTTCTCTTTCTTAATGGTGGACTCGAAGCTGACCAACATGTTCATTAACTCATCCAAGGGAGGATCTAGTTTGTTCATGTTGAAGTTCACTATGAACGATTCATAGGAACTAGGAAGAGACAACAGGATCAAATCCAACGAGAGCTCGGCCGGGAGGGTGACATCAAGATTCACTAGCTTTTCAAGGAGAGTGATCATTTTGAGACAGTGCTCGTGGACCGAAGTCCCTTCGCGCAGTCTCGCTGTGATCAACTCCTTTGTAGCAGCGTACCTCGATGCCCTAATATTCTCACTATACATGCTATCGAGATGAGCCTTTATATCGAAAGCATGCAAGTGAGACTCATATTTCCTCGCAAGCGCGGGCTCCATGGCGGCTATCATATAGCACCTAGCATGAGTGTCATCTTTCTTCCAAACTTCATAAGTTTCCTTTTCAGCATCAGTCGCTGTGGCAGGTATAGTGGCGGGAAGCCTCTCGTTCAAAACGTAGAGACGCCCCTCAACAGTTAGCACAAGCTTAAGACTACGCAACCAATCTAGGTAATTAGGGCCATTGAGTTTATTGTCGAGGATTGACATTATGGGATTCTTAGACATAATTATCTGAGACATATAGAGAAGAGGATTATTAGAGATTCGCGTTAAATGATTGTTACAATTAAATGTTTGGACTTATGTTATTTAATTGTTCTCCCACTAATTTTATCGAGTTCCACTTCCCTCTAGTAGACAAACGAGAAAACTGATTTTTCTTAATGGGCTTTAGGTCCAATAGACAAATATAACCCGTAGTTAATCTAGCCCGATTATATTTGCCCAAAGGTAGATCACAATCAATCATATCCACAATATGACCCTAAATTAATTTTCCTCACACTTGATAATGACCTAAGTTAATCTCGCGAATATCAAAATCGTCGTGTGTCAAGTCTAACCTACCAATCAAAGATGCTCATAGAACTCGATTATGCCAAACTAATGCAGTCCCTAGTTAATCTAGCCGACCACGTTAATTCAACATAACCCTTTTCTATGGCTACCTTCATCATTATGTCAATTGAATTACAGCTTACTCTACCATAGCACTCCCCGCTAACACGGCTTACTGCACTATAGTAAAGGGCTACACATAATCCAACCGTTGGCAGAAGGAAAGAAATAACTCAACAGATTGGGTTTTTCTTTATAGCTTGAAATGATTCTTAATTAAAAGAATGAGGGGTTTTGATTAAGTGTTTTATCTCATCAGAAGGTTTTGGATTGGTCTATGTGATTCCTACATCTATGTTCTCTAAAGGTATATGGAAAACGCATATTGTCCTAAGAGGAACATACGACCTAATTTCATAATTAATTACATTAATTAATTATCGAGTTTTCAAAATAATTATAGAACCTCAACTAGCATAAGTCATTCAAATAATGTTGAGGTACTACTAATTAAGTTGAACTTATAATCAATATTATATATGTGTTCTATTAATTGAAATCAATTTAACAATTTAAATTAATTAATTAATCTAACACCTATTTACTAAAATAGATGATTGTCGATCCAATTATCTAATTGGGATTAATTGAAAATAATTTTCCAAAAATTAAAATCAATTTGTTTTAAGTTTAATTTTAGAAATCTGAAATAAAAAATTTTTTTTTTTTTTTTTTTTTTTTTTTTTTTTTTTTTTCAGTGGTCCGGTTCGGCCCAACCGGTCTGACCGGTTCGGACCGAATCGGGCCGGTTCTGTCCGGTCCAGCTGACCCAAATCAGTGGGCCGGGTCAGTCGGACCGAGAACCGGTCTGACCGACCCGAATCCACTTGGATTCGGTCAACTAAACCGCACACAACCATCGAACCGGCCGGTTCGGCCGGTTCGATCCGAACATTTAAAAAACCGACATTTTAAAAACAATTTCAGATCCGATTTTCCAATTTTAAACAATTTTAAAGCTGGAAAAATTCTAAACAATATTTCAAAAATATTTTAAACTTACGAAAACTCCCAATTACATAATACGACAATCGCTACTTTAATAAATCGAACATGCATATTAAAACGAACGCAATTAATTGCGCAACGAGCTCTGATACCACTGTTGGGTTTCGGGCACGCGTACGCAGCGGAAAACAAAAATTTTATGCGAATTAAACGAGTTTTAAATCACACAAGTACATGCCCGACAAATTAAATCAATTAATTGCGTACCTTTGCGCTTCCAGCGAAATTAAAAACAACATACATGCTAATAAATTTAACCGAATTTAAATCAATTAACATGCTCGCAATTTAAACCAAATAACATGCTCGCAACGATTTAATCGATTACACGTAATCACATAAAATCATACAAACACAAGCATGAAATCATAGTTTAAATTAAACCCTAAAACGAAACTAGGGTTTCGAGTATTTACCTCTTGACGCGTGAGGTAGGATCGAACGATTCGTCGTGATTACTACGGAAACCAATCCGTAGAATCGGGGTAGCAATGGAGCAGCAGCAGCGGCGGTGTGGCAGCTCACGGCGGCGCGTGTACAGCACGCGCGGTTGTGCGAGGCGGCGCGTGGGGCAGCGTGCGGCTTCGGCTCGTGCGTTGCTCCTCGATTCTTCGATCTACGGTCTTCCTCCTCTCGGATTTCACCTCGTATACTTCGATCTACTAAATCGTGGCACTAGACACGAAGTAGTTAGAATAAAACGGAAAGAAAATAAAGGAGAAAGAATACCGAACAAGAGCCGGCCGAGGAACGGCCGTTTCCGGCGACGGAGCGGCGGAGGTGGCGCGGTGGTGGCCGCGCGGAAGAGAGGGCGAGAGAGAGAGGGTGGCCGATTAGGGTTAGGGTTTTTTTGTGTGTGTGCTAGGGTTATAAATCATGTATTTATAGTCCCTAGCATGAAACCCTAGCGGGCTTAAGTTGGACTGGGCCCAACAGCTTAAGCTCGTTAGTTTCTTTAATCGCTCGTATCTCTCAATTCAATGATCGAAAAATTGTAACGATTACAATTTCCGAGTCATTATAATTTTCTCGTCATTACGAGTGCCATCTCTTATTTTCCAACTTTCCAAAAGTGGAAACCCTAGTTCAGTGGACTTTCTAAATTTGGAAACTTCCCGATTTAGAAAGTTCACTAACATGTTCGCTTATTCTTTTCCTTTTCTTATTCTCATTCATAATTCCAAATTACGAATGTTGGACTCAATCATATTGACTTCCAATTATGCAAAGATAAACTATTTTATCTCTGACCGTTTATTCAAAGATCTCATGTGCACGAGCAGTGTGACCCTCGATGGTTCAGGTGTAAGCTAGCCGTGGGCCCACAACTCTTTGTGGTCAAAACTCGTCCCCTTCGAGTTACAATCAAGATGAAGCTCGTTTCACCTTAATCACCCAACGAATCAAGATTGGCGTCTAGCAACTACGCGTCATGATTCCCTAGATACAAATGAAGTGCCTGCAAGAACCTTCAGATATAGTTAACGTACAGTACGGTCCCTTCGATTCATATGTCCCGATCGAACTAGAGGCATTGGTTCATCGAGACCTCTTTATATGTTCAATAACGGTGCGATCGTTCTAAGTGTTGTAATCGTTACGTGCATGACTTAGAGAATCGAATCCTCTAATCATCACTTAGTCAGCTCTGGCCAGAGACTTAGAATGATTACAAACTTTCAGAACACACAGGACATCCAAGACTATTCTAGCGATCGAATCCCCGACTACAATGCACAGACCTCCCACTAGATTTCGGACTGCACGAACACTGGCCCTTGGGATGGTCCTCGGTGGAACTCAGGGACAGGTCACGATACAGCTGGTCCTCTAGTGAAGTCACGGTGATGTCTAGGTCATAAGGACTAATGGTGTACAACTATACCATAGATATCTCTACTCGATTATTGGGAACCACTTAGAGATTTCTAGGGTGAGGGAGTTCAGTGAACTCGTCAACTTACGAGCACCCACTTGTGCATGCCGATATCACAATACCGTTTACTGATGAGATGCAGTACACATACACTAAGTGCTAGTCTTAATGGGAAAGGCCGATATCCTCATTAGTGGCGTAACCCTTCGACTAGGAACACGTTTAACAGTTATAATACTTAAGTAAATATCTCACGATCCTAACGATCAATTACTAGTACTTGTAATAACTGTAAGGACTATATCTATGCTTGTGACAAAGGGACAAAGATATAGAATGCCAATGTGTTTTATCATTAATACGAATAAAGGTTCGTTTATTACAATAATAAATACGAAAGACCACAGCCACAAGTTGGCTTGTTGGTCACCTACTCTAACAGTTGGTACCTAGCCTTTACCAATAGGGTAACGGTCTAGGGTTCGAGTCCCCCCTCCCCTACTTTCCCTTGTAATGGACTTGAATTTAGTCAAAAAAAAAAGGTTCATAGAATAGTGAAGAAAGTAAAATTTATGTTTTTATATTCATGAAATCAACCAAAACGAACTAAATCGGATAGAATTCATTATTTAATATGTTATATTCGCTAGTCAAGCCAAAACAAATCTTCTGTGAAGCTCTTCGCACAAGATTGAAGATATCCGTCTTACTGTAGTTCTTATATCATCATGCCTGCTCCAATGAGATAAATTGATACGTAAGAATAGAAAATGTTCAATAAGACCGTGATTACTTAAATTGAAAAAAATTGAAATAAAATTAATTTTCACATTATGACTATTCTTCATCATCATATTACCCATTTGTGATACAACCTGCAACATGATACAACATTAGTTATTTTCAATAACAAATGATATATTGCAAATTAAATATTAGAAGTAAATTAAAATTTACAAGCAGCCAACACTTGCTTGTACACCACATTCTTTGTCGTCGTTTTTCCTCTAATGCCCGAAGTGTCTAGTTTGATTAACACTTTCGTAGTGGATATTGAAATTCCTCTTGATAAGGCAACATATAATTGGCCATGTGAGAAACCGGACTGAGGGAAATATACCCCTACATTTGAAATTGTTTGTCCTTGCGCTTTATTAATTGTCATGGCAAAGCAAAGTCTTACCGGAAACTGTTTCCACTTAAACTTAAATGGATAACCTTCATTCTCAGTTGGGGAAAGTGGTATTCTAGGTATAAATACATGTTTTCCACTATGCTGCCCAAAGACTATCTCTGCATCAATTACGTTATCCTTGAAATTTCTGCAGACCATTCTTGTACCATTGCATAATCCGTTTGATGGGTCTAGGTTCCTTAGAAGAATGATTGGACAATTTATTTTGAGTAACAACTTATGAGGAGGGAGACCATTCGGGGATAAAGAATTAAGAAATTCCTCTTCGTAATAGTTGTTTACATCATCAATCGCTTCATCATAACTATGAAATGATCTTGATTCCCCAGGAAACAAAGATATCAATTTCTCGTTCAATTTGTCCACATTCTCATTTCTTGTTGTGAGTATAGCCCGGCTTATCATGCAAGCAGCAAAATGAGAATTATTACTTAGAGATGGAAAGATAGCCATAATAAGCCGTTGTATCGAGTCTTCATCATTATCATAATGAATAATCATCTGTTGTGGAATTTGATATTCCCATCATATTTCCAACTCTAAGTAAGAACTCACAGAATTTTGGATCAGTTTTGGCCCTCATATTTGTGGACAAAGTAAACTTTTTCATTTTTCCCCATAGAGATGATTTGACCAAACTCATAAATTGTTTGGTTAATCGTTCTTCTAGGAACAACGGGTAATACTTGTCGGAAATCTCCACCAAACACAATAACTTTTCCACCAAAGTGTTGATCATTTCCCATTATATCTTGAAGGCATTTATCGACATTCTCAATAGCCCACCGTTTAGCCATTGGTGCTTCATCCCATATCAATAATTTTGCTCTACGCAATAGCTCTGCAGCTCCACTTTGCTTCGATAAAGAACACTCTTGTTGAGTCACTTGCATGTATTGGTATTTTAAATCGGGAATGCGTTGTCCGCCCACCAGGCATTATTGAAGCAGCAACTCCAGATGTTGCTGTTGCAATTGCTATATGTTTGTTGGATCTAACACGAGCTAACAAGGAACGATAGAGAAATGTTTTCCCTGTTCCACCTGGCCCATCAATAAAGAAAATACCACTTTTTCCTATTTGTATACAATCTAAGATTGTCAAAAAGGCTTTGTGTTGCTCAGAATTCAGCTTAAGTTTTGCTTCCAAATCTTCTTTAGGTATTAAAATTGACATTTCATCTTCTATCTGTTAGAGTAGGTGACCAACAAGCCAACATGTGGCTGTGGTCTTTCGTATTTATTACTGTAATAAACGAACCTTTATTCGTATTAATGATAAAACACCTTGGCATTCTATATCTTTGTCCCTTTGTCACAAGCATAGATATAGTCCTTACAGTTATTGCAAGTACTAGTAATTGATCGTTAGGATCGTGAGATATTTACTCAAGTATTATAACTGTTAAACGTGTTCCTAGTCGAAGGGTTACGCCACTAATGAAGATATCGGCCTTTCCCATTAAGACTAGCACTTAGTGTATGTGTACTGCATCTCATCAGTAAACGGTATTGTGATATCGGCATGCATAAGTGGGTGCTCGTAAGTTGACGAGTTCACTGAACTCCCTCACCCTAGAAATCTCTAAGTGGTTCCCAATAATCGAGTAGAGATATCTATGGTATAGTTGTACACCATTAGTCCTTATGACCTAGACATCACCGTGACTTCACTAGAGGACCAGCTGTATCGTGACCTGTCCCTGAGTTCCACCGAGGACCATCCCAAGGGCCAGTGTTCGTGCAGTCCGAAATCTAGTGGGAGGTCTGTGCATTGTAGTCGGGGATTCGATCGCTAGAATAGTCTTGGATGTCCTGTGTGTTCTGAAAGTTTGTAATCATTCTAAGTCTCTGGCCAGAGCTGACTAAGTGATGATTAGAGAATTCGATTCTCTAAGTCATGCACGTAAGGATTACAACACTTAGAACGATCGCATCGTCATCGAACATATAAAGAGGTCTCGATGAACCAATGCCTCTAGTTCGATCGGGACATATGAATCGAAGGGACCGTACTGTACGTTAACTATATCTGAAGGTTCTTGCAGGCACTTCATTTGTATCTAGGGAATCATGACGCGTAGTTGCTAGACGCCAATCTTGATTCGTTGGGTGATTAAGGTGAAACGAGCTTCATCTTAATCATAACTCGAAGGGGACGAGTTTTGACCACAAAGGGTTGTGGGCCCACGGCTAGCTTACACCTGAACCATCGAGGGTCACACTGCTCGTGCACATGAGATCTTTGAATAAACGGTCAGAGATAAAATAGTTTATCTTTGCATGATTGGAAGTCAATATGATTGAGTCCAACATTCGTAATTTGGAATTATGAATGAGAATCAGAAAAGGAAAAGAATAGGCGAACGTATTAGTGAACTTTCTAAATCGGGAAGTTTCCAAATTTAGAAAGTGCACTGAACTAGAGTTTCCACTTTTGGAAAGTTGGAAAATGAGAGATGGCACTCGTAATGACGAGGAAATTATAATGATTTCGAAAATGTAATCGTTGCAATTTTTCGGACATTGAATTGAGAGAGACGAGCGATTAAAGGAACTGACAAGCTTAAGCTGTTGGGCCCGGTCCAACTTAAGCCCGCTAGGGTTTTATGCAAGGGACTATAAATACATGATTTATAGGCCTTGCACAAAAATACAAAACCCTAACCCTAAAGCGGCCGTCCACCTCTCTCTCTCGCTCTCTCTCTCGCGCGGCCACCTCCGCCGTTGACGCCGCCTCGTCGCCGGAATCGGCCATCCCTTGGCCGATCTCTTTCGGTATTCTTTTCTTCTTTCTTTTCTTCCGTTAATTCTAACTACTTCGTGTCTAGTGCCACGTTTTAGTAGATCGAAGTATACGAGGTGAAATCCGAGAGGAGGAAGACTGTAGATTGGAGAATCGAGGAGCAACGCACGAGCCGAAGCCGCACGCTGCCCCGGAAGTCCGCGCGTGAAGCTCACGCGCCGCCGTGGTTAATCCGCCGCTGCTGCCGCTGCATTCCATTGCTGCCCCGATTGTACGGATTGGTTTCCGTAGCAATCTCGACGTGCTATACGCTCCTACCTCACGCTTCAAGAGGTAATCACGCGAAGCCCTAGTTTCGATTTGAGTTTTGTTTAAACCTATGTATTCATGTTTGTTTCGTATTATTTTATGTGATTATGTGTAATCGATCAAATCGTTGCAAGCATGTTATTTGGTTTAAACGCGAGCATGTTAATTGATTTAAATTCGGTTAAATTTATTAGCATGTATGTTGTTTTTAATTTCGCTGGAAGCGCAAAGGTACGCAATTAATTGATTTAAATTATCGGGCATGTACTATGTGCGTTTTAAACTTGTTTAATTCGCATAAATTTTTGTTTTCCGCTGCGTATGCGTGCCCGAAACCCAACACTATCTCTCTCGATAAATCATCCAGGGCATCATTCAACTCTGTTGGAATTAGAGGAAGATCATAGGAATTAATTTTTTTCCCATACTCTCCAAGAAAAACTTTAAGCTTTTTAAAGATTTCGTGACTTGTAGTTTATATGTGGTTCCTGATTCTCTTTTGAAGTCCTCGGACATTGGATCGAAGTAAGAATCCCATAGATCATTCACATTTGTCGGTGCACAATAAACCAGTATGATAGCGAATAATCTTCTTAGCTCATGCGGTATTTGAAAAGATATTGCTTCATTTAAACATTCAACTATACTTTGATCGGACTCCATTAATCCTCTTCTTTGGGCAGCCTCTTTGAAGTTTGAGCAACTCATATGATTAACAGTTAGCAAGTCCTGAAAAGATGTTGGCCCTCTAACATGATTCAAGAGTAACGGAAGATAAAATCGTTCTCCTTCTATAGGATTTGCCCCATTTATCCGTCCTATGACATCTCTTTTCTTTCTCTCGCTCCAACATTTTTACTAGTCTTTTACTTTCTCTACTCAAAAACACTAGTCTTTTACTTTCTCTACTCAAAGATATTTATTTTTTCCAAGTCTTTACAGAATCACTAAAATCCAAATTCGGGATTAATCATTTTATCCCATCCTGGTGCCTACGAATTGGCATCAGAGCCATCTTAAAAATGTCCACTAACCTTGCTTCTCTTGTACCTCGTTTCAATGGAGAAAAATTCGATTATTGGAGTAATCTTATGAAGCTTTGTCTTGAATCTCAAGACATTTGGAGCGTTGTTGAAGACGGTGTTCAGACTCCTGAACATGAGGATCAATTGACGAATGCACAAAGACAAACTTTGAGAACCGAAAGGCAAAAAGATCGAAAAGCTCTTTTCCAAATATATCAAGCCATCGAAGTTCCCGTCCATGAAAGACTAACCAAGGCGAGTAGTTCCATGGAGGCATGGGAAATTCTACAAACAACATATGCCGGGAAAAATGAAGTAAAGAAGGTTCGTTTGCAATCTTTGAGGGCTGAATTCGAAAAATTAGTGATGAAAGAAAACGAAAAAATTGTTGAATATTTTACAAGAATCACCTCTGTTGTAAATCAAATTGTCACAAATGGCGAAGTCATGGAAACCCAAAGGGTTGTCGAAAAAATTATGCGAAGCTTGCCGGTGAAATTTGATCATGTTGTTGTGGCTATCGAAGAGTTACAAGATCTTTCATCAATGGCGTTGGAGGGTCTACAAGGACGATTGGAGGCACACGAGGCAAGGATTCTTCAAAGAAATCCTCAAATTTCTTCTTCGGATCAAGAATTAAAATCCCAAGTTACATTCACGGGAGGCCGTGGCTCGTTCTGTGGACGTGGCCAAATAAGAGGAGGACGAAACTCTTACAACAATTACCGTGGACAAGCCAAATCAAATGATGAGGCGAAAGAGGAGGAGAAATATTTTCCGAACAATTTTCAAAGAGGAAGAGGCCGAGGCCGAGGATCATATAAATGTACAAGGCCTTACGTTGAGTGTCATTATTGTCATAAACCGGGACACAAAATCAACGATTGTTGGGAAAAATATCCAGAAAAAAGACAAGAAGTTGGTTATTTGCGTGAAAATAAAGTCGAAAATATGGAGATTTTATTGATTGCATGTAACGGTAGCTTTGAAAATACTTGGTATTTGGATAGTGGTGCGAGCAAGCACATGACGGGGAATAAAAAGTTATTCTCAAATATTGTCGAAGCTAGCCATGGGACAGTTACGCCTGGAGATGGATACACCTATGCAGTAGAAGGTGTTGGAGAAATTGTCTTCAAAACAAAATCCGGAAAAGTCGAAACAATGTATGAGGTTTACTATGTACCTAACTTGGCAAGTAATTTGCTAAGTGTTGGTCACTTGATGAGGAAATGTTTCAACATGTTTTTCGACGACTTTACTTGCGTTTTGAAAAAGAAGGATCAACACATTGCAAATATCGGTATGACCGGAAATAATATTTTTCCGATCAAACTTGATAATTTTGAAGCCTCTTGCCATTTAACTGTGAAGGACGATGTTTCAAAGTTGTGGCATGACCGGTTTGGGCATCTTAATTGTTCAAGGATTGCCGAACATTAAAGCCATGGACGAAATTTGTGAAGAATGCCAGCTGGGGAAGCAACACCGAGAGCCATTTCCTTCCAGGTCAAATTGGGAATCAAAGTCACCATTGGAGCTCATTCATAGTGACCTTTGTAGACCATTTCAAGTTCCCTCTCTCGGTGGTAATCGGTATTTCTTTTTATCTATTGATGATTTTACAAGAAAAGTTTGGGCTTATTTTGTGAAAGAAAAATCCGAAACTCTTTCATGCTTCAAGGATTTTAAAATCCAAGTTGATAAATTTTCCGGTTTCAAAATAAAAAAGTTGAGGAGTGATCGTGGTGGAGAATATTTATCTTCTTTATTTGAATAATTTTGTCGAATCCATGGGATTAGACATGAATTGACGGCCTGGTGTAGACCGCAACCAAAAGGTGTGGCGGAGTGAAAAAATCGAACAATCATGGATATGATTCGGTGTATGTTGAAAAAGAAAAATATTCCATCGGAGTTTTGGGCCGAAGCGGTCGCTTCTGCCGTTTATTTGATCAACCGATCACCGACGAAGAGCTTGGAGAATTCTACTCCAAATGAGGTGTGCTATGGTAAGAAGCCAAATGTTAGTTATCTTAAAACATTTGGTTGTCTTGCATATTCACATATTCCAAATGCTATGAGGACCAAGCTCGACGATAAAGCCGAAAAATGCATTTTCATTGGGTATAGTGAGTGGTCAAAAGCTTAGAAGCTATACAATCCTCAAACGAAAAAAGTGTGATAAGTCGGGATGTCCCTTTTGATGAAAAATCCTCTTATGATTTTTCCAAAAAATCAGAATCATTAACTTGGCCGACCCTTCATGACGAAGAAGGGGATTCTCAAGCAACGCATCCAAATGATGGTGAAAATGAGTCTCCACAAAATTCACCATCACCCCTGCTAAGAAAAAAAAGGAGTTTGAGAGAACTGTATGATGAAACGGAGGAGGTGAATGCAACAAATCCTATTTTCTTTGCATTCTTTGCCAGAGAGGATCCAATCTCATTTGAAGAAGCCTCAAAAGAAGAAAAGTGGAATCAAGTGATGAAAGAAGAGATCAAGGCGATTGAAAAAAATGTAACTTGGGAGCTCACACCTTTACCTTCACACAAATCTCCTATTGGTGTGAAATGGGTGTTCAAAACAAAAACTAATTTTGATGGTTCTATCCACAAATACAAGGCGAGACTTGTTGCAAAAGGATACAAGCAAAAGGAAGGAGAAGACTTCAATGATGTATTTGCTCCCGTTTCAAGACTTGATACAATTCGCTTAATTATCTCTCTTGCAGAAATTTTCACTATGCCACTTGGAGGTCCCGTTTTCTGGAAAAATTGTTGAAGAAATGGGAATCAAAAGCAAATTCAATTTACGGGAGGCACTGTTGGAATAAATTGACTTAATGCGAATTCAATATTGGAATTAGTGGCAATTCAATATTGGAAGAAGTGGGCATTCATGTTGGGATAAGTGGAAGATTCAATGTTAGAATAAATGTGAATTTGAAGCATCGTTGTCTAGATGTATCTAGACATTCGTCTTTTGATTTTCCTATGTATTAAATTAGAATTAGAAGAGTTGTTAGTCTAAGAGTCATCTTATAATTTATTAGTAGATTAATACACTCCTCACTATAAATATGGAGTACTAGAGATGATTGTAAGAAAGACAAAAAAAAAAAAAAAACAAAAGGAGAAGTAATTTTTCCATCCACAAAACACTAGTCTTTTACTTTCTCTACTCAAATATTTTTTTTCAAGTCTTTACGAAATCATTAAAATCCAAATTCGGGATTAATCATTTTATCCCATCCTGGTGCCTACACTCGATAGTTTAAAAATATTGCCTTGTTTTGACTACTGTTTGGATGAGTATTAATGTTAGAGTAGGTGACCAGCAAGCCAACTTGTGGCTGTGGTCTTTCTCTTTTTCTTGAAATAAAACAATTGTTTTTCGTTCGTAATAATAAAACATTTCATTTGGCATTCTATATCTCTTATCCCATGCAAGCAGCATAGATATAGTCCTAACGAGTTACTCTATTACTGTGAGTTGGTCTAGTAGAATCGTGAGATAACTCAGCATTGTAATGTAACTGTTAAACCTTGTTCCTAGTCGATGGGTTACGCCAATAATGAGGATACCGGCCTTTCCCTTTTGAGACTAGCACTTAGTGTATGTGTACTGCGTCTCATCAGTCCTCGGTGTTGTGACATCGGCATACTTGAGTGGGTGCTCATACTAGATGAGTTCACTGAACTCCCTCGCCCTAGAAATCTATAAGTGGTTCTCATTCATCGAGTAATAGGTTTCTAAGATATAGTTGTACACCATTAGTCCTTAAGACCCAAACATCACCGTGACTTCACTAAAGGACCGATTGTATCGTGACCTGTCTCTGAGTCCCACCGCGGACCACTCCAAGGGCCAACGTTTGTGCAATCCGAAATCTAGTGTGAAGTCTGTGCATTGTAGTAGGGGATTCGAGCGCTTGAGTAGTCATGGATATGTCCTGTGTGTTCTGACGGTTTATAATCCAAGGAATCTCTGGCCAGAGTTGATAGTGGGGTGATTAGGGAAATGTGTTTCTCTAAGTCACACACGAACGGATTTATAATACCTAGAACGTTCGCACGGCTATTGAACTTTATAAGAGGTCTCGGTGAACCAATGCCTCTAGTTCAATCGGGACATGTGCTGCGAAAGGATCGCACTGTACGCTAACTATATCATAAGGTTCTTGCAGGCACTTCACTTGTATCTAGGGAATCATGATGCGTAGTTGCTAGACGCCAATCTTGATTCGTTGGGCACCGATTTGATCGGGGATTAGGTAAAATGAGTTTTACTCTAATCGGGACTCTTGGGAGGAGTTCGTATAAGAACAATGTGTTGTTCGAATCACAAAGAGTTGTGAGCCCACGGCTAGCATACACCTGAACCATTGAGAGTCACACTTCTCGTGTAATATAGATCCTTGATAACAACAAGCATAGATTAATGTGTTAATCTTTGAACGATTGGATGTCGATATGATTGAATCCAAAATTCGTAATTGTGGATTGTGAATCGGAATAAACGTAGAGAAAGAGAGACATGCGGAATTTAGTGAACTTTCTAAATTGGGAAGTTTCCCGATTTAGCAAGTCCACTGAAGTGGAAGTTTCCAGTTTTGGAAATTGGAAATTTCGAAGAGGCACTCGTATCGACGAGGACTTTTAGCTCGTCACAAATATAATTTTGTTATAATTTTGTGAACGATTGTTTATTAGAAACGAGGCCGACGAGGGAATGGGCTTAATACATCAGTGGGTGAAGCCCAATGACTTAAACGCACTAGGGTTGAAAACCCTAAGTATAAATAGACCTCAAACAAGAGTTTGAGATCAGATTTTCTGCACCAAACCCTAGCCGCCCAAGCCCTAGCCGCTCATCCCTTCGGCCGTTGCTGCCCCGCCGCGCCACCGCCGATCACCGCCGGTTTTCTCCTCTCTTCTCCTTCATTTACTTGTTGTTTATCTAACTCGTTTACATCTAGTGCTGTAGTTTGAGTGGGTCGAAAATACGAGGTGAAACCTAATTGGAGAGGAGCTGCTGCCCCGACGAATCCACGCACCGCCGCTGCACCGCCGCACGCGCCGCTACGCCGCCCACGCACCGCCGCTGCTGCTGCCACGCGCCGCCGCTGCTGCTGCCACACACCGCCGTTCGTCGCTTGCTGGATCAGCTTGTTCCAGCCGTGAGTTGCAGCCCCGAGGATTGGTAATTTGCAGCTTGTACGTGATTGGTTCTAGGTTTCGATTCGTCGAAATCTCACGCTACAAGAGGTAAATAAATCGAAACTTTCGTAAATTAATTCGAGCATGTTTGTATGCATTATAATTTATGATTATGAGTAATATGTGATTACGTGTTTCGATTTTATTGAATGATGAACAAGCATGTTTCGTAATTTTCGGTTTTACGTGTTTTTCAATTAAATCGATAATTACCATATGTATGGCGGAAGCGTTAAGGTACGTTGACTATGTGATTAGTTTATGCATGTAATCGAAACTAGTTCGATCTAAAATTTTTAAATTCCGCTGCGTATACATGCACGATCCCCAACAGTGGTATCAGAGCCACGGGCTAATCGTTTATTTGTCAACGTGTCTATCGTTTTCGAAAGCATGCTTCGATTTGTTGAATTGTTGAATTTTTGGTGTTATCAAATTGGGTGGTTTAATATTAATTAAATATTTCAGAAAATATAAAAAAAAATTAATTTAGAAAATCGTTTTTTTTTTGCTGCTGCTTTTCAGCTGACCGAACCGGTCCGACCGGTCCAGTCAGCACACACACAAAAAAAAATAAAAAAATTTGTTTGATTTTCTGATACTAATATTAAAAATTAATTGATTTTTTATTTTTGAAATTATTTATCAATTAAACCCAATTAGATAATTGATCCATTAATTTAATTTGAATTCAAAGAATAGTGTTGGATTAATTATTTCATTTAATCGTTAAATTAGTTTAATTAATGGAACACAAATTAGATGGCAAATAATTAATGGACTTCATTCTTATTTGATTGATTTATGAATGAAGGGAGTCCGTTAATTATATTTGCAATTAATCGTATTTATTAATTAATTCATGAGATGAATAATTGTGATTAAGTACAATGATGATCGTATGTCTCTCTTAGGATCCATATGCGTTTCCACATACCTAGAGAACATAGTTGTAGGAATCAAAAACGATCATAACCTAAAACTTCCGATGAGCTAATAAGATTTAATAAATAAAATCCCTCATTCTTAATCAAGAATAATTATCAAGCTATAAAGAAAAACCAAATTGTTGAATTTTTCTTTCCTTCTACCAACAATTAAATTATGTGTAGCCTCTCATAATAGTGCAGTAAGCCGTGTTAGCGGGGAGTGCTATTGTGGGATAAGCTGTAATTTAATTGACATTAGATGGAGATACGGTCATAGATAAAATTATATTGGATTAATGTGGTCGGCTAGATTAACTAGGGATTGCATTAGTTTGATATAGTTGGATCTGTGACATCTCATATTGGTAGGCTAGACTTGACACACGAAGATTTTGATATTCGCTAGATTAACTTAGGTCATTATCAAGTGTGAGGTAAATCGAACTTTAGGGTCACATAGTGATGTGATTGATAGTACTCTACCTTTAGGCTTGTGTAATCGGGATAGATTAACTACGGGTTACATTAGCGCTATTGGACCTAAAGCCCATTAAAGAAAAATAATTTTTCTCGATTGTCTGCTAGAGGGTGGTGGAATTCGATAAAATTAGTGGGAGAACAATTAAAACATAAAAGTCCAAAATTTTAATTGTAACGATTATTACGAACTAAACTCTAATTATTGTCTTCTTAAAATTTTCTCAGCAACAATGTCCAAACATCCCCTTTCCTCAATCCTCGACCAAAACAAACTCACCGGTCCAAACTATTTGGATTGGCTTCGAAATCTGAAACTTGTGCTCCAAGTCGAGGAGCGTCTCTATGTGCTCAATGAACGTCCCCCCGCTGCTCTTTCTGCGACTGCTACTGCTGACGAGACTGCCACTTTCGAGGCATGGAAGAAGGACGACCTCCATGCGAGGTGCTACATGCTAGCATCCATGGTGCCAGAGCTCGCAAGGAAGTATGAGTCTCACGTGCATGCTTATGATATCAAGCATCATCTTGAAAGCATGTACAGTGAGAATACTAGGGCATCGAGGTACTCAGCTACCAGGGAGTTGATCACCATGAGGCTGCGTGAAGGGGCTTCGGTCCACGAGCACGGTCTCAAGATGATCACTCTCCTTGAGAAGTTGGTGAGCCTTGATGTCACCCTCCCGGCCGAGCTCTCGGTGGATTTGATCCTACTGTCCCTTCCTAGTTCCTATAAATCGTTCATAGTGAACTTCAACATGAACAAGCTCGATCCACCATTGGATGAGTTGTTAAACATGTTGGTCAGCTATGAGTCGACGATCAAGAAGGAGAAATCTGTTCTCCTAGTTGCTCATTCTGCAAAGAAAGGTTCTTTACAGAAGAAAAGGAAAGAAAGGAGTTTCGGCCCGAGCAAGAAACTTGAGAAGGGCGAGTCGAGCGGAGTGAAGAATGACAAGGTCACCAAGCAAGCTGATGACGCTTGCCATCATTGTGGAAAGAAGGGCCATTGGCGACGCAACTGCAAGGCTTACCTCGATCTGAAACGTTCTGAAAAGGGTACGTATTTAATAGAAGTTAATTTGTCCGTTAAATCTTCTTCTTGGATATTGGATACTGGTTGTGGCTCACATCTTTGTAATGATTTGCAGCTCATGACAAGAAGTAGAAGGCTTAATGTGGGTGAGACCTACCTAAGAATGGGCAACAGAGCAAGGGTTGCTGCTGAAGCCATTGGGACAATTTATCTTTCTGTTTTGGATTCAAGTTTTTCCATTGTTTTGAACAATTGTTTATTTGTTCCGTCACTTATTCGAAACCTTATTTCTATTCCTGTTTTGGATAATGAAGGTTTTACTTTTGTTTTTGGAAATTCGATTTGCATTATACAAAAGGATCAAAATATGATTTATAAGGGACAACTTATAAACAACTTATATGAACTAAATCCAAATGAAATACCTATTAACGTTATATCAGCAAAACGAAAAGATATAAGTCTTAACCCCGCACAACTTTGGCATGCTCGACTGGGTCACATTTCCTTGAGAAGCATGAACAAGTTTGTAAGTGAAGGAATGTTCTCCTTGGAGGACGTGAAATCACTTCAAACTTGTGTGTCCTGCCTTAAAGGAAAAATGACCAAGACTCCCTTCAAAGGGAAGATGGAACGAGCCGAGGGTCTTTTGGATTTGATCCATTCAGACGTGTGTGGTCCACTAAGCGTTAGTGCTAGGGGTGGTTTTAACTACTTCGTTACCTTTACCGATGATTATTCTAGGTATGGTTTCGTGTACTTGATGAAGTATAAATCTGAAACTTTTGAAAAGTTCAAAGATTTTAGACACCAAGTAGAAAACCAACTCGGTAGACATATTAAGAAACTACGATCCGATCGTGGTGGCGAATACTTAAGTACTGAGTTTATAGACTATCTTAAAGAGAATGGGATTCTGTCTCAATGGACTCCTCCTGGAATTCCTCAACTTAATGGAGTTTCCGAACGTCGGAATCGAACACTGTTAGACATGGATCGATCTATGATGGGGTTCACCGAGCTACTGGCATACCTGTGGGGTCATGCACTCCTAACTGTCGTATATTTGCTGAATAGGGTTAATACCAAAGCAGTTAACTCCACACCTTATGAACTTTGGCACTCCAAGAAACCCACGTTTAAACATATTAGGATATGGGGTTGTCCCGCTTACGTCCAGCGGCTAGTGGGAGATAAGTTGGATAGAAAATCCGACCTATGCTATTTTGTGGGGTATCCCGAGGATTCCATGGGATACGAATTCTACTATGTTTCCGAGGCAAAGGTGTTCGTCTCGAGAAATGTCGTGTTCCTTGAGAAGGAATTTCTATCGGATAGAAAGGGCAGTGTAGTTGATCTCGAAGAAGTTCGAGAACCACAATCTGAAGTTCAAGCACAACAATCAGATAATGAACCAATTCAACAAACCACTAATATACCTCTTGAACCGTTGCTGCGTAGATCCGAAAGAGTTCGGAGAGCGCCCGATAGGTTATTCCTCGTTGATGAAGTTGACCAAGGATGTGATCCTAGAACTTTCAATGAAGCTGTATCGGATACAGACAAGCGACATTGGCTTAATGCCATGAAATCGGAAATGGACTCTATGTACTCCAACAAGGTATGGACCTTGGTAGATCCACCCGAGGGAATCGTTCCCATAGGCTGCAAATGGATCTATAAGAAGAAAATTGGAGTAGATGGAAAGGTATTGACCTACAAGGCTAGATTGGTAGCGAAGGGTTATACTCAAAAGCAAGGAGTTGACTATGAGGAAACCTTCTCTCCAGTTGCTATGCTTAAGTCCATTAGGATTTTGCTGGCCATCTCTTCGTGGTATGACTACGAGATATGGCAAATGGATGTGAAGACCGCTTTCCTTAATGGGGACATTGAGGAGGAAATTTACATGGCGCAGCCGGAAGGCTTCATATCTTCTGGAGATGAGCAAAAGGTTTGCAAACTCCAGCGATCCATTTATGGATTGAAACAAGCATCCCGTAGTTGGAACAAAAGGTTCAACACAACTATCAAAGAGTTTGAATTTGTGAAAAACCCGGAGGAACCTTGTGTCAACAAGAAGGTTAGTGGGAGTGCAGTGACTTTCCTTGTACTTTATGTTGATGACATACTACTCATTGGGAATGATGTAGGGATGTTGCAGTCAACTAAAGTATGGTTATCCACACGTTTCTCGATGAAGGATTTGAGAGAAGCATCCTACGTATTGGGAATACGGATCTATAGAGATAGATCGAGGAGATTGCTTGGCTTGTCCCAATCCATGTACATAGACACCGTTCTTAAACGGTTTAGCATGGAAGAATCCAAGAAGGGATTCTTGCCAATGTCCCATGGGGTTCGTCTCTCGAAATCCATGCGTCCTCAAACGCAAATGGAAATCGAGGAGATGAAAAGGACACCTTATGCATCCGCTATAGGAAGCATAATGTATGGCATGCTGTGTACACGACCTGATATTGCGTATGCTGTGAGCGTCACAAGCAGATATCAGTCCGACCCCGGCCCAGCCCATTGGAAGGCTGTGAAGGACATTCTCAAGTACTTGCGAAGAACTCGAGATTTGTTTTTGGTCTATGGGGATACCGAGTTGAAATTAGAAGGCTTCACGGATTCTAGCTTTCAATCGGACGTGGATGACTCAAAGTCAAACTCGGGGTATATATTCAAAGTCAACAGGGGTGCCGTGTGTTGGAAGAGTTCCAAACAAGGCACGACGGCTGATTCCACCACCGAGGCTGAATATATTGCAGCATCAGATGCTTCAAAGGAAGGGTCATGGATTAGGAAATTCATCCAAGAGTTGGGTGTATTTCCAAACGCTAGCGATCCAGTACGGCTGTACTGCGATAACAACGGAGCCGTAGCGCAAGCTAAGGAACCAAGAGCTCATCAGAAGTCGAAGCACGTGTTGAGAAAATACCATGTGATCCGAGAGATCATAGAGAGAGGTGAAGTCAAGCTAGACAGAGTCACCTCAGAGGACAATATTGCAGATCCCTTCACCAAGCCATTGTCAGGGTCAGTCCACGAGAAACATCGAGAGTCGATGGGACTTAGATTTATGAGTAGTTGGCTTTAGGTCAAGTGGGAGATTGTTAGAGTAGGTGACCAGCAAGCCAACTTGTGGCTGTGGTCTTTCTCTTTTTCTTGAAATAAAACAATCGTTTTTCGTTCGTAATAATAAAACATTTCATTTGGCATTCTATATCTCTTATCCCATGCAAGCAACATAGATATAGTCCTAACAAGTTACTCTATTACTGTGAGTTGGTCTAGTAGAATCGTGAGATAACTCAGCATTGTAATGTAACTGTTAAACCTTGTTCCTAGTCGATGGGTTACGCCAATAATGAGGATACCGGCCTTTCCCTTTTGAGACTAGCACTTAGTGTATGTGTACTGCGTCTCATCAGTCCTCGGTGTTGTGACATCGGCATACTTGAGTGGGTGCTCATACTAGATGAGTTCACTGAACTCCCTCGCCCTAGAAATCTATAAGTGGTTCTCATTCATCGAGTAATAGGTTTCTAAGATATAGTTGTACACCATTAGTCCTTAAGACCCAGACATCACCGTGACTTCACTAGAGGACCGATTGTATCGTGACCTGTCTCTGAGTCCCACCGCGGACCACTCCAAGGGCCAACGTTCGTGCAATCCGAAATCTAGTGTGAAGTATGTGCATTGTAGTAGGGGATTCGAGCGCTTGAGTAGTCATGGATGTCCTGTGTGTTCTGACGGTTTATAATCCAAGGAATCTCTGGCCAGAGTTGATAGTGGGGTGATTAGGGAAATGTGTTTCTCTAAGTCACACACGAACGGATTTATAATACCTAGAACGTTCGCACGGCTATTGAACTTTATAAGAGGTCTCGGTGAACCAATGCCTCTAGTTCAATCGGGACATGTGCTGCGAAAGGATCGCACTGTACGCTAACTATATCATAAGGTTCTTGCAGGCACTTCACTTGTATCTAGGGAATCATGATGCGTAGTTGCTAGACGCCAATCTTGATTCGTTGGGCACCGATTTGATCGGGGATTAGGTAAAATGAGTTTTACTCTAATCGGGACTCTTGGGAGGAGTTCGTATAAGAACAATGTGTTGTTCGAATCACAAAGAGTTGTGAGCCCACGGCTAGCATACACCTGAACCATTGAGAGTCACACTTCTCGTGTAATATAGATCCTTGATAACAACAAGCATAGATTAATGTGTTAATCTTTGAACGATTGGATGTCGATATGATTGAATCCAAAATTCGTAATTGTGGATTGTGAATCGGAATAAACGTAGAGAAAGAGAGACATGCGGAATTTAGTGAACTTTCTAAATTGGGAAGTTTCCCGATTTAGCAAGTCCACTGAAGTGGAAGTTTCCAGTTTTGGAAATTGGAAATTTCGAAGAGGCACTCGTATCGACGAGGACTTTGAGCTCGTCACAAATATAATTTTGTTATAATTTTGTGAACGATTGTTTATTAGAAACGAGGCCGACGAGGGAATGGGCTTAATACATCAGTGGGTCAAGCCCAATGACTTAAATGTTAGAATAGGTGACCAACAAGCCAACTTGTGGCTGTGGTCTTTCGTATTTATTATTGTAATAAACGAACCTTTATTCGTATTAATGATAAAACACATTGGCATTCTATATCTTTGTCCCTTTGTCACAAGCATAGATATAGTCCTTACAGTTATTACAAGTACTAGTAATTGATCGTTAGGATCGTGAGATATTTACTTAAGTATTATAACTGTTAAACGTGTTCCTAGTCGAAGGGTTACGCCACTAATGAGGATATCGGCCTTTCCCATTAAGACTAGCACTTAGTGTATGTGTACTGCATCTCATCAGTAAACGGTATTGTGATATCGGCATGCACAAGTGGGTGCTCGTAAGTTGACGAGTTCACTGAACTCCCTCACCCTAGAAATCTCTAAGTGGTTCCCAATAATCGAGTAGAGATATCTATGGTATAGTTGTACACCATTAGTCCTTATGACCTAGACATCACCGTGACTTCACTAGAGGACCAGCTGTATCGTGACCTGTCCCTGAGTTCCACCGAGGACCATCCCAAGGGCCAGTGTTCGTGCAGTCCGAAATCTAGTGGGAGGTCTGTGCATTGTAGTCGGGGATTCGATCGCTAGAATAGTCTTGGATGTCCTGTGTGTTCTGAAAGTTTGTAATCATTCTAAGTCTCTGGCCAGAGCTGACTAAGTGATGATTAGAGGATTCGATTCTCTAAGTCATGCACGTAACGATTACAACACTTAGAACGATCGCACCGTTATTGAACATATAAAGAGGTCTCGATGAACCAATGCCTCTAGTTCGATCGGGACATATGAATCGAAGGGACCGTACTGTACGTTAACTATATCTGAAGGTTCTTGCAGGCACTTCATTTGTATCTAGGGAATCATGACGCGTAGTTGCTAGACGCCAATCTTGATTCGTTGGGTGATTAAGGTGAAACGAGCTTCATCTTAATTGTAACTCGAAGGGGACGAGTTTTGACCACAAAGAGTTGTGGGCCCACGGCTAGCTTACACCTGAACCATCGAGGGTCACACTGCTCGTGCACATGAGATCTTTGAATAAACGGTCAGAGATAAAATAGTTTATCTTTGCATAATTGGAAGTCAATATGATTGAGTCCAACATTCGTAATTTGGAATTATGAATGAGAATAAGAAAAGGAAAAGAATAAGCGAACATGTTAGTGAACTTTCTAAATCGGGAAGTTTCCAAATTTAGAAAGTCCACTGAACTAGGGTTTCCACTTTTGGAAAGTTGGAAAATAAGAGATGGCACTCGTAATGACGAGAAAATTATAATGACTCGGAAATTGTAATCGTTACAATTTTTCGATCATTGAATTGAGAGATACGAGCGATTAAAGAAACTAACGAGCTTAAGCTGTTGGGCCCAGTCCAACTTAAGCCCGCTAGGGTTTCATGCTAGGGACTATAAATACATGATTTATAACCCTAGCACACACACACAAAAACCCTAACCCTAATCGGCCACCCTCTCTCTCTCGCCCTCTCTTCCGCGCGGCCACCACCGCGCCACCACCGCCGCTCCGTCGCCGGAAACGGCCGTTCCTCGGCCGGCTTTTGTTCGGTATTCTTTCTCCTTTATTTTCTTTCCGTTTTATTCTAACTACTTCGTGTCTAGTGCCACGATTTAGTAGATCGAAGTATACGAGGTGAAATCCGAGAGGAGGAAGACCGTAGATCGAAGAATCGAGGAGCAACGCACGAGCCGAAGCCGCACGCTGCCCCACGCGCCGCCTCGCACAACCGCGCGTGCTGTACACGCGCCGCCGTGAGCTGCCACACCGCCGCTGCTGCTGCTCCATTGCTGCCCCGATTCTACGGATTGGTTTCCGTAGTAATCACGACGAATCGTTCGATCCTACCTCACGCGTCAAGAGGTAAATACTCGAAACCCTAGTTTCGTTTTAGGGTTTAATTTAAACTATGATTTCATGCTTGTGTTTGTATGATTTTATGTGATTATGTGTAATCGATTAAATCGTTGCGAGCATGTTATTTGGTTTAAATTGCGAGCATGTTAATTGATTTAAATTCGGTTAAATTTATTAGCATGTATGTTGTTTTTAATTTCGCTGGAAGCGCAAAGGTACGCAATTAATTGTTATCTATTATCGGGCATGTGCTTGTGTGCTTTAAAGTGGTTTAAATCACGTAAAATTTTTGTTTTCCGCTGCGTACGCGTGCCCGAAACCCAACAGTGGTATCAGAGCTCGTTGCGCAATTAATTGCGTTCGTTTTAATATGCATGTTCGATTTATTAAAGTAGCGATTGTCGTATTATGTAATTGGGAGTTTTCGTAAGTTTAAAATATTTTTGAAATATTGTTTAGAATTTTTCCAGCTTTAAAATTGTTTAAAATTGGAAAATCGGATCTGAAATTGTTTTTAAAATGTCGGTTTTTTAAATGTTCGGATCGAACCGGCCGAACCGGCCGGTTCGATGGTTGTGTGCGGTTTAGTTGACCGAATCCAAGTGGATTCGGGTCGGTCAGACCGGTTCTCGGTCCGACTGACCCGGCCCACTGATTTGGGTCAGCTGGACCGGACAGAACCGGCCCAATTCGGTCCGAACCGGTCAGACCGGTTGGGACGAACCGGACCACTGAAAAATAAAAAAAAAAAAAAAAAAAAAAAAAAATTTATTTCAGATTTCTAAAATTAAACTTAAAACAAATTGATTTTAATTTTTGGAAAATTATTTTCAATTAATCCCAATTAGATAATTGGATCGACAATCATCTATTTTAGTAAATAGGTGTTAGATTAATTAATTAATTTAAATTGTTAAATTGATTTCAATTAATAGAACACATATATAATATTGATTATAAGTTCAACTTAATTAGTAGTACCTCAACATTATTTGAATGACTTATGCTAGTTGAGGTTCTATAATTATTTTGAAAACTCGATAATTAATTAATGTAATTAATTATGAAATTAGGTCGTATGTTCCTCTTAGGACAATATGCGTTTTCCATATACCTTTAGAGAACATAGATGTAGGAATCACATAGACCAATCCAAAACCTTCTGATGAGATAAAACACTTAATCAAAACCCCTCATTCTTTTAATTAAGAATCATTTCAAGCTATAAAGAAAAACCCAATCTGTTGAGTTATTTCTTTCCTTCTGCCAACGGTTGGATTATGTGTAGCCCTTTACTATAGTGCAGTAAGCCGTGTTAGCGGGGAGTGCTATGGTAGAGTAAGCTGTAATTCAATTGACATAATGATGAAGGTAGCCATAGAAAAGGGTTATGTTGAATTAACGTGGTCGGCTAGATTAACTAGGGACTGCATTAATTTGGCATAATCGAGTTCTATGAGCATCTTTGATTGGTAGGTTAGACTTGACACACGACGATTTTGATATTCGCGAGATTAACTTAGGTCATTATCAAGTGTGAGGAAAATTAATTTAGGGTCATATTGTGGATATGATTGATTGTGATCTACCTTTGGGCAAATATAATCGGGCTAGATTAACTACGGGTTATATTTGTCTATTGGACCTAAAGCCCATTAAGAAAAATCAGTTTTCTCGTTTGTCTACTAGAGGGAAGTGGAACTCGATAAAATTAGTGGGAGAACAATTAAATAACATAAGTCCAAACATTTAATTGTAACAATCATTTAACGCGAATCTCTAATAATCCTCTTCTCTATATGTCTCAGATAATTATGTCTAAGAATCCCATAATGTCAATCCTCGACAATAAACTCAATGGCCCTAATTACCTAGATTGGTTGCGTAGTCTTAAGCTTGTGCTAACTGTTGAGGGGCGTCTCTACGTTTTGAACGAGAGGCTTCCCGCCACTATACCTGCCACAGCGACTGATGCTGAAAAGGAAACTTATGAAGTTTGGAAGAAAGATGACACTCATGCTAGGTGCTATATGATAGCCGCCATGGAGCCCGCGCTTGCGAGGAAATATGAGTCTCACTTGCATGCTTTCGATATAAAGGCTCATCTCGATAGCATGTATAGTGAGAATATTAGGGCATCGAGGTACGCTGCTACAAAGGAGTTGATCACAGCGAGACTGCGCGAAGGGACTTCGGTCCACGAGCACTGTCTCAAAATGATCACTCTCCTTGAAAAGCTAGTGAATCTTGATGTCACCCTCCCGGCCGAGCTCTCGTTGGATTTGATCCTGTTGTCTCTTCCTAGTTCCTATGAATCGTTCATAGTGAACTTCAACATGAACAAACTAGATCCTCCCTTGGATGAGTTAATGAACATGTTGGTCAGCTTCGAGTCCACCATTAAGAAAGAGAAGTCTGTTCTCATTGCTGCTCCTTCTGGAAAGAAGAGTTCTTTCCAAAAGAAGAGAAAGGAAAGAGTTTCCTTCCCAAACAGCAAGTTCGAAGTGGGTGAAGGCAGTGGGGGCCCCAAAGCAAAGGTTAGCAAACAAGTTGATGATGCTTGCCATCACTGTGGAAAGAAAGGACATTGGCGCCGCAACTGCAAGGCTTACCTAAAGCAGAAAGGTTCTGAAAAGGGTACGTATTTCATTGACGTAAATTTGTCTGTCAACTCTTCTTCTTGGGTATTGGATACGGGCTGTGGCTCACATTTGTGCAATGATTTGCAGCTAATGACAAGAAGTCGAAGACTTAGAGCGGGTGAGACCTACCTAAGGATGGGGAATGGAGCAAGAGTTGCTGCTGAAGCCATTGGGACTATTTACTTAAATGTTTTGGATTCTAGTTTTCCTATTGTTTTGAACGATTGTTTATTTGTTCCGTCGCTCATTAGAAACCTTATTTCTATTCCTGTATTAGATATTGAAGGTTTTACTTTTGTTTTTGGAAATTCGATTTGCATTATACAAAAGAATGAGAATTTAATTTGCAAAGGACGGCTATTAAACAACTTATATGAACTAAATCCAAGTGAAATACCTATTAACGTTATATCAGCAAAACGTAAGGAGATAGATCAAAACCCCGCACAACTTTGGCACGCTAGATTAGGTCATGTCTCTTTAAGAAGGATGAACGATTTTGTTAGTGAAGGATTGTTCTCTTTGGAGGACGTGAAATCACTACAAACTTGTGAATCTTGCCTTAAAGGGAAAATGACCAAGTCACCCTACAAAGGGGTAATGGAACGAGCCGAAGGTCTTTTGGATTTGATCCATACAGACGTATGTGGTCCACTAAGTGTTAGTGCGAAGGGTGGATATAACTACTTCGCTACCTTTACCGACGATTATTCTAGGTATGGGTATGTGTACTTGATGAAGTACAAGTCTGAAACATTTGAAAGGTTCAAAGATTTTAGACACGAAGTGGAAAAGCAACTCGGACGAAGTATTAAGAAGCTGCGATCCGATCGTGGTGGGGAATACTTGAGCATCGAGTTCATTGACTATCTAAAAGAAAATGGGATACAGTCCCAATGGACTCCACCGGGAACTCCTCAACTTAATGGAGTGTCCGAACGTCGGAATCGAACTTTATTAGATATGGTTCGATCAATGATGGGGTTCACAAACTTACCGGCATACTTGTGGGGTCATGCACTCCGTACTGCCGCGTATTTGCTGAATAGAGTTAACACCAAAGCAGTTAAATCCACACCTTATGAACTTTGGCATTCCCGGAAACCCAATTACAAACATATTAGGATATGGGGTTGTCCCGCTTATGTGAAGCGATTAGTGGGAGATAAGTTGGATAGTAAATCCGACTTGTGCTATTTTGTGGGGTATCCCGAAGACTCAATGGGATACGAGTTCTACTATGTCAAAGAAGCAAAGACGTTTGTTTCGAGAAATGCCACCTTTTTGGAAAGGGAGTTTCTATCCGATAGAAAGGGCAGCATGATAGAACTTGAAATAGTTCAAGAACCACAAAATGAAGTTCAAACGCAAGAACAAGTAATCGAACCAAAACAACAAACCACTAATATACCTCCTGAACCTACGGTACGTAGATCCGAAAGAGTTCGGAAAATACCGGACAGGTTATTCCTCCTCGAAAATGATGAAGATCATGTTGATCTTGGACGAGATCCAAGAACATACAATGAGGCCGTATCGGATGCGGACATGGGACATTGGCTAACTGCCATGAAATCCGAAATGGACTCCATGTACTCCAACAAGGTATGGACCTTGGTAGATCCACCTAAAGGAATTGTTCCTATAGGCTGCAAGTGGATCTATAAGAAGAAAATTGGAGTAGATGGAAAGGTGTCGACCTATAAAGCTAGATTGGTAGCAAAAGGATACACTCAAAGGCAAGGTGTTGACTATGAGGAAACCTTTTCGCCGGTCGCGATGCTGAAGTCCATTAGGATTTTGCTGGCCATAGCTACGTGGTACGACTACGAGATATGGCAAATGGATGTGAAGACCGCCTTCCTTAATGGAGATATTGAGGAAGAAATTTACATGGCGCAGCCGGAAGGCTTCATATCTTCTGGAAGTGAGCAAAAGGTTTGCAAACTCCAGCGATCCATTTATGGATTGAAACAAGCATCCCGTAGTTGGAACATTAGATTCGACTCAACTATCAAAGAGTTTGATTTTGAGAAGAATCCGGAGGAACCTTGTGTATACAAGAAGGTTAGTGGGAGGGCAGTAATATTTCTAGTGCTTTACGTTGATGACATTCTACTCATTGGGAATGACGTAGGAATGTTACAGCAAACGAAAGCATGGTTGTCCACACGTTTCTCAATGAAGGATTTGGGAGAAGCATCTTACGTATTGGGAATACGCATCTATAGAGATAGAGCAAGAAAGATGCTTGGCTTGTCCCAAAGCCTGTACATAGACACCGTTATGAAACGTTTTAGCATGGAAGAATCCAAGAAGGGATTCTTGCCAATGTCCCATGGGGTTCGTCTCTCGAAATCTATGTGTCCCCAAACACCTAGTGAAATCGAGGAGATGAAAAGGACGCCCTATGCTTCTGCCATAGGAAGCATAATGTATGGCATGCTATGTACTAGACCCGATATTGCGTATGCTGTGAGTGTCACAAGCAGATATCAGTCTAACCCCGGCCCGGCTCACTGGAAAGCCGTGAAAGATATCCTCAAGTACTTGCGAAGAACTAAGGATATATTTTTGGTCTATGGGGGTGCCGAGTTGAAATTAGAGGGTTTCACTGACTCTAGTTTTCAATCGGATGTGGACGACTCGAAGTCGAATTCTGGATTTATATTCACGCTTAATGGTGGTGCCGTGTGTTGGAAGAGTTCCAAGCAAAGCACGACGGCCGATTCCACTACCGAAGCGGAATACATTGCAGCGTCCGAAGCTGCAAAAGAAGGGACTTGGATAAGGAAATTCATCCAAGAGTTGGGTGTCATTCCTGATGCTAGTGATCCAGTACCGTTGTACTGTGATAACACCGGAGCCGTGGCACAAGCTAAGGAGCCGCGATCTCATCAGAAGTCGAAGCATATTCTGAGGAAGTATCACGTGATCCGAGAGATCATTGATAGAGGTGAAGTTAAGGTAGAACGAGTCACCTCGGAAGAGAACGTAGCAGACCCCTTCACGAAGCCTTTACCAAGATCGGTCCATGAGAAACATCGAGAGTCGATGGGATTGCGGTTTATGGGTAGTTGGCTTTAGGTCAAGTGGGAGATTGTTAGAATAGGTGACCAACAAGCCAACTTGTGGCTGTGGTCTTTCGTATTTATTATTGTAATAAACGAACCTTTATTCGTATTAATGATAAAACACATTGGCATTCTATATCTTTGTCCCTTTGTCACAAGCATAGATATAGTCCTTACAGTTATTACAAGTACTAGTAATTGATCGTTAGGATCGTGAGATATTTACTTAAGTATTATAACTGTTAAACGTGTTCCTAGTCGAAGGGTTACGCCACTAATGAGGATATCGGCCTTTCCCATTAAGACTAGCACTTAGTGTATGTGTACTGCATCTCATCAGTAAACGGTATTGTGATATCGGCATGCACAAGTGGGTGCTCGTAAGTTGACGAGTTCACTGAACTCCCTCACCCTAGAAATCTCTAAGTGGTTCCCAATAATCGAGTAGAGATATCTATGGTATAGTTGTACACCATTAGTCCTTATGACCTAGACATCACCGTGACTTCACTAGAGGACCAGCTGTATCGTGACCTGTCCCTGAGTTCCACCGAGGACCATCCCAAGGGCCAGTGTTCGTGCAGTCCGAAATCTAGTGGGAGGTCTGTGCATTGTAGTCGGGGATTCGATCGCTAGAATAGTCTTGGATGTCCTGTGTGTTCTGAAAGTTTGTAATCATTCTAAGTCTCTGGCCAGAGCTGACTAAGTGATGATTAGAGGATTCGATTCTCTAAGTCATGCACGTAACGATTACAACACTTAGAACGATCGCACCGTTATTGAACATATAAAGAGGTCTCGATGAACCAATGCCTCTAGTTCGATCGGGACATATGAATCGAAGGGACCGTACTGTACGTTAACTATATCTGAAGGTTCTTGCAGGCACTTCATTTGTATCTAGGGAATCATGACGCGTAGTTGCTAGACGCCAATCTTGATTCGTTGGGTGATTAAGGTGAAACGAGCTTCATCTTAATTGTAACTCGAAGGGGACGAGTTTTGACCACAAAGAGTTGTGGGCCCACGGCTAGCTTACACCTGAACCATCGAGGGTCACACTGCTCGTGCACATGAGATCTTTGAATAAACGGTCAGAGATAAAATAGTTTATCTTTGCATAATTGGAAGTCAATATGATTGAGTCCAACATTCGTAATTTGGAATTATGAATGAGAATAAGAAAAGGAAAAGAATAAGCGAACATGTTAGTGAACTTTCTAAATCGGGAAGTTTCCAAATTTAGAAAGTCCACTGAACTAGGGTTTCCACTTTTGGAAAGTTGGAAAATAAGAGATGGCACTCGTAATGACGAGAAAATTATAATGACTCGGAAATTGTAATCGTTACAATTTTTCGATCATTGAATTGAGAGATACGAGCGATTAAAGAAACTAACGAGCTTAAGCTGTTGGGCCCAGTCCAACTTAAGCCCGCTAGGGTTTCATGCTAGGGACTATAAATACATGATTTATAACCCTAGCACACACACACAAAAACCCTAACCCTAATCGGCCACCCTCTCTCTCTCGCCCTCTCTTCCGCGCGGCCACCACCGCGCCACCACCGCCGCTCCGTCGCCGGAAACGGCCGTTCCTCGGCCGGCTTTTGTTCGGTATTCTTTCTCCTTTATTTTCTTTCCGTTTTATTCTAACTACTTCGTGTCTAGTGCCACGATTTAGTAGATCGAAGTATACGAGGTGAAATCCGAGAGGAGGAAGACCGTAGATCGAAGAATCGAGGAGCAACGCACGAGCCGAAGCCGCACGCTGCCCCACGCGCCGCCTCGCACAACCGCGCGTGCTGTACACGCGCCGCCGTGAGCTGCCACACCGCCGCTGCTGCTGCTCCATTGCTGCCCCGATTCTACGGATTGGTTTCCGTAGTAATCACGACGAATCGTTCGATCCTACCTCACGCGTCAAGAGGTAAATACTCGAAACCCTAGTTTCGTTTTAGGGTTTAATTTAAACTATGATTTCATGCTTGTGTTTGTATGATTTTATGTGATTATGTGTAATCGATTAAATCGTTGCGAGCATGTTATTTGGTTTAAATTGCGAGCATGTTAATTGATTTAAATTCGGTTAAATTTATTAGCATGTATGTTGTTTTTAATTTCGCTGGAAGCGCAAAGGTACGCAATTAATTGTTATCTATTATCGGGCATGTGCTTGTGTGCTTTAAAGTGGTTTAAATCACGTAAAATTTTTGTTTTCCGCTGCGTACGCGTGCCCGAAACCCAACATTAAACGCACTAGGGTTGAAAACCCTAAGTATAAATAGACCTCAAACAAGAGTTTGAGATCAGATTTTCTGCACCAAACCCTAGCCGCCCAAGCCCTAGCCGCTCATCCCTTCGGCCGTTGCTGCCCCGCCGCGCCACCGCCGATTACCGCCGGTTTTCTCCTCTCTTCTCCTTCATTTACTTGTTGTTTATCTAACTCGTTTACATCTAGTGCTGTAGTTTGAGTGGGTCGAAAATACGAGGTGAAACCTAATTGGAGAGGAGCTGCTGCCCCGACGAATCCACGCACCGCCGCTGCACCGCCGCACGCGCCGCTACGCCGCCCACGCACCGCCGCTGCTGCTGCCACGCGCCGCCGCTGCTGCTGCCACACACCGCCGTTCGTCGCTTGCTGGATCAGCTTGTTCCAGCCGTGAGTTGCAGCCCCGAGGATTGGTAATTTGCAGCTTGTACGTGATTGGTTCTAGGTTTCGATTCGTCGAAATCTCACGCTACAAGAGGTAAATAAATCGAAACTTTCGTAAATTAATTCGAGCATGTTTGTATGCATTATAATTTATGATTATGAGTAATATGTGATTACGTGTTTCGATTTTATTGAATGATGAACAAGCATGTTTCGTAATTTTCGGTTTTACGTGTTTTTCAATTAAATCGATAATTACCATATGTATGGCGGAAGCGTTAAGGTACGTTGACTATGTGATTAGTTTATGCATGTAATCGAAACTAGTTCGATCTAAAATTTTTAAATTCCGCTGCGTATACATGCACGATCCCCAACAGTGGTATCAGAGCCACGGGCTAATCGTTTATTTGTCAACGTGTCTATCGTTTTCGAAAGCATGCTTCGATTTGTTGAATTGTTGAATTTTTGGTGTTATCAAATTGGGTGGTTTAATATTAATTAAATATTTCAGAAAATATAAAAAAAAATTAATTTAGAAAATCGTTTTTTTTTTGCTGCTGCTTTTCAGCTGACCGAACCGGTCCGACCGGTCCAGTCAGCACACACACAAAAAAAAATAAAAAAATTTGTTTGATTTTCTGATACTAATATTAAAAATTAATTGATTTTTTATTTTTGAAATTATTTATCAATTAAACCCAATTAGATAATTGATCCATTAATTTAATTTGAATTCAAAGAATAGTGTTGGATTAATTATTTCATTTAATCGTTAAATTAGTTTAATTAATGGAACACAAATTAGATGGCAAATAATTAATGGACTTCATTCTTATTTGATTGATTTATGAATGAAGGGAGTCCGTTAATTATATTTGCAATTAATCGTATTTATTAATTAATTCATGAGATGAATAATTGTGATTAAGTACAATGATGATCGTATGTCTCTCTTAGGATCCATATGCGTTTCCACATACCTAGAGAACATAGTTGTAGGAATCAAAAACGATCATAACCTAAAACTTCCGATGAGCTAATAAGATTTAATAAATAAAATCCCTCATTCTTAATCAAGAATAATTATCAAGCTATAAAGAAAAACCAAATTGTTGAATTTTTCTTTCCTTCTACCAACAATTAAATTATGTGTAGCCTCTCATAATAGTGCAGTAAGCCGTGTTAGCGGGGAGTGCTATTGTGGGATAAGCTGTAATTTAATTGACATTAGATGGAGATACGGTCATAGATAAAATTATATTGGATTAATGTGGTCGGCTAGATTAACTAGGGATTGCATTAGTTTGATATAGTTGGATCTGTGACATCTCATATTGGTAGGTTAGACTTGACACACGAAGATTTTGATATTCGCTAGATTAACTTAGGTCATTATCAAGTGTGAGGTAAATCGAACTTTAGGGTCACATAGTGATGTGATTGATAGTACTCTACCTTTAGGCTTGTGTAATCGGGATAGATTAACTACGGGTTACATTAGCGCTATTGGACCTAAAGCCCATTAAAGAAAAATAATTTTTCTCGATTGTCTGCTAGAGGGTGGTGGAATTCGATAAAATTAGTGGGAGAACAATTAAAACATAAAAGTCCAAAATTTTAATTGTAACGATTATTACGAACTAAACTCTAATTATTGTCTTCTTAAAATTTTCTCAGCAACAATGTCCAAACATCCCCTTTCCTCAATCCTCGACCAAAACAAACTCACCGGTCCAAACTATTTGGATTGGCTTCGAAATCTGAAACTTGTGCTCCAAGTCGAGGAGCGTCTCTATGTGCTCAATGAACGTCCCCCCGCTGCTCTTTCTGCGACTGCTACTGCTGACGAGACTGCCACTTTCGAGGCATGGAAGAAGGACGACCTCCATGCGAGGTGCTACATGCTAGCATCCATGGTGCCAGAGCTCGCAAGGAAGTATGAGTCTCACGTGCATGCTTATGATATCAAGCATCATCTTGAAAGCATGTACAGTGAGAATACTAGGGCATCGAGGTACTCAGCTACCAGGGAGTTGATCACCATGAGGCTGCGTGAAGGGGCTTCGGTCCACGAGCACGGTCTCAAGATGATCACTCTCCTTGAGAAGTTGGTGAGCCTTGATGTCACCCTCCCGGCCGAGCTCTCGGTGGATTTGATCCTACTGTCCCTTCCTAGTTCCTATAAATCGTTCATAGTGAACTTCAACATGAACAAGCTCGATCCACCATTGGATGAGTTGTTAAACATGTTGGTCAGCTATGAGTCGACGATCAAGAAGGAGAAATCTGTTCTCCTAGTTGCTCATTCTGCAAAGAAAGGTTCTTTACAGAAGAAAAGGAAAGAAAGGAGTTTCGGCCCGAGCAAGAAACTTGAGAAGGGCGAGTCGAGCGGAGTGAAGAATGACAAGGTCACCAAGCAAGCTGATGACGCTTGCCATCATTGTGGAAAGAAGGGCCATTGGCGACGCAACTGCAAGGCTTACCTCGATCTGAAACGTTCTGAAAAGGGTACGTATTTAATAGAAGTTAATTTGTCCGTTAAATCTTCTTCTTGGATATTGGATACTGGTTGTGGCTCACATCTTTGTAATGATTTGCAGCTCATGACAAGAAGTAGAAGGCTTAATGTGGGTGAGACCTACCTAAGAATGGGCAACAGAGCAAGGGTTGCTGCTGAAGCCATTGGGACAATTTATCTTTCTGTTTTGGATTCAAGTTTTTCCATTGTTTTGAACAATTGTTTATTTGTTCCGTCACTTATTCGAAACCTTATTTCTATTCCTGTTTTGGATAATGAAGGTTTTACTTTTGTTTTTGGAAATTCGATTTGCATTATACAAAAGGATCAAAATATGATTTATAAGGGACAACTTATAAACAACTTATATGAACTAAATCCAAATGAAATACCTATTAACGTTATATCAGCAAAACGAAAAGATATAAGTCTTAACCCCGCACAACTTTGGCATGCTCGACTGGGTCACATTTCCTTGAGAAGCATGAACAAGTTTGTAAGTGAAGGAATGTTCTCCTTGGAGGACGTGAAATCACTTCAAACTTGTGTGTCCTGCCTTAAAGGAAAAATGACCAAGACTCCCTTCAAAGGGAAGATGGAACGAGCCGAGGGTCTTTTGGATTTGATCCATTCAGACGTGTGTGGTCCACTAAGCGTTAGTGCTAGGGGTGGTTTTAACTACTTCGTTACCTTTACCGATGATTATTCTAGGTATGGTTTCGTGTACTTGATGAAGTATAAATCTGAAACTTTTGAAAAGTTCAAAGATTTTAGACACCAAGTAGAAAACCAACTCGGTAGACATATTAAGAAACTACGATCCGATCGTGGTGGCGAATACTTAAGTACTGAGTTTATAGACTATCTTAAAGAGAATGGGATTCTGTCTCAATGGACTCCTCCTGGAATTCCTCAACTTAATGGAGTTTCCGAACGTCGGAATCGAACACTGTTAGACATGGATCGATCTATGATGGGGTTCACCGAGCTACTGGCATACCTGTGGGGTCATGCACTCCTAACTGTCGTATATTTGCTGAATAGGGTTAATACCAAAGCAGTTAACTCCACACCTTATGAACTTTGGCACTCCAAGAAACCCACGTTTAAACATATTAGGATATGGGGTTGTCCCGCTTACGTCCAGCGGCTAGTGGGAGATAAGTTGGATAGAAAATCCGACCTATGCTATTTTGTGGGGTATCCCGAGGATTCCATGGGATACGAATTCTACTATGTTTCCGAGGCAAAGGTGTTCGTCTCGAGAAATGTCGTGTTCCTTGAGAAGGAATTTCTATCGGATAGAAAGGGCAGTGTAGTTGATCTCGAAGAAGTTCGAGAACCACAATCTGAAGTTCAAGCACAACAATCAGATAATGAACCAATTCAACAAACCACTAATATACCTCTTGAACCGTTGCTGCGTAGATCCGAAAGAGTTCGGAGAGCGCCCGATAGGTTATTCCTCGTTGATGAAGTTGACCAAGGATGTGATCCTAGAACTTTCAACGAAGCTGTATCGGATACAGACAAGCGACATTGGCTTAATGCCATGAAATCGGAAATGGACTCTATGTACTCCAACAAGGTATGGACCTTGGTAGATCCACCCGAGGGAATCGTTCCCATAGGCTGCAAATGGATCTATAAGAAGAAAATTGGAGTAGATGGAAAGGTATTGACCTACAAGGCTAGATTGGTAGCGAAGGGTTATACTCAAAAGCAAGGAGTTGACTATGAGGAAACCTTCTCTCCAGTTGCTATGCTTAAGTCCATTAGGATTTTGCTGGCCATCTCTTCGTGGTATGACTACGAGATATGGCAAATGGATGTGAAGACCGCTTTCCTTAATGGGGACATTGAGGAGGAAATTTACATGGCGCAGCCGGAAGGCTTCATATCTTCTGGAGATGAGCAAAAGGTTTGCAAACTCCAGCGATCCATTTATGGATTGAAACAAGCATCCC
Source organism: Erythranthe guttata (assembly GCF_056151865.1). Lineage (NCBI taxonomy): Eukaryota > Viridiplantae > Streptophyta > Magnoliopsida > Lamiales > Phrymaceae > Erythranthe > Erythranthe guttata. Next base: position 10,927,815 of record NC_142536.1, read on the forward strand.
GTAGTTGGAACAAAAGGTTCAACACAACTATCAAAGAGTTTGAATTTGTGAAAAACCCGGAGGAACCTTGTGTCAACAAGAAGGTTAGTGGGAGTGCAGTGACTTTCCTTGTACTTTATGTTGATGACATACTACTCATTGGGAATGATGTAGGGATGTTGCAGTCAACTAAAGTATGGTTATCCACACGTTTCTCGATGAAGGATTTGAGAGAAGCATCCTACGTATTGGGAATACGGATCTATAGAGATAGATCGAGGAGATTGCTTGGCTTGTCCCAATCCATGTACATAGACACCGTTCTTAAACGGTTTAGCATGGAAGAATCCAAGAAGGGATTCTTGCCAATGTCCCATGGGGTTCGTCTCTCGAAATCCATGCGTCCTCAAACGCAAATGGAAATCGAGGAGATGAAAAGGACACCTTATGCATCCGCTATAGGAAGCATAATGTATGGCATGCTGTGTACACGACCTGATATTGCGTATGCTGTGAGCGTCACAAGCAGATATCAGTCCGACCCCGGCCCAGCCCATTGGAAGGCTGTGAAGGACATTCTCAAGTACTTGCGAAGAACTCGAGATTTGTTTTTGGTCTATGGGGATACCGAGTTGAAATTAGAAGGCTTCACGGATTCTAGCTTTCAATCGGACGTGGATGACTCAAAGTCAAACTCGGGGTATATATTCAAAGTCAACAGGGGTGCCGTGTGTTGGAAGAGTTCCAAACAAGGCACGACGGCTGATTCCACCACCGAGGCTGAATATATTGCAGCATCAGATGCTTCAAAGGAAGGGTCATGGATTAGGAAATTCATCCAAGAGTTGGGTGTATTTCCAAACGCTAGCGATCCAGTACGGCTGTACTGCGATAACAACGGAGCCGTAGCGCAAGCTAAGGAACCAAGAGCTCATCAGAAGTCGAAGCACGTGTTGAGAAAATACCATGTGATCCGAGAGATCATAGAGAGAGGTGAAGTCAAGCTAGACAGAGTCACCTCAGAGGACAATATTGCAGATCCCTTCACCAAGCCATTGTCAGGGTCAGTCCACGAGAAACATCGAGAGTCGATGGGACTTAGATTTATGAGTAGTTGGCTTTAGGTCAAGTGGGAGATTGTTAGAGTAGGTGACCAGCAAGCCAACTTGTGGCTGTGGTCTTTCTCTTTTTCTTGAAATAAAACAATCGTTTTTCGTTCGTAATAATAAAACATTTCATTTGGCATTCTATATCTCTTATCCCATGCAAGCAACATAGATATAGTCCTAACAAGTTACTCTATTACTGTGAGTTGGTCTAGTAGAATCGTGAGATAACTCAGCATTGTAATGTAACTGTTAAACCTTGTTCCTAGTCGATGGGTTACGCCAATAATGAGGATACCGGCCTTTCCCTTTTGAGACTAGCACTTAGTGTATGTGTACTGCGTCTCATCAGTCCTCGGTGTTGTGACATCGGCATACTTGAGTGGGTGCTCATACTAGATGAGTTCACTGAACTCCCTCGCCCTAGAAATCTATAAGTGGTTCTCATTCATCGAGTAATAGGTTTCTAAGATATAGTTGTACACCATTAGTCCTTAAGACCCAGACATCACCGTGACTTCACTAGAGGACCGATTGTATCGTGACCTGTCTCTGAGTCCCACCGCGGACCACTCCAAGGGCCAACGTTCGTGCAATCCGAAATCTAGTGTGAAGTATGTGCATTGTAGTAGGGGATTCGAGCGCTTGAGTAGTCATGGATGTCCTGTGTGTTCTGACGGTTTATAATCCAAGGAATCTCTGGCCAGAGTTGATAGTGGGGTGATTAGGGAAATGTGTTTCTCTAAGTCACACACGAACGGATTTATAATACCTAGAACGTTCGCACGGCTATTGAACTTTATAAGAGGTCTCGGTGAACCAATGCCTCTAGTTCAATCGGGACATGTGCTGCGAAAGGATCGCACTGTACGCTAACTATATCATAAGGTTCTTGCAGGCACTTCACTTGTATCTAGGGAATCATGATGCGTAGTTGCTAGACGCCAATCTTGATTCGTTGGGCACCGATTTGATCGGGGATTAGGTAAAATGAGTTTTACTCTAATCGGGACTCTTGGGAGGAGTTCGTATAAGAACAATGTGTTGTTCGAATCACAAAGAGTTGTGAGCCCACGGCTAGCATACACCTGAACCATTGAGAGTCACACTTCTCGTGTAATATAGATCCTTGATAACAACAAGCATAGATTAATGTGTTAATCTTTGAACGATTGGATGTCGATATGATTGAATCCAAAATTCGTAATTGTGGATTGTGAATCGGAATAAACGTAGAGAAAGAGAGACATGCGGAATTTAGTGAACTTTCTAAATTGGGAAGTTTCCCGATTTAGCAAGTCCACTGAAGTGGAAGTTTCCAGTTTTGGAAATTGGAAATTTCGAAGAGGCACTCGTATCGACGAGGACTTTGAGCTCGTCACAAATATAATTTTGTTATAATTTTGTGAACGATCGTTTATTAGAAACGAGGCCGACGAGGGAATGGGCTTAATACATCAGTGGGTCAAGCCCAAATGACTTAAACCCACTAGGGTTGAAAACCCTAAGTATAAATAGACCTCAAACAAGAGTTTCAGATCAGATTTTCTGCACCAAACCCTAGCCGCCCAAGCCCTAGCCGCTCATCCCTTCGGCCGTTGCTGCCCCGCCGCGCCACCGCCGATCACCGCCGGTTTTCTCCTCTCTTCTCCTTCGTTTACTTGTTGTTTATCTAACTCGTTTACATCTAGTGCTGTAGTTTGAGTGGGTCGAAAATACGAGGTGAAACCTAATTGGAGAGGAGCTGCTGCCCCGACGAATCCACGCACCGCCGCTGCACCGCCGCACGCGCCGCTACGCCGCCCACGCACCGCCGCTGCTGCTGCCACGCGCCGCCGCTGCTGCTGCCACACACCGCCGTTCGTCGCTTGCTGGATCAGCTTGTTCCAGCCGTGAGTTGCAGCCCCGAGGATTGGTAATTTGCAGCTTGTACGTGATTGGTTCTAGGTTTCGATTCGTCGAAATCTCACGCTACAAGAGGTAAATAAATCGAAACTTTCGTAAATTAATTCGAGCATGTTTGTATGAATTATAATTTATGATTATGAGTAATATGTGATTACTTGTTTCGATTTTATTGAATGATGAACAAGCATGTTTCGTAATTTTCGGTTTTACGTGTTTTTCAATTAAATCGATAATTACCATGGCGGAAGCGTTAAGGTACGTTGACTATGTGATTAGTTTATGCATGTAATCGAAACTAGTTCGATCTAAAATTTTTAAATTCCGCTGCGTATACATGCACGATCCCCAACAATTAATCGAACAAAATGATGGACTCTAATAGCTTCCTTGTATATATATTTTTTTGGTATAGTCAAAATTAATATTGGTCTGTTACTATCATTTTTATTTGTACTTTCTTGTGTATTTCAACTGCAAAAAGGTTTTTTTCCTGTATCTTCATAATTTTTTTACAATAGATATTTCTCTTTTTTTGGATGATAAAGATTCATTTTTTGAGAAACAACAGTAGACGGGTGAGTTTCATGAAAGCCATCATAGTGGTTAAGATTTTCTTCACTAATGATATTCCACTCATTTTCATCTTGGGCATTTATTGGAAAACATCGCATGTTATTGAACTACTTATCATATTGTCTATAAGTCAGAGGCACTTCACAATTGTGTATAATGGTATAGTTTTATCCAAGAGGAGGCGTGTACCAATTCAACAAGGTTTACCAAATTCAGTTGTTTGTTCTTTTTTCTCTTTTTCGATTTCCTGGAGAAAAAAGTACTCGAAAGAGAAAGTTGTAGCAATTCATTAATACATTAATTTCTCTACTTATTTTTGGTGTTTTGTATCTATTAATTATTTGTGTTACTGGATTACTTTTCTACTAAAACTAGAATTGTCATTCTCAAGTGATTGTTACAAGCCATTATGGTGGTGTTTGTAGTAGCTTTTGAAAAGTGATTTTGAGCTTCAGAATCACTTTTGAAGCACTTGCAATACCAACTTTTACTTCTACTTCTCTTAAAATAAGATGTTTTAATCTAAAATATAAAAAACTCCACAAGAGCAACTTTTCTTTGGGTCCATTTGGATTGAGGGATATGGAGGGGAATTTGGTTTCGGGAAGGGATTTGAAATGACTCCAATTTAGAATCATTTGAAATCCACCAACATTGCTCCAAAATCAAAAAGAAAGGAGCTCCAAAATCAACAAGAAAGGAGGGGTGTGGATTTGAAATTCATCTCCAAATGCATCAATCTAAACAAGTCAGACGGATTTGTTATTATGGATTTGAAAATCTTCCCCCAAATCCCTCCATCCAAATGCACCCTTAAAGTACGTTGCTAAAAGTTCACTTTCTATCAAGTTTGCAAACGCCCCAAACTTTTAGAAGTAAACACCTATCAGTAACTTAACTCATAATAACTAACTTCTGTTTTGTTTTGTTTTTTTTTTTTTTTTTTTTTTTTTTTTTTTTTTAAGTTTTTGCAAATACCCCTTTTATGTTGTCGGAATTTTATTTTTTTGTTCGTTATGTGTGTGCGCCTTCTTAACAAACAACTGATGGCTTGATAGTTAGAAAATTAAACTGTGACTAAAAAACTGTAATTTTGTAGGGGAAATTTGCTAGACATCCCTTATTTTGGACTTATATAGGTAGAGATCCTAGTTGCTAGATGAATATAGGCATAGGTCATTTGACTCAAAAAATAATATAAATAAAATAAAATAATTAGTGTATAGACATAATCACCATCAATTAATAAGATAACAAATCTCATATATCTTCTCTCTCTAATCTCACGTTTCGCTCACCCTATATTTAATCTTTCATCTTTTTCTCTCCCTCTGTATCTCACGCCTTTCTCCCTCTCTCGAGCTTCTCTGTTTTTTTTTTCTCTTTTTCTATACTTTTTTTATGAAAAAATATAATAGAGAAGGAAAACATAGGGATCTTTTTAGATTATGAGATGATTTCTTGGTGAAAGAATTACAGAGGACAACAAAAATTTAGAAATCGAAAATCATAGCCAAAATTCACATTGTGTCTCCCGTATTTAGAACCTTCCCATTGTTTTTGTTGTTAGCAATTTCCGCAGGTTGGTTTAACTTCGTTTGTTGTTTGAAGAATTGCGTCTGATGTCAAGATTCGATTCTTCTGGTTTACAACTTGCAAGGTATTTGTTGTTTGCAAATTGTTCCATAAATAATTTTTTGGTTGATGTTTTTTTTATGATGCTGTTTTTTTTTTTTTGATTTGTTGTTTGCATTTGGCGAAGTCATAGGTAGTTTATTGCTTGCAAATCAATAATGCAAATTTTGCTGAATGTTTTTCTTCAGTTTGCTGTTTGCATTTGGCGAAGTCATAGGTAATTTTTTGTTTGCAATTCAATAATACAAATTATGGATTTTGTTTTTTCAGTTTGTTATTTCCATTTGGCGAAATCATAGGTATTTCGTTCTTTGCAATTCAATAATATAAAATCTAATTTTCAGTTTGCTATTTGCAGTTGATACGCGTTTTCCTCACGTATAAATTACCGCAAGTATACAGTATCGCATTTTGCAGAACAGTGGTTCCGGATATCGATCCACAGGGACCTTGTAGATTCACATGCTGAGTAGTGTAATTATATTATCGTTATATTATCTAGCCGATCGTAAATAATTGGAATGGTGATAAACCCTAATCTAAAAGCATGCAAGACCGTAAACATGTAAATATAGAATGTACATAAATAAAATAACGACAACTCAACGCGGGAGGGCTTCGATTTAAAAGGGACTTCTAGGGCCAAATCCACCTATGTACAATCAACAACGATCTACAAATCCGTTATCTAAAGTCACATTCCTATTCGTTAACCCAGACGCTAAAGTACTCTAACCACCGTCTCCAGTGTAGTTAGAGTCCACCCACAGGTCCGACGTCTCCGTTCAGAACCTACTATTAAGAGAGCATTTAGGTCAAGTCCTTAAGGGCTACCCGAAGTGCATCACGTCTCCGTTTCCACACCCCGAGCTATGTTTTCCTAACTTCAAACAAGAAATCCTCTCTCGAGTTCATTCCTATTTAATATCAATCTGAGAGCTGATCAACCAATCAGAAGCATTTAATACAGGAAAACATAAACTAAATCGAAACACGACAAATAGATAACATAAACGACGATCGAAATCAATATATACAAGGCTTCATTACGCTAAAAGAAAATGTTCTTAGTTCATAACAAACATAATGTCAAAAGAATGTATAAAGTAAATGAAGAACAAAACGTAAAGAAATTGCGTAAGAAAAACCCAAGCTGATACCCCCGTTGATGATTCCCGCGAAGAACTGTCGAAAACCGTAAACAGTCGAAGAGAGGATGAAGAATGAAAGGGACTTTCTACTTATAGTGAAATGCAAAGCTTCCTCTAGAAGCTTTGCAAAATAAATATCTTTCTCAAAAGTCGTGCCCAGATGGCGATCTGGGTTGGCTGGATCGCGATCCAGCAGTCTCGGGGAACTGCCCACCGCCGTGCCAAATCGCGATCCGGATATGTGTATTGCGATCTGGGTCTTCAACAAATATGCACTGTGAGACCCCCCAGATCGCGATACGGAGTGCTGGATCGCGATCTGGATCTTGTGTAAAAAGTCTTATGTAAAAACCCCTAGATCGCGATTCAGAATGTCAGATCGCGATCTGGGTCTTGATCCGTTTTCGTTCTGTGACAACCCCCAGATCGCAATACGCAGTTCCTGTATCGCGATCTGGGCCTTCTTGGCCCCAAAATTGGCTTGAAAATTCGGTTTCTCTTTCAAATGGCTTTGACTCGGCAACAATATCTAATAAAATCTAGAAATACAAATAAAACAAGAAACGCAATAATATATACAAATAAAGCCGAAACTCAGACGAACGAAGACCAAAACTCGAAGATTTGATAAGCAAAAATCGTGCAAAACGAAAACTTATCACACCCTCAAACTTAGATCTTTACTCATCCCGAGTAAATCAAAACGAAACTACAACAAAAAGGAAATAAACACAACAAACTAAAACTAGGCCACTAACGTAGAGAAACACGATTGCATTTAGCGTATGCAACAAGCCGTTGAACCCATGGTTACCCCCAAAGGATGAGTTGTGTCTCGTGAGGGATTTCAGAGAACACACCCACAAAGTTGCCGGATTGGTCAAAGCATTGCAATTAATTCCAAAGATAAAACGAGCTCGATAACCTAAAATCGCAAAATGGCAAACGGCTTAAGGTATTCGACTTTCCTACCGACGCAATTAGTTGTTTCTACACCAAAATGAAAGATAGACTCAAGAATCCGTAATTAAACAATAAACATAATCATCGAGGATTTTGAGTAGAAATTTGGGTGAAAAGTAAGTTTTGATTCTGAAATTCAAAAACTCGAGTTGGGCATAAGTAGGTCTATTTATTCAATATAAGAAATGACAACAACAATATTTTTGGTGATTTTCATCACAACTTTTTTTTTTCTTGAAACGGGCATAATCGTGACTCGTGCAAGGCTCGACACCACTGTGTTATCTCTCTGACCCATGTAACGAACTTTAGTCCAAGAAAACCCCACGCTTGACAGCTCGAGAGACTAGGCGACGAGGTGCACCCAACGGGTTAAGCTCGAGTCAGAAAGGCGGGGAAATCAGAGCGTGAATCGAAACAATACATTTTATTATTTTTATTTTTATCTTTTTTTTTTCGTAATAACATAAAATAAAAACTTAAAGACCATTGAGAGAACTTTTAGCCAACAACTCGAAATCGTGAACACATAATTCAATTCTAACTCGCCCCCCAAAACCTCAAGCTTAATCGGAAAGGATTCGAAATGCTGTCCACACAAGTTGCGAAAACGCAGTCGGAGGGTTCATCTATTATTAGCCAGTTATGCACAATTTTGATTTTAAAATCAACTAGCCAATCTACTAATTCATTAATTGCTTTGCTTCAATAGAATCCGGAAATGCAACTTACACTCGATCCTATATGAAATGCATGTGACAAACATAACACAGTTACGAAAATCGAAATACATAAACGAAACTAAATTATATGATATGCATGCGAAAGACCAAATCAAAATAAGATAAATAAAATAAAATAAAATCAAAGTCTAGCAAAGATAAATCCTAAACGAAATACCAATCCAAAGACTTATCCAAAATATAAAAAAAAAAAAACAAAAACAAACAGGTTCAACAAACACCACCCTCAAATGACATGTTGTAGTATGCTGGTATGGGTGATAACCGTTCAAAAGGTGCCACCTGTTAGAGTAGGTGACCAACAAGCCCACTTGTGGCTGTGGTCTTTTCATTTATTCTTAGAATAAATAATCTTTTTTCGTATTAATGATAAAATATCTTGGCATTCTATATCTTTGTCTCTTGTACAAGCACATATATAGTCCATACAGTTATTACAATTACTTTTCTTTGATCTATTAGAATCATGAGATATTAATTTAAGTATTTTAACTGTTAAGCCATGTTCCTGGTCGAATGGTTACGCCCCCAATGAGGATATCAGCCTTTCCCATTAAGAGACTAGCACTTAGTGTATGTGTACTGCGTCTCATCAGTAAACGGTATTGTGATATCGGCATACATAAGTGGGTGCTCGTAAGTTGACGGTTTCACTGAACTCCTTCATCCTAGAAGTCTGTAAGTGGTTCTCAATAATCGAGTAGAGATCTCTATGATATAGTTGTACACCATTAGTCCTTAAGACCTAGACATCACCTTGACTTCACTAGAGGACCAGCCGTATCGTGACCCGTCCCTGAGTTCCACCAAGGACCGCCCCAAGGGCCAGTGTTCGTGCAGTCCAAAATCTAGTGGGAGGTCTGTGCATTGTAGTCGGGGATTCGATTGCTAGAATAGTCTTGGATGTCCTGTGTGTTCTCATAGTTTGTAATCTTTAAGTCTCTGGCCAGAGCTGACTAAGTGATGATTAGGGAATTTGATTCTCTAAGTCATGCACGTACCGATTACAACACTTAGACCAATCGCATAGTTATTGAACTATAAAGGAGGTCTCGATGAACCAATGCCTCTAGTTCAATCGGGACATATGTATCGAAGGGATCGTATTGTACATTAACTATATCACACGGTTCTTGCAGGCACTTCATTTGTTTCTAGGGAATCATGATGCGTAGTTGCTAGACGCCAATCTTGATTCGTTGGGTGATTAAGTTGAAACGAGCTTCATCTTAATTATAACTCTACGGACGAGTTTAAACCACAGAGAGTTGTGGACCTACGGCTAGCTTACACCTGAACCATGGAGGGTCACACTGCTCGTGCACTCGGGTTCTTTGAATAAACGGTCAAAGATAAAATGTTTAATATTTGCATAATTGGAAGTCAATACCATTGATTCCAACATTCATAATTGGGAATTTTGAATAAGAATAAGAAAAGGAAAGATCTAGGCGAACATCTTAGTGAACTTTCTAAATTGGGAAGTTTCCAAATTTAGCAAGTCCACTGAATTAGGGTTTCCAGTTTTAGAAATTGGAAATCGAGATTTGGCATTTGTAATGACGAGGACATTTCAATGATTCCGAAAATATAATTGTTATAATTTTCCAATCATTGGTTTATAAGAAACGAGCGAAGAAAAACTAACGAACTTAAGCAGTTGGGCCCGGTCCAACTTAAGCCCGTTAGGGCTTACATACAAGACACTATAAATACATGATTTATGGGTCTTGTACACGCACAACCGTTTTCCACTCACATCCGCTGCCATCTCCACCGCCGCCGTCGCCGGAAATCGGCGCCCACGCGCCGCTTCTCCTCGATAGTTCTTTTCTTTTGTTTTATTCTTCCGTTTGATCTGACTATTGTGTGTTTAGTGCCACGTATTTAGTAGAACTTAGTATACGAGGTGAAATCCGAGAGGAGGAAGACAAATGAGTCAAATCGCCGAGAAACACTCGCCGAACAGCCGCCGCACGCGCCCTCACGCGCCGCTCGAAGACAGCGCGTGATTCACACGCACCGCCGCTGCTCGCACATCCGTCGCCGCCACTCACGCGTCCGTCACCGCCGCTCCTTCCGACTGCACGAATTGGTTTCCGTGGCAGTTTGCTTCAATCCGAGAATTCGCCTCACGCTTCAAGAGGTATTTTTCGGATCCGTTTTATACTAGGTTTTAATTTAATATGATTAAATTAATTGTTGATATTTGCAGTATGGTTTTTCATGAATTTCATTATGTGATTATGAATGTACTATTCGTGATTAACTGCGAGCATGCTACTTGATTTAATTATCGAATTAATAATATGCATGTTGTCATTTAATTTTGCTGTAAGCATTAAGGTATGCAATTAATTGCTATTATCAAGTACGTTTTATATGATTAAACTTGTTTTTCATTTAATTTTTTTATTTTCCGCTGCGTACGTGTACTTGATTCCCAACAGCACCTTGAATGATGACAACTCAAAAAGTGCCGCATTGGGTATGTCAATTCCAAAATTAGCCAGTCAATTAAAAAATTAGCCACCCTGAGTGTGTTCAAAAGATGTCATCTTGGCCTGCTCCGACTTCAATATCTAAATGATTATTTACTAGATCGAGAATTACTTCTGGTGTACTGTAGATCCATAAGTCCTTAATCTTCTGTCAAAATTTCACGTCCATCCGATCATTGGTTGATTTATGGCGAATTTTCTCGCTGAACTGCGCAGAAAATCCCACAGCAGTTTTTTCAGAATTGCCTTCTCACATCACCAGCTTGCGGCAACGCGTGGAGGCGTGTGAAGAAGTCCCTGGTGGCGGCGTTGGCAACAGAAAAAAATTCCTCCTCTTAGGTTTCACCTCGTATATTCAATCCACTACCCATGCAGTGTTGGGTAACGGGCACGTGTACGCAGCGGAAAACAAAAATTTTATGCGATTTAAACAACTTTAAAACACATAAACACATGCCCGATAATTAAAAGCAATTAATTGCGTACCTTTGCGCTTCCAGCGAAATTAAAAACAACATACATGCTTAATTACTTAACCGAATTTAAATCAATTAACATGCTCGCGTTTAAATCAAATAACATGCTCGAATATATGAATCAATTTCATGTAATTACACAAAATCATACAAGGACGAACATACATATTAGATTTAAACGTAAACGAATCAAGAACAATGAATTCGTGAATTTACCTCTTGAAGCGTGAGGTAGGAGCACTAAGCAAGACGAGATTGCTACGGAACCAATCCGTACAATCCGGGGCAGCAGCGGCGGCGTGACGGCCACGGCGGCGCGTGTAACTCACGCGCGGTCTTCGGGCGGCGCGTGGGGTTGCGTGCAGCTTCGACTCGTGTGCTGCTCCTCGATTCTTCGATCTTCGATCTTCCTCCTCTCGAATTTCACCTCGTATACTTCGATCTACTAAACACGTGGCACTAGACACGTAATAGTTAGAATTAACGGAATAAAAGAAAGAGGGAAAAGAGTACCGAAAGGGATCGGCCAACGGATGGCCGATTCCGGCGACTTTCCGGCGATGGCGGCGCGGTGGCCGAGGAGAGAGGGCCGAGTGAGAGAGAGTGTGAGCGGCTAGGGTTAGGGTTTTGTGTTGTGTGTGTGTAAGACCTATAAATCTTGTATTTATAGTGTCTTGCATAAAACCCTAGCGGGCTTAAGTTGGACCGGGCCCAACAACTTAAGTTCGTTAGTACTTTTACTTGCTCGTCTCTCTCAATTCAATGACCGAAAAATGCAACGATTACATTTTCGGAATCATTATAAAGTCCTCGTCATTACGAGTGCCAACTCTCAATTTCCAACTTTCCAAAAGTGGAAACCCTAGTTCAGTGCACTTTCTAAATTTGGAAACTTCCCGATTTAGAAAGTCCACTACAATGTTCGCCTATTCTTTTCCTTTTCTTATTCTCATTCATAATTCCAAATTACGAATGTTGGACCCAATCATATTGACTTCCAATCATGCAAAGATAAACCATTTTATCTCTGACCGTTTATTCAAAGATCTCATGTGCACGAGCAGTGTGACCCTCGATGGTTCAGGTGTAAGCTAGCCGTGGGCCCACAACCCTTTGTGGTCAAAACTCATCCCTTTGTGGTCAAAACTCGTCCCTTCGTGATCTCATGGCTAAACAAGGGTGAAAATAGTGTTTCCCGATCTGGGGGGGGGGGGGGGGTCTCACAGAACATTTTTTTATCAAGAACCAGATCGCGATCCACAATCCCGTATCGCGATCTGGCAAGGCGGTGCGCAGTTTTCTAGGCTGCCAGATCGCGATTCAAGAAGCCCAGATCGCGATGTGGGCACAAAAATTGAGACCAGATATTTTTCTTTGTTTTCTTACTATAAATAGAAGGTCTCTTTTTAATTTTTAAGGCTCTGGACCTCTTCTTCGACTTTTCTTCGGTTTTTGCCAGTTGTTCGCGGGAAGCTTCGACGAGGGTTTCGACTCGGGTTTTTCATAAGCTTTTTATTTACGTTTAGTTTATGATTTCTCGTGTTCTTCATTTTCATGCTATGTTTGTAATGAGCTGAGCATTTTCTTTTAAGGAAATGAAACCTTGTATATATTGATTTTGATTTCCAAATCTGTGATCTATTTGTCGTTCTTTGATTTTGTTTATGTTTTCCTGTATTAAATTCTTTTGATTGTTTGGCCAACAGTTGAATTGATTGTAAATGGGAATGAACTCGAGAGAGGATTTCTCGTTTGATTTTAGGAAAACATAGCTCGGGCGGTGGAAACGGAGACGTGATGCACCTCGGGTAGCCCTTAAGGACTTGACCTAAATGCTCTCTTAATATGAGATTCTGAACGGAGACGTCGGACCTGTGGGTAGACTCTAACTACACTAGAGACGGGTGTTAGGGTATTTTAGCGTTTGGGTTAGCGAATATTGAATTGACATTAGATTCGGATTTGTAGATCTTTATCGATAGTACATTGGTGGATTTTACCCTAAAAGCCATAACACGTCGGAATTCCTCGTTTGTCCTGGCGGACCGTTGTTTTTATTTATTTTTTCTTTTTAGTTTCATTTCTCCCATCCATTCTTGATCGTCTAGATAAAGTTTAGGATAGTATAATTACGGTACTTGGTAAATTTAGGAACTTAATTCCCTATGGATCGATATCTGGAATTCACTATTCTACAAAACGCGATAATGTTCACTTGCGGTTTTTCATATGTAGGTTTTACACGTATCAGTAGCCCTTAAGGACTTGGCCTAAAGGCTCTCTTAATATCATGTTCTGAACGGAGACGTCGGACTTGTGGGTAGACTCTAACTACACTGGAGATGGGGGTTAGGGTATTTTAGCGTCTGGGTTAGTGAATATAGAATTGACATTAGATTCGAATTTGTAGATCTTTATTGATAGTACACTGGTGGATTTACCCTAGAATCCATCACACGTCGGAATTCCTTGCTTGTCCTAGCGGACTGTTATTTTTACTTTTGGTTCTTTTTAGCTTCATTTCTCTCATTCTTTCATCTGTCTCGATAGAGTTTAGGATATTAGAATTACGGTACATGGTAAATTTAGGAACTTAATTCCCTGTGGATCGATATCTGGAATTCACTATTCTACCCAATGCGATATTGTACACTTGCGATTTTTCGTACGTAGGTTTTACGCGTATCAGGTTTTTTGCGCCGTTGCCGGGGAATTATTTAATCTTGAGTTAACTAATATTGTTACCAACTATCCTTCCTTTCTTTAGACATTATATCTTCTATTTTTTTTGTATTGATTTTTTTCATTTGTTTTACCAGATTTGTATACATTGATGGCCTCGATTTATGACCTCTCACTTTGCGAGCTTCAATCCAGAGCTGAATATATATTCAACAAGAGTTGGAGTATATTGAAAGACATCGTAAGTTGAACCTAGAAAATGGAATTGCACAGACAAATGAGCACTTCTGCTATCTACAAGAAGAACTCAGCGATCTGGCAAATCTTTTCGAAAATTTTCAGTGATGTCGTAGTCCCAAACCACATCCAACCATCTAATATGAAGACAACGAGGTATTTACAGATTTTTGAATGAACAAAGAGGCTGAGCACCTTGAGGGAATTTATAATCCCAGTTCTGTAGATACTTTTGCGAGTGATGAGAGTGGGATGAAGATGATGGTAGATGTGGAATTTGACGAAGAAAATCCTATCCACATTGTAAGTCCGAATTTGAGTGTGCTCGAGGAGATGAATATCAAATTTAAGGTAGAGCTTACTCCAAAGATCGAATATCGTGTGTACGAGTTTGAGAGATCGGTAAGCAAGCAACCCATCCTAGTCTCCTACCGACTGATTTCTAAAGCAAACGAGAAGTACCATGGATTGGGATAGTCATTACGTGATTGCAATCTTCTCCATGATATGATTGCAAAGTATGAATCATGATTGATGGATGAATGCGCAATCTACAAGGCTTTGGATTGGACATAATCCGTCCAAATCATGTCGAGCCGTCGACAGTAAAACAGGCGCTGAATGGGAGGCAACCCATCATTTATTTCTCGTCATTTTGTTATTCTTTGTTTTTGGATTTTTTTTTTTTGTTTAAAGCTACATTTCACCCATTTTTCTTGATTTTTTGCCGGTATTTCGTCCCCAAGGAAAGAAGAGTAAGAAGTTGGGGAAGTCTAGACAAAATTCGGAAATTCACCCTCGGTGCCAAAATCCACGCCACCCCATGCAACCAAAGAGCATTTTCGCCACTGTAGACCACTGATCAATCTACGGCACGATTGTTCAGGGCGTATTTCATTCTCATCTTTGATTTTTGCACATTGAGGGCAATGCATGATTTAAGTTTGGGGGTGAGGTTAGTTTATTTATTTTGTTGGTATTTTACATGAATAACATATATTTAGTTTCATTTATGTATTTCTATGTTCGTATTAGTGTTATGTTTGTCACATGCATTTCATATAGGATTGAATGTAAGTTGCATTTCCGGATTCATATGAAGCAAAGCAGTTAATGAATTATTAGACTTGTTAGTTAACCTTAAAATTGAAGTTGTGCATAACCGGCAATTTATAGATGAACCTTCCGACTGCGTTTCTGCAACTTGTTTTGAGAGGCATTCAAATCTTTTCCGATTAAGCATGAACATGCTATTCTGAGGGGTATAATAGTCTGAGGTTTGAGGGGTGAGTTAGAATTGAAATTTGTTTTCACGATTCGAGTTGTTGGCTAAAAAAATCAATAATGGTCTTTACGTTTTTACTTTCTGTTGTTGTGATGTTTAAAAAAAAAAAAGAGTAAAAAATGGCATTGTCATGATTCACACTCTGATTTACCGGCCTCTCTGACTTGAGCTTAACCCGTAGGGTGCACTTCGTCGCCTAGTCTCTCGAGCTAACTAGCTTGGTGTTTCCTAGACTAAAGTTCGATACAAAGTGATAACACAGTGGTGTCGAGCCTTACACGAGTCACGACTGTATCAATTAAAACAGTTTTGAAAGATAGTTGACCATTAGAGAGAAATAATAAAACGGCACAGACACTCAATTTAAAATCCAGAACAGGGGAGGGAGTTTTGAAATTTTCTAATAAATTCCTCACTGACTCAAATACTACCAAATTTTATGTGAAGACAAAAAATCAAGTTTAAAACATTTTCCAAGTGGAAAAAATTTATGTGAGTGAGTAAACCTTCAGTTATAATAGAAAAAACTAGACTGACCCTGTTTTAGTGCATTGGTGAGAAATAAGTCACAACTAATTCATTACTTATACAATTCATGCATAAGAACTATAAAACTGATGAGAAAACAGAGATGCAGAGACTCACAAAATTTCATAATTTTCTAAGCAGTGAACATATATAAAAATAATTTACAAACATTGAGAAAAAACATGGAGAAACTAGCCGAAAGCATATGTGCATAGAGTTGGTAAAATTTGCTTTCGTTTACAAAATGCTACGGACTACCGATTAAATATTCCAAAAGAAGGTAATCCTATTTACTCTTACATATATTTTGTTTTAATAATTTCCACCGATCGGAGGAAGCGATCGATAGTAAATACCTAAAACCGTATCAAAAGTTTTTACAAGCATATTATTATACAAATAGAACCACATAGCTAGATTGAGAGACAACACAATCCACATCCCCTCTATATGATCTCTTCCCAATTCTCAAGCTCGATTCCAACTTCATTCATCAGGCTCCAAATCGGGTATACCTACAAACATACAACACCTATATGAGCCTTTGAGGACTCAATGAGAAACTTGAAGTGTTATCGAGTACACATAACACATAGAGCATATATATACATATTGTTATTATACATATACACACAACATAATTAAATCAATCATACACTTCCCTTTTTCGTCGGAGTTCTTCTTCGTGGTTCCTTTTCATGGGCATAGAGTGAGATAAATTCTCACTTGTATAACCCTATGATCAGAGACCATAGAGTGAGAATTTCTCACCTTTATAACCCTATGCCTTGACACTCGTATTGAAGATTATAGAGTGAGAATATCCCACCTTTATAGTCCTATGATTCCAAGACCTTAGAGTGAGACTGTCTCTCGCTTATAACCATATATCTTCAATACCATAATGAGACATGCATGACATGCATGACATGAAAAATCATCGGGAATCCCTTTGTAAAAATCAATCTAAGTTCCTGATAAATAACCTCATATTTTACGAGCCCGCCTATTTACGTGGAATCAAACCACCCCTAAGCCCTACGGTACCGACTCGTCGTACCCCGGTTATTTACCGTAACTTCAAAGGAATTTCCAACATATTTTTACCTTTTTAAAAATCATGACACATAGGCACCCACACATGCACCCATCTACTTACCCTTTTCTCATCCTCACACCCAATGATCAACACATAAACAATCAAAAGTAAGATCACATAGCAAAACACAAATAAAGTTCCATATAGACATTTCTTCACATAGTCATTTAGGCAAAAAAATAAAATCCATAGTCAAATACTAGCAATAACCGAAATCTTAAACAAGCAAATGCAATCCATAAACAATCAAAAGTTCATTAATTATAAGAACTTGCAAGAAGAAAGTTCAAGACTTTCATTTTTTGCATTTTATGTAAGTCATACCACTAGATGTGAATAGATCTTCACATGCAAGAGTATTTTAACACAACTTTTTAATTATTTTATCAATCTTTATAGAAAACACTAGATCTTAAAATGCAAGAGTCTTTTAACACAATTTTTAAATCATTTTATCAATCTTCATTAGAAAACACTAGATCTTAACATGCAAGACCTTAAATCAACAATCAATCACTAGATTAACACATGCATGGCACTAATCAAACCAAATAAACAACTTAGGCAATTTTTATCAAAAAATAGAAACATCACACACAAATAATAATTTATTTTCTACATAAATCCCACATGTATCGACATACATCCGTACTACTCTTCTCTTATTTCGTTAATTTCCTTATTCCATTAGTTAAAGAATCAAAATTTCGAAAGTTTCATAGTTAAGACAAAAATTCAATTTATTTTCACAAATCAACAATCATGTTAGGAATCGGACACGTGTACGCAGCGGAAAACAAAAAAATTATGCGATTTAAACAAATTTAAAACACATAAACACATGCCCGATAATTGAAATCAATTAATTGCATACCTTTGCGCTTCCAGCGAAATTAAAAATAACATACATGCTTAATTACTTTATCGAAATTAAATCAACTAGCATGCTCTCGTTTAAATCAAATAACATGCTCGTAGTAAATAAACAATTTCATGTAGTCACATAAAATCATAAAATTATTTTACATAAACGAACATGCATATTATAATTTAAACGTAATCGAATCTAACGACGATGGATTCGAAAGTTTACCTCTTGAAGCGTGAGGTAGACGCACAAAGCAAAGCTAGATTGCCACGGAAACCAATCCATGCAATCCGGGGCAGCAACGGCGAAACGGCAGCAACGGCTAGGCGAGCTACGGCGGCGCGTGAGGCTCACGCGCTGTCTTCATGTGCTGCTCCTCGATTCTTCGATCTTCGATCTTCCTCCTCTCAGATTTCACTTTGTATACTTCGATCAACTAAATACGTGGCACTAGACAGGTAATAGTTAGAAAAACGGAAGAATATAAAGAATAAAAGAATTACCAAAGGGATCGGCCAAGGGGTGGCCGATTCCGGCGAGTTTGCGGCGGCGACGGCGGTGGTGGCCGCGGGAGAAGATGGCCAAGAGAGAGAGAGGGAGCGGCTAGGGTTTAGTTCGTGTGTTGTATATGTGCACGACCTATAAATCAAGTATTTATAGTGTCTTGCATAAAACCCTAACGGGCTTAAGTTGGACCGGGCCCAACAACTTAAGTTCGTTAGTTCTTTTACTCGCTCGTCTCTCTCAATAAGATGATCACAAAATTGAAACAATTACATTTTTGGAATAATTATAATGTCCTCGTCACTACGAGTGCCAATTCTCAACTTCCAACTTTCTAAAAGTGGAAACCCTAATTCAGTGCACTTTCTAAATTTGGAAACTTCCCGATTTAGAAAGTCCACTAAGATGTTCGCCTATTCTTTTCCTTTTCTTATTCTCATTCGTAATTCCAAATTACAAATGTTGGACCGAATCATATTGACTTCCAATCATGCAAACATAAACAATATTTACCTTTGACCGTTTATTCAAAGATCTCATGTGCACGAGCAGTGTGACCCTCAATGGTTCAGGTGTAAGCTAGCTGTGGGCCCACAACCCTTTGTGGTCAAAACTCGTCCCTTAGAGTTACGATTAAGATGAAGCTCGTTACACCTTAATCACCCAACGAATCAAGATTGGCATCTAGCAACTACGCGTCATGATTCCCTAGATACAAATGAAGTGCATGCAAGAACCCAACGATCCCTTCGATACATTGGTTCATCGAGACCTCTTTATTTGTTCAATGACCGTGCAATCGTTCTAAGTGTTGTAATCGTTACGTGCATGACTTAGAGAATCGAATTCTCTAATCATCACTTAGTCAGCTCTGGCCAGAGACTTAGAGAGATTACAAACTATAAGAACACACAGGACATCCAAGACTATTCTAGCGATCGAATCCCCGACTACAATGCACAGACCTCCCACTAGATTTCGGACTGCACGAACAGTGGCCCTTGGGGCGGTCCTCGGTGGAACTCAGAGACAGGTCATGATACAGCTGGTCCTCTAGTGAAGTCACGGTGATGTCTAGGTCATAAGGACTAACGATGTACAACTATACCACATATATCTCTACTCGATTATTTGGAACCACTTAGAGATTTCTAGGGTGAGGGAGTTCAGTGAACTCGTCAACTTACGAGCACCCACTTATGCATGCCGATATCACAATACCGTTTACTGATGAGATGCAGTACACATACACTAAGTGCTAGTCTCTTAATGGGAAAGGCCGATATCCTCATTGTTGGCGTAACCCTTCGACTAGGAACACGTTTAACAGTTATAATACTTAAGTAAATATCTCACGATCCTAACGATCAATTACTAGTAATTGTAATAACTGTAAGGACTATATCTATGCTTGAGACAAAGGGACAAATATATAGAATGCCAAGGTGTTTTATCATTAATACGAAAAAAAAGGTTCGTTTATTACCATAATAAATACGAAAGACCACAACCACATGTTGGCTTGTTGGTCACCTACTCTAACAATCTCCCACTTGACCTACAGCCAACTACCCATAAATCGCAATCCCATCGACTCTCGATGTTTTTTGTGGATCGATCTCGGTAAAGGCTTCGTGAAGGGGTCTGCAACGTTCTCTTCCGAGGTGACTCGTTCTACTTTAACTTCACCTCTATCAATGATCTCTCGGATCACATGATACTTTCTCAGAATATGCTTCGACTTCTGATGAAATCTCGGCTCCTTGGCTTGCGCCATGGCTCCGGTGTTATCACAGTACAACGGTACTGGATCACTAGCATTAGGAATGACACCCAACTCTTGGATGAACTTCCTTATCCAAGTCCCTTCTTTTGCAGCTTCGGACGCTGCAATGTATTCCGCTTCGGTAGTGGAATCGGCCGTCGTGCTTTGCTTGGAACTCTTCCAACACACGGCACCACCATTAAGCGTGAATATAAATCCCGAGTTCGACTTTGAGTCGTCCACATCCGATTGAAAACTAGAGTCGGTGAAGCCCTCTAATTTCAACTCGGTACCCCCATAAACCAAAAAATATATCCTTAGTCCCTCGTAAGTACTTGAGGATATCTTTCACGGCCTTCCAGTGAGCCGGGCCGGGGTTACACTGATATTTGTTTGTGACACTCACAGCATACGCAATATCGGGTCTCGTACATAGCATGCCATACATTATGCTTCCTATCGCAGAAGCATAAGGCATCCATTTCATCTCCTCGATTTCACTAGGTTTTTGCGGACACATAGATTTCGAGAGACGAACCCCATGGGACATTGGCAAGAATCCCTTCTTCATGTACAGGCTTTGGGATAAGCCAAGCATATTCCTTGCTCTATCTCTATAGATGCGTATTCCTAATACATAAGATGCTTCTCCCAAATCCTTCATTGAGAAACGTGTGGACATCCATGCTTTCGTTTGTTGCAACATTCCTACGTCATTCCCAATGAGCAGAATATCATGAACGTAAAGCACTATAAATATCACTGCCCTCCCACTAACCTTCTTGTATACACAAGCGTTCTTCCGAATTCTTCACTCTTTGATAGTTGAGTCGAGCCTAATGTTCCAACTTCGGGATGCTTGTTTCAATCCATAAATGGATCGCTGGAGCTTGCAAACCTTTTGCTCACTTCCAGAAGATATGAAGCCGTCCGGCTGCGCCATGTAAATTTCTTCCTCAATGTCTCCATTAAGGAAGGTGGTCTTCACATCCATTTGCCATATCTCGTAGTCGTACAACGCAGCTATGGCCAGCAAAATCCTAATGGACTTTAGCATCGCGACTGGCGAAAAAGTTTCCTCATAGTCAACACCTTGCCTTTGAGTGTATCCTTTCGCTAACAATCTAGCCTTATAGGTCGATACCTTTCCATCCACTCCAATTTTCTTCTTATAGATCCACTTGCAGTTTATAGGAACAATTCCCTTAGGTGGATCTACCAAGGTCCACACCTTGCTGGAGTACATGGAGTCCATTTCGGATTTCATGGCAGTTAGCCAATGTCCCATGTCCGCATCCGATACGGCCTCATTGTATGTTCTTGGATCTTGTCCAAGATCAACATGATATTCATCATATTCGAGGAGGAATAACCTATCCGGCATTTCCGAACTCTTTCGGATCTACGTACTGTAGGTTCAGGAGGTATATTAGTGGATTGTTGTATTGGTTCGATTACTTGTTCTTGCGCTTGAACTTCACTTTGCGGTTCTTGAACTACTTCAAGTTCTATCATGCTACCTTTTCTATCGGATAGAAACTCCCTTTCCAAAAAGGTGGCATTTCTCGAAACAAACGTCTTTGCTTCCTTGACATACTATAATTCGTATCCCATTGAGTCTTCGGGATACCCCACAAAATAGCACAAGTCGGATTTACTATCCAACTTATCTCCCACTAATCGCTTCACATAAGCAGGACAACCCCATATTCTAATATGTTTGAAGTTGTGTTTCCGGGAATGCCAAAGTTCATAAGGTGTTGATTTAACTGTTTTGGTGTTAACTCTATTCAGCAAATACGCGGCAGTGCGAAGTGCATGACCCCACAAGTATGCCGGTAAGTTCGTGAACCCCATCATTGATCGAACCATATCCAATAAAGTTCTATTCCGACGTTTGGAAACTCCATTGAGTTGAGGAGTTCCAGGTGGAGTCCATTGAGATTGTATTCCATTCTCTTTTAGATAGTCAATGAACTCGATGCTCAAGTATTCTCCACCACGATCGGATCGTAGCTTCTTAATACTTCGTCCGAGTTTCTTCTCTACTTCGTGTCTAAAATCTTTGAACTTTTCAAATGTTTCGGACTTGTACTTCATCAAGTACACGTACCCATACCTAGAATAATCGTCGGTAAAGGTAGCGAAGTAGTTGTATCCACCCTTCGCACTAACACTTAGTGGACCACATGTTGGGGATCGTGCATGTATACGCAGCGGAATTTAAATTTTTTAGATCGAACTAGTTTCGATTACATGCATAAACTAATCACATAGTCAACGTACCTTAACGCTTCCGCCATACATATGGTAATTATCGATTTAATTGAAAAACACGTAAAACCGAAAATTACGAAACATGCTTGTTCATCATTCAATAAAATCGAAACACATAATCAAATATTACTCATAATCATAAATTATAATTCATACAAACATGCTCGAATTAATTTACGAAAGTTTTGATTTATTTACCTCTTGTAGCGTGAGATTTCGACGAATCGAAACCTAGAACCAATCACGTACAAGCTGCAAATTACCAATCCTCGGGGCTGCAACTCACGGCTGGAACAAGCTGATCCAGCAAGCGACGAACGGTGGTGTTTGGCAGCAGCAGCGGCGGCGCGTGGGCGGCGTAGCGGCGCGAGCGGCGGTGCAGCGGCGGTGCGTGGATTCGTCGGGGCAGCAGCTCCTCTCCAATTAGGTTTCACCTCGTATTTTCGACCCACTCGAACTACAGCACTAGATGTAAACGAGTTAGATAAACAACAAGTAAACGAAGGAGAAGAGAGGAGAAAACCAGCGGTGATCGGCGGTGGCGCGGCGGGGCAGCAACGGCCGAAGGGATGAGCGGCTAGGGCTTGGGCGGCTAGGGTTTGGTGCAGAAAATATGATCTCAAACTCTTGTTTGAGGTCTATTTATACTTAGTGTTTTCAACCCTAGTGGGTTTAAGTCATTGGGCTTGACCCACAGATGTATTAAGCCCATTCCCTCGTCGGCCTCGTTTCTAATAAACGATCGTTTAGAAAATTATAACAAAATTATATTTGTGACGAGCTCAAAGTCCTCGTCGATACGAGTGCCTCTTCGAAATTTCCAATTTCCAAAATTAGAAACTTCCACTTCAGTGGACTTGCTAAATCGAGAAACTTCCCAATTTAGAAAGTTCACTAAATTCCGCATGTCTCTCTTTCTCTACGTTTATTCCGATTCGCAATCCACAATTACGAATCTTGGATTCAATCATATCGACATCCAATCGTTCAAAGATTAACACATTAATCTATGCTTGTTGTTATCAAGGATCTATATTACACGAGAAGTGTGACCCTCAATGGTGCAGGTGTATGCTAGCCGTGGGCTCACAACTCTTTGTGATTCGAACAACACATTGTTCTTATACGAACTCCTCCCAAGAGTCCCGATTAGAGTAAAACTCATTTTACCTAATCCCCGATCAAATCGGTGCCCAACGAATCAAGATTGGCGTCTAGCAACTACGCATCATGATTCCCTAGATACAAGTGAAGTGCCTGCAAGAACCTTATGATACAGTTAGCGTACAGTACGATCCCTTCGCAGCACATGTCCCGATTGAACTAGAGGCATTGGTTCACCGAGACCTCTTATAAAGTTCAATGACCGTGCGAGCGTTCTAGGTATTATAAATCCGTTCGTGTGTGACTTAGGGAAACACATTTCCCTAATCACCCCACTATCAACTCTGGCCAGAGATTCCTTGGATTATAAACCGTTAGAACACACAAGACATCCATGACTATTCAAGCGCTCGAATCCCCTACTACAATGCACAGACTTCACACTAGATTTCGGATTGCACGAACGTTGGCCCTTGGAGTGGTCCGCTGTGGGACTCAGGGGCAGGTCATGATACAATCGGTCCTCTAGTGAAGTCACGGTGATGTCTCGGTCTTAAGGACTAATGGTGTACAACTATATCTTAGAAACCTATTACTCGATGAATGAGAACCACTTATAGATTTCTAGGGCAAGGGAGTTCAGTGAACTCATCTAGTATGAGCACCCACTCAAGTATGCCGATGTCACAACACCGAGGACTGATGAGACGCAGTACACATACACTAAGTGCTAGTCTCAAAAGGGAAAGGCCGGTATCCTCATTATTGGCGTAACCCATCGACTAGGAACAAGGTTTAACAGTTACATTACATTGCTGAGTTATCTCATGATTCTACTAGATCAACTCACAGTAATAGAGTAACTCGTTAGGACTATATCTATGCTACTTGCATGGGATAATAGATATAGAATGCCAAATGAAATATTTTATTATTACGAACGAAAAACGATTGTTTTATTACAAGAAAAAAGAGAAAGACAACAACCACAAGTTGGCTTGTTGGTCACCTACTCTAACACCACATACGTCTGTATGGATCAAATCCAAAAGACCCTCGGCTCGTTCCATTTTCCCTTTGTAGGGTGACTTGGTCATTTTCCCGTTAAGGCAAGATTCACAAGTTTGTAGTGATTTCCTGTCCTCTAAAGAGAACAATCCTTCACTAACAAAATTGTTCATCCTTCTTAAAGAGACATGACCTAATCTAGCGTGCCAAAGTTGTGGGGGTTTTGATCTATCTCCTTACGTTTTGCTGATTTTCGTCTTAGGGGCCCCCACTATCTTCACCCACTTCGAACTTGCTGTTTGGAAAGGGAACTCTTTCCTTTCTCTTCTTTTGGGAAGAACTCTTCTTTCCAGAAGTAGCAGCAATGAGAACAGACTTCTCTTTCTTAATGGTGGACTCGAAACTGACCAACATGTTCATTAACTCATCCAAGGGAGGATCTAGTTTATTCATGTTGAATTTCACTATGAACGATTCATAGGAACTAGGAAGAGACAACAGGATCAAATCCAACGAGAGCTCGACCGGGAGGGTGACATCGAGATTCACTAGCTTTTCAAGGAGATTGATAATTTTGAGACAGTGCTCGTGGACCGAAGTCCCTTCGCGCAGTCTCGCTGTGATCAACTCCTTTGTAGCAACGTACCTCGATGCCCTAATATTCTCACTGTACATGCTATCGAGATGAGCCTTTATATCGAAAGCATGCAAGTGAGACTCATATTTCCTCGCAAGCGCGGGCTCCATGGCGGCTATCATATAACACCTAGCATGAGTGTCATCTTTCTTCCAAGCTTCATAAGATTCCTTTTCAGCATCAGTCCCTGTGGCAGGTATAGTGGCAGGAAGTCTCTCGTTAAGAACATAGAGACGCCCCTCAACGGTTAGCACAAGCTTAAGACTACGCAACCAATCAAGGTAATTAGGGCCATTGAGTTTATTGTCGAGGATTGACATTATGTGATTTTTAGACATGATTATTTGAGAGGTCTAGAGAAGAGGATTATTAGAGATTCGCGTTAAATGATTGTTACAATTAAACTTTTGGCCTTATGTTATTTAATTGTTCTCCCACTAATTTTATCGAGTTCCACTTCCCTCTAGTAGACAAACGAGAAAACTGATTTTTCTTAATGGGCTTTAGGTCCAATAGACAAATATAACCCGTAGTTAATCTAGCCCGATTATATTTGCCCAAAGGTAGATCACAATCAATCACACCACAATATGACCCTAAATTAATTTTCCTCACACTTGAACTGACCTAAGTTAATCTCGTGAATTCAAAATCGTCGTGTGTCAAGTCTAACCTACCAATCAAAGATGCTCATAGAACTTGATTATGCCAAACTAATGCAGTCCCTAGTTAATCTAGCCGACCACGTTAATCTAGCATAACCCTTTTCTATGGCTACCTTCAACGTTATGTCAATTGAATTACAACTAACTTTACCATAGCACTACCCGCTAACACGGCTTACTGCACTATAGTAAAGGGCTACATATAATTCAACCGTTGGCAGAATGAAAGAAAAATTCAACAGATTGGTTTTTCTTTATAGCTTGAAATAATTCTTAATTAGATTAAGAATGAGGGATTTTTTATTAAAAAAAAATTATCTCATCAGAAGGTTCGGATTGGTCTATGTGATTCCTACATCTATGTTCTCTAAAGGTATATGGAAATGCATATTGTCCTAAGAGGAACATACGACCTAACTACATAATTAATTACAATAATTAATTATCGAGTTTTTCAAAATAGTTATAGAACCTCAACTAGCATAAATCATTCAAATAATGTTGAGGTACTATTAATTAAGTTGAACTATAATCAATATTATATTTGTGGTCTATTAATTGAAATCAATTAACAACTTAAATTAATGGGCAAAATACACTTTACCCCCTTGTACTATGTCGCACGTAACACTTACCCCCTGGTACTATGAAAAATACACTTACCCCCTTATTTTAATGGTCAACCTATTTGACTCTTAACGGTGGTAGTAGTAAAATAAATTTAATATATTTTTAACAATCCTTACTAAATTACACATTTTTTTTATTTAAAAAAATATTACATGTACTATGAATAAATTAAATAAATATTTAAGATAATAATATTTTTAAATTTTGATTAAATAAGAAAAATATTATTACTTTTTAATAATTCATAAGAAATGACACCTTATTTTTATTAAAAAATATATATTTTCATTGTGGATAAATATATTAAATAAATATTTAACATATAAATTTTTAAATATAAAATGAAAATATTTACTCATTAAATATTTATATTAAAAATTGTAATTCTACAGTAATATTTTGTAACGATATATGCTAATGATTTATTTTATTTATTTGTAACATAAAAATTCACTTAAGCCTTTTACATTTTGGATTCACTATACGAAATTTAATGTTACAAATAAATATAAAAAATTCAATGTAGACAATGTTTAATGAGTTAAATAATTTAATCCATAAATGAAAAATTATACTTGCTACTTGGTTGTATAAAATAATATATGAAAAATTATATTATCTAAATACCAATTTTTAATATAAATATTTAACAAGTAAATTATATTTAATTCAAAATTTAAAAAAGAATTGATATCTTAAATATTTATTTAATATATTAATAGTACATGTAATATTATTTTAAATAAAAAAAATGTGTCTGTTAGTAAGAATTATTAAAAAATATATTAAATTTATTTTACTTCTAACACCGTTAAGAGTCAAATATGTTGACCGTTAAAATAAGGGGGTAAGTGTATTTTTCATAGTACGAGGGGGTAAGTGTTACATTGGAAATAGTACAAGGGGGTAAATTGTATTTTGCCCTAAATTAATTAATTATTCTAACACATATTTACTAAAATAGATGATTGTTGAATCGATTATCTAATTGGGATTAATTGAAAATAATTTTCCAAAAATTAAAATCAATTTTTTTTAAGTTTAATTTTAGAAATATGATTTTTTTTTTTCAGTGAACCGGTTCGGCCCAACCGGTCTGACCGGTTCGGACCGAAACGGTCCGGTTCTGCCAGGTCCAGTTTCTGCAGCCAACATCATTACACCTGTTCTTTTTCGCCTGTGTTGAGAAATGCAGTTTTTGAACGCCGTTTTAGTTATTAGGAAATCGGAACAAATACCCCGGAACATTTTCCAACTGGTCCACGCAGACAAAGCCCTCACCATTTCACTTTGTGCCCTCGTTTTCCTTATTTTACGTGCAAGTGGACAGTCTTTGGTTATTGCTGACCACCTTTTGCGCAATTTATTTGTTTTTCTTCTCATTTATGTTGAGCAAGAGTAACTTAAAAAAATAGTAAATTTGCATCATGAGAATGTATAAACATGAAAGTGTAATGATTTTGTGTTAAGTTGATTGGTATAGAGTTTGTGCATTTTTTGTGACACTCGTATTTGGTGTTTCGATTGTTTGTAGATGTAAACTGAATTGAATTTAAGGATTTGAGAATGAGGAAACGGATGAAAACTTTGAAACGTGAAACAAATAATATCAGAGATGTATACATCTTAGTACATACAGACCATCTATTACAACAAATACTAGTTCCCTTTAAACCTAGGAACTGAAACTAAAATCCTACTGTTGATTTTTAGCGGCCAACAACATTGCAGCTTCTCTTCTTTGCCTGTGTTGAAAAATGCAAGTTTTGAGCACCGCTTCAGTTATTCGGAAATTGAAATAAATACGCCAACCTCCACCTGAGAGTACTCCCGAAACATCTTCCAGCCGTTCTAGCCCTGACCGTTTCGCTTTGTGCCCTCGTTATTCTCTTTGTGGGTGCATCACCCACCTCCTGTTTAACTGACATTTCTTGTGGCGCAAAAGTGAGGTGAGACCCTGCTTTGTACGGGTCTGGTTGCCGACGTCTGCCATAATGCCTGGTAATGAGAGATGTATACCTCTCAGTACGAACATGCAGATGATGTTACATTGCAACAACTTTTCTTTGCCTGTGCGAAAAGATGCAGCCTTTTCGGTATTGTCTTAATTATACTCGTTATCCTTCTTTTACTTGTGCAAGTGAAATGTTTTAGGTCTTGCACAATTTATTTGTTGGTCTTCTCATTCAAGTTGATCAAGAGTAGCTGAAAAATAGTATGTATGAATCATGAGAATGTACAAACATAAACGCGTGATGATTTTGTGTCAAGTTGATTGGTGCAGAGTTTGTGCAATTTTTGTGAAACTTGTATTTTATTTTGTAAAATAAACGATTGTGAGGATTTTTTTTCGATGTAAATTCAATTGAATTTAAGGGTGCTGGAATGAAGAAAGGAATGAAATTTTTGAAACAAAAAACAAAAAGTTATTAAATCTAGAGTAGTGCATCTCGATTATCTTTATCTATAATAGTCATCCTCTTGATGTTGCCCACTGAAATATTGGTGAGGTTTCAATGTGTGTGCAGAGCTTGGAAGGACTTCATAAGTGACCCATCTTTATCAAATATCATTTCCATAACTATTCTAAAGTTAAAATTGGAACATACAATTAATCGTGCTTTTAGATTTTTTAATGATGAACATTTGAGCGTGCTCTAGAAACTAGAATTTTTTTTGAGCGAGCTTCAGTATAGTCGGTTCTTGTAATGGTTCGTTGTAATGGTCCTCACCGAGGTGGTTGTCTTTCGTACAAGCATATATTTATGTAACCCTTTTTTTCCTCATGTAGTCATTAATGTGCTAATATTGTGCCAAGTTCATTAGTGCAGGAGTTATGCATTGCCTGAAGTGATGGAATGAACATAACAACTTTAAAATGTGAAATTAAAAAAAAATATATATAAAAGTTGTTTGCCGATCCATTTATTTCCCTCTTGTTACATGGTTGTGAGCATGTCCGCTGCTGCGTGGTTGTGCATGCACTTCTTGTACATAACAAGGATTTCGATATTCATTGCATCGTTGGTGGCCATCTTTTTTTTTACAGCTAAAAATAATACAATTTTTTCTCAATTCAATACCACCAAAATAAAAATTAGATAATAAATAGGTAATGACATAAATATCCTTAATAAAAATCAATACCACAAAAATATAAAAAATCTCATTTTTCTTTCTTTAATACCACACAAAACCCCTCAACCTCCCCCTTCTTTCTTCACAACAAACCCTCCTAAAAAATCTCAAAACGAAAGATATCAAAGCCTCACACAACTTGCAAAATGAAGTCAAATGACAACAAAATGGTAGTTTATGACCACGGAGAACCCATTAAGGTATGTATCCATGTCTTTTTGTGAGCTTCAAAGTCAATTTTGAAGTTTTTTTTTGAAACCCGCCAACAATTTTTGACACATACAAGTCGAATTTTTTGTTAATTTTCGACACCAAATTTTTGAAAACTATATTTAAACAAAAAAAAAAAAAATTCGACACATACATGTCGAAAAACCACTCTTGCTTTATATTCTGTTTTTTTTTTCTTTTTTTTTTTTTGTTTTTGTAGCAGCTATATTTCGACACATACATATCGAAATTTTGAGAAATTTTGACATGTATGTGTTAAAATTCACTTTTTGTTTTCTTAAATATTTTTTCGACAAGTTGGTGTCGAAAATTGACACAAAATCGACATGTATGTGTCGAAAACTGTCGACGGGGTTTTAAAAAAAACTTCGAAATCGACTTCCGAGCTCAAAAAAGACATGAATACATACTCCAATGGCTTCTGCTTCCATTTACACTACCATTTTGTTTTCTTGATACTCCATTTAATAAGTTTTCTTAGATTTTGATTTTTTTGAATTTTGAGATTTTTTGGAGGGTTTGTAAGAAGATGAAGAAGAAGAGAGGGTTTAACGGGTTTGGGTTTGGGGGAAAAGACGAGAGTGTTTTTTCTTTGGTATTGAATTGAGGGAAAAAAAAAAACATTTGTTTGTATAAATTGTATTTTGTTTGATGAGGAGTTTTTTGTATTTTGCTATTTTTTTTATTTGTAGTATTAATCTAAGAAAAACATGTAAAAACTTCTATAAAATATGGTATTGAACTTGGCGGTATTGATGTGAGAAAAAATTGGTATTATTTTTAGGGGGAAATTTGCCAGACTCCCCTTATTTTGAACTTATATAGATAGAGATCATAGTTGCTAGATGAATATACGCATAGGTTCTTTGACCCAAAAAAATAATATAAATAAAATAAAATAATTAGTATATAGACATAAACACCCTCAATTAATAAGAAAGAAATCTCATATGTCCTCTCTCTCCAATCTCACGTTTCTCTCACCCTATATTTAATCTCTCGTCTCTCTCCCTCTGTATCTCACGCCTCTCTCTCTCTTGTTCATCTCTGTTCTTTTTTTTTTTTTTTTTTTTTTTTTTATGAAGAAATATTGTAGAGAAGGAAAAAAAAAGGATGTTTTTAGATTGGGAGATGATTTCTTGGTGAAATAATTAAAAAGGACAACAAACATCCCCTCCCCTCTCCTTAAAAAAATTCAAAAATCCAAAATTCTAGCCAAAATTCGCATTGTGTTTCCCGTATGTAGAACCTTCCTATCGTTTGTTGTTAGCAATTTCTGTTTGCAGGTTGGTTTAACTTCATTTGTTGTTTGAAGAATTGCGTTTGGTGTTGAGATTCGATTCCTCTGGTTTACAATCTACAAGGTATGTCTTAAGTTACGTTCTACAAAATAGTTTGTTTAATGTTTTTGCTGTTTGCAACGTGTTTCATAAACAATTTTTTTGTTTGGTTTTTTCATTATGATGATTTTTTTTCAATTTGCTGATAGCATTTGGCGAAGTCATAGGTAGTTTGTTGCTTGCAATTTAATAATGCAAGTTCTGCTGAATGTTTTTCTTCAGTTTGTTGTTTGTATTTGGCGAAGTCATAGGTAATTTTTTGTTTGCAATTTAATAATGCAAATTCTGGATTTGTTTTTTCATTTTGCTGTTTTCATTTGACGAAATTATAGGTATTTCGTTGTTTGCAATTCAATAATACAAAATCTAATTTGCAGTTGCTATTTGCAGTGCACATAGGCGTCGCGGGAAGCGTCATAGTTCCCGGAGTCATCGGTAACGTTTTTAGAATATGAGTTTGTAAAATAAATTTCATATTTTTTTTATGAATTCATTTAATTTTTTAGTTAATATTTGGAAGAGAGATTCTTGGGAATTTGTTTTGATAGAGAGATTTTTTGGGATTTGATTTGACTTTAACTAAAGGTAATTTTTGCCACATATTAATTTATTAAAATATGGCAATTTGGACTTGGATCTACACACATAAATTATAATATAGAGTGACCTATAGAAAATTGCCCCTATTTTTAGATGCCCCTTTTTTAATGTGGGGTGAATTGAGGTGTTTAACCAAACTAACCAGCACAATACCAAATAGATTCAAATATTTTTTGGTCTTATTACATTGTCGTATTCGTTTGATCCCTTGGATGTTGGCAATACGTTCCTATATTTATCTAATAAATTTGATTCATACCAATTATGTCCTAAACATAATTTTATCCGTCAACCATATCACTCGTAGTATAGTATAGTCGAACAAGGGAAGGATAGATAGTGTACAGAAACTCAAGAAAGTTGATGTACGTAATTACGTTCATACATTTGGGAGAGCATAAGGAAGTAAGATGAATACAGTTGAAAATGAAAAGAATAAGCGCACAGGCGCGCGCACACACACACACACTCACTTATCACCAGGAGCGGACCTAGGGCATTTTATTAAGAGGCGAGATTTTTTTCGAGATAATATAATGATGAGTAGGTAAAATAGCGCACCGTCCTTGATTTTTTAGATGAATTCATAATATAAGCTTTAACCATAATATTTATATTGTAATGATAAGTATGAAAAATATATGAATTTACATGAAACAAGGGAGAATAATAAAAAAGTAAAAGGGCAAAACTTTATGGGTGCCAAAATGCATATTTACGAAAATAATACTTCAATTTGTTATGATTTCTTGAAGGTGTGGATGTCCACCATTACTCACCACATTAAGCACCATCACTCCCACCATTATCACACCATAATACCTATTGATTATCCCATTATGGTCTTGTAACTCATGACCTTTGAGAGGATTTTCTAGTTCTATATATAGAGCACCATATAGTGTATTTTGTACAAAATAAGAAAAAGAGAATAATATATTTGTTTCTCTCTATATTACTATCTCAATTCCTCTTTACTTTGTTCTTCTTTATTAGTTTCTCAACACGTTATCAGCACGACTGTTCTTCTTTAATTTGCGAGTAAAGAGGATCCAAAGAAGATAATTTCTTAGCCATACAAGATGAAAAGGGAGTTGATTTAAATATTTCATTATTGTTTTGTGTTGACAAAAATATAACAATCTTAGTTCTTTTCTAGGTGAATTTTCGTGCAAGTCACAAGTGCGTAATTTGATGCCTGTTTTAGATCTCATAATATCTGAATTTCAGAAAATTAAAATACAAAACTTGTAGAATATTCAGTTGGCTGTTCGGAACATTTTGAATTATCAAAATCGAATATCGATCGAGAGAGATATGCTTAAAATACTCAGCCTTACCAGAGCAGTCCCTTGAGCGAATTTGAGATGAACATGACGTTCTAAAAACAAAATGGACCATCATAGGCATTGCCTAGATTAAATACGAGATTAGAAATCTCAATTAAATATATTAGACTCTAAAGCTAAATGATAAGACTCTTGAAAATTTGACTTAGTACTACTATTTCACGAGTAAGTACTATCACGATTTATGTTGAGGCTTGATGCTTAAACCGAGTACATAAATTCAATTGATAAAACTCCAAATTTGAGATTTACTTTATGGTTCGGTGATATTTGAAGAGTTGAGTTAATTATGATACTATTATATCATGACAAGTACTATAACGATTTATATGGAACTTTGACACTCAAATCGAGTACATAAATTTAAGGTATAAAACTCAAACCTTGAGATTTGATGAGTGTATATGTATTCAAAATTAATATTCATTTGTGATTCAATGATATGAGAAATATTATGAAGTTTGAAACTATCTTTGATAGTTCAAGAAGGAACCTAACTATAAGATTTAGATCATTGAAGTTGAAGATCCATTTATGTTTCATGATATCACAAAATATTTTGTGTTATTGATATGTGTCTTGAAGATACAAGCCAAATATTTCATATTGAAAATATGCCATGAAGACACAAGCAAAGTATTTTTATATTTTGAAAATACAGGTAAACAATTGGTGGTATGTGTCTTGTTACTTATGAAGATATATAAGTAACATAAAATATAGTTACTTATGAAGATATATAAGATAAAATATTAATTCTTGTTACTTGAAATGCTCCATCAGTAGCAATATTTCGAATTTATGTTATTAAAATAGCAATATAAATATTAAAGTTGCTCTCGTAATAGCAACATCATAAACAAGAAAAAAAATGATACTATATGGTATTGCGGTTACATGAGTTATGAGCTAATATAGACATATTACAAAGTTAGTTCAACCATCGGTATTCAAATGAGTGAATATATTCAATACTTGAAAAGAGATCTTTAAATAAATAAATATCATGGTTCTTATTATATTATAATTGATCCCATCACTAGAAGTGGAAGAAAAATGGGAATATAAAAAAAACAAATTGTTCACGTACTCATTTTACGATAAAGCATTTTGATAAGCTTTATCAAGAATCAATAGAATATAAAAGAAAACAAATAGCGTCAAATTCGATAAATCATTTTGATAAGCTTTATCAAGAATCAATAGAATATAAAAGAAAAGAAATAGCGTCAAATTCTGGACTTACGATTTTGTCCAATTCGATTGAAGATTTGATTTACAAGAGTTTAGCGATGCCAATTTCATTGCAAATCCATATTTATGAAGGTATGTACATGTAGTCTTGTTCATTTTTAATATAGATAGAATTGGTCTAGAGGAAATGAAATTTCAAACCAAAGGAGAAAGAAAAGGAGATCAAATTTTCTCGCTAAAATCACAAACTTGCTGCATATTTTGATTTTTTGAAATTTACTGTTTACTCCTTAAAATTTTCAAAATTTTCATTTTAGTCCCCATATTTGAAAGTGTTTCGATTTAGTCCAAATGTTTTGCAGTTTGTTCCTTTCAGCATATGCAATTATGAATATATTTCAGAATTTTCAGTTTTGGCTGAAGCTTTAAAATTGCAGCCTTGTCCCTGAAGCTTTCAAAATTTTGCAGTTTGGTCCTTAAATATTCAAAATTTGAAATTTAATCCTTCTATTTTCGCAAAAATTGGTACCAGAGCTCCAAGGTTTTGAGAAACTTGGGGTATCGAATTTTTTGCTTGGATTTTATTTCCAAAATTGCAGTTGCTTTTAGCAACGTTGGAAATTTTATTCCATCGCCAGTCAACGAGATCTCACACACCACAATTGAAGAAGACTTATTTTTTCTTCTTTGATCACAACCATGAGTTATTGGAAACAATTAATTTAAGCAATTGGGATTCATTTGCTATTGTGATAATATTAAGATAATTCACCTCTTGCATTAATTATTCAAGTGGGGTGGAAACTTGTTTTTTAGTAGATAATCACTGGATGGCAGAAGACAAAAGTGAGACTGGAGAGGCTTCCAAATCCGTTCGTGGTTCGAAAATTTTCAGATCCAGCCTTGAAGTTTCGAAATTTGACGGAACAAACAATTTTGGGATTTGGCAAGGTGAAGTCCTAGACCTTTTGGTGTTGCAAGACTTGGATCTCACACTTGAAGAGAAGCCCGATGATATGTCCGACTCAGCTTGGACAAAGCTTAATCGACAAGCTTGTGGGATCATTCGATCGTGTCTTGGAACAGACCAAAAATACCCGTTCATGAAAGAGACCTCGGCAAAGGATCTATGGGATAAACTCGAAGCCAAATACATGCAAAATGGTTGGGGATCGGACACGTGTACGCAGCGGAAAACAAAAATTTTATTTTATTTATATAAACTAATTTATATAAACAAGCACGTGCACAATAAATTACAATTAATTGCGTACCTTTTCGCTTCCAATCACCGACAAACATGCTCGCATATATAATTAATTTAAATAAAATAAATTAAATCATCATAGCATGCTCGGAAAATTAAAACAAAGAATAAACATGCTCAACGAACGATTCACATAAACACATAATCAAACATATAGATTCATGTGATTCAATAATCAATTAACATACATTAATCTCAATAGATATAAATTAATTAATACATTTATATTAATTAGGGAAAACGATATGTTACCCTTGAAGCGTGAATCGAACGAAGACTCACAAGATGGCTAGTTGCTCTTCCCACTCCTATTGATCCAACCTGTTTGCTGATCTGAAATTACAGCTTTGCTCCAACTTCAATATCTCCATGCTTATTTACTGGATGGACAATCTCTTCTGGACGATTTCAGATTTATGAGTCTTGAAGCTTCTGTCATAAGTTTTTGTCCATCCGATCACTGGTTGATTTATGGCGAATTTTCTCGCTGGACTGCGCAGAAAATCCGAGAGCAGTTTTTCAGAATTGCCTTCTCGCGTCACCGGCTTGTGGGGGCGCATGGGGACGACCCTGGGGGCGGCGTTGGCAGCATAATAATCTTCCTCCTCATAGGTTTCACCTCGTATATTCAATCCACTATCCACGCAGCACTAGATACGTGATAGGCTAAGTACAACGAAGAAGAACGAAGGGGAAACGAAGACGCCGATGCGGCGGCTGGTGGCGGAGGTAGGGTTTCGGCTGCAAGGTGGACGGCCGTGCGGAGAGAACTAGGGTTTCAAGCTTGTGTTATGTCGTTTTTTGTTGTGTTTTTCGTTGTGTCTTTCACTAGACATATAAATCCTATTTATATGCTCATTGTAAAAACCCTAACAGGCCTTAAGTTGGGCTAGACCCAATAGCTTAAGTCCACTCTCCTTCTCGGCTCGTTTCTAACAAACGAATGCTCGTAAAAATATAACAATTATATTTTGACGATGAGCACAAATTCTCGTCGATACGAGTACCACTTTGCAATTTACCAATTTCCGGAATTGGAAACCCTAATTTAGGACTTGCCAAATTGGGAAACTTCCCAAAATAGAAAGTTCACTAAATTTCCGTTGGATTCTTTTCTTCTACTTATTCTCATCCGTAATTAACAATTACGAATGTTGGACTCAATCACATTGACTTCCAATTACACTAAGATTAACTAATTAATCTTAGCTTGTTGCATTAAGGATCTCAAGTACACGAGCAGTGTGACCCTCGATGGTTCAAGTGTAAACTAGCCGTGGGCCCACAACTCATTGTGGTTTAAACTCGTCCCTAGAGTTACAAGTAAGTTGAATCTATTTTCAACTTAACTACCCAACGAATCAAGATTGGCGTCTAGCAACTACGCGTCATGATTCCCTAGATACAAATCAAGTGCATGTAAGAACCTTGTGATATAGTTAACGTACAGTACGATCCTTTTGATAGATATATCCCGATTGAACTAGAGGCATTGGTTCGTCGAGACCTCTTTATGAGTTCAAAAAATGTTAGGACGTTCTTGATTATATAATCCGTTCGTGTTTGACTTAGAGAAACACATTTCTCTAATCACGACACTTTCAGCTGTGGCCACAGACTTCATGGATTATAAATCGCAAAAACACACAGGATATCCATGACTAATCAAGCGATCGAATCTCCTACTACAATGCACAGACCTCCGACTAGATTTCGGACTGCACGAACACTGGCCCTTGGGGCGGTCCTCGGTGGAACTCAGGGACACGTCACGATACAGCTGGTCCTCTAGTGAAGTCACGGTGATGTCTGGGTCTTAAGGATTAATGGTGTACAACTATATCATAGAAACCTCTACTCGATTATTGGGAACCACTTAGAGATGTCTAGATTGAGGGAGTTCAGTGAACTCATCAACTTATGAGCACCCACTTATGTATGCCGATGTCACAACACCGTTGACTGATGAGACGCAGTACACATACACTAAGTGCTAGTCTCGAATGGGAATTGGGAATGGTCGATATCCTCATTACGGGCGTAACCCGTTAACTAGGAACCATGTTTAACAGTAACTATACTTAACTAAATAATCTCACGATTCTACTAGATCTATTTATAGTAATTAAGTAACTGTAAGGACTATATCTATGCTTATGCAAGGGACAAAGATATAGAATGCCAAATGAGGTATTTATCATTAATACAAAATAGATTATTTACGAGTAGCGTGACAAAATACAACAATTAGTTGGCTGTTCGTTCACCTACTCTAACAAAAAGAGCGTGGAAAATCAGCTCCACTTGAAGAAGAAACTCTTTCGCTTAGATTATTGCAAAGGTACGACAATGGTTGAGCATCTTGATAGTTTTAATAAAATTATCACGGATTTGCAAAATCTCGATGTTGAAATAGTCGATGAGGATAAAGCTAGCCTTGCTTTTGTTAATTTTTTGTCAAACCGAGGGTATCGGCTCAGTTCAGTTACAAATGTTCGATGGAACTGTCCGAAAGCTTGAGGGCGTTCGCTATGTGCCTGGTTTTAAAAAGAACCTAATCTCTGTCGGAGTCTTGGATTCAAAAGGCTATCACATCTCTCTGCACAATGGTATTCTCAAAGTTGTCCGAGGTGCATTGGTAGTGCTCAAAGCGACCAAGAAAGGAAACCTACACTTCCTTAAGGGAAGGACAATTGTCGGACAAGCAGCTGTAGAAAATTCAAAGGAGCCCGACACCTCGAAACTTTGGCACATGCGACTTGGACATGCTGGTGAGAAGCCGCTTCAAACCTTGGTGAAACAATGAGTGATTAAAGGGGTTAAGTCCGGTTAAATAAGCTTTTGTGAACATTGTGTTTTCGGCAAACAAAGAAGGGTGAAGTTCGGCACATCAATACACCGAACTAAAGGCATACTTGACTACGTTCACAC
This sequence comes from Erythranthe guttata, assembly GCF_056151865.1. Lineage (NCBI taxonomy): Eukaryota > Viridiplantae > Streptophyta > Magnoliopsida > Lamiales > Phrymaceae > Erythranthe > Erythranthe guttata. The sequence goes on from NC_142536.1 coordinate 10,966,189, forward strand.
CGATGTATGGGGCCCGACGAAAAATGCTTCTCTTGGAGGAAAAAGGTGGTTTGTCACCTTTATCGACGACTACTCAAGACGAGTTTGGATGTACCCAATGAGCCACAAGGACGAAGTCATGAAAATCTTCCTTTAGTGGAAGAAAATGGTGGAGAATTAGAGTTGACGCAGAATCAAGAAATTGAGATCAGATAACGGTGGAGAGTACAAGTCTGATCCATTTCTTGAAGTATGTCGAGAAGAAGGAATTGTTCGGCACTTTACAGTTAAGGAAATCCACAGCAAAACGGCGTCGCTGAAAGAATGAATCAAACTTTAGTCCAAAAGGCTCGTTGCATGTTGTCCCAAACAGGCTTGAGCAAAGCATTTTGGGCGGAGGCAATCAACTACGCATTTTGATAACAATGGCTCGACTAAACCTGTAAGTACTCCGCTCGCTTCTCATTTCAAGTTAATTGCTTCTTTGTGCCCTAATTCTAATGAAGAACGAAGATACATGAAAAATGTCCCTTATGCTAATGTTGTTGGAGCTTTGATGTACGTGATGATTTGTACGAGGCCCGATCTTTCGCATGCGGTTAGTATGGTTAGCCGGTATATGCACAATCCGGGAAAAGGACATTGGCAAGTTGTGAAGTGGATACTTCGATATCTTCGTGGAACCATTGATGTTGGTCTAAAATTCCAAAGAAAAGAAAATCTCGAGCTTGCTAAATTTGTGGTCGATTATGCAGGTGATTTAGACAAACGGCGATCCACTACTGGATATGTGTTCACTATGGTAGGTGGACCCGTTTGTTGGCGTTCGACTCTTCAATCCACCGTTGCATTATCTACTACCGAGGCAGAATACATGGCGGTCACCGAAACTTTCAAGGAAGCTATTTGGATGCATGGTTTGGTGAATGATTTGGGAATTGCTCAAAAACACGTTGACATGTTTTGTGACAGCCAAAACGCTATTTGTTTGTCGAAGAATCAAGTTAATCATGCCCGAAACCAAGCACATTGCCATTCGTTTTCACTTTATTCGAGAAATTATTGATGAACGTAATGTTCGATTGTTGAAAATTGGAACCACCAAAATCCCGCCGACATGTTAATAAAAGTGGTTACTCGAGATAAGTTGATCCATTGCTTGGACTTGATCAACATTGGATAGACGGTGCACTTGGTGGCAGCCAAAGCCGGTTATGAGGATTTGAGAACTTTTTCCAAGGTGGAGATTGTTGGAATTGGCTAAAGTTTTCTAGAATGTGTCTATTTCTCTCCCATTCAAACACCTTAGTCAAAGTGATGGTTGATGCTCCCAAGATTGATTCTTGGTGTTCCAACTTCATCTAGATTCATCCATTGTTGTAACTATAAATAGACTTGTATAGAGTTTGTAGAAATGTGTAGAAAATTAGAGAGAAATTTGAGAGACACTTGTGAGGAACTCTTGAGAGAAGCACTTTGTAATCCTCTTGTAGTATTTGAGTGAAATACTTGGCTGCCACCCGTGGAGTAGGATTTTATTTCTCCGAACTACGTAAATTATGTGTCTCGTTTGATTTCGTATTTGTGTGAGAGAGTTCTCGTTTATTTTTTCGATTCCGCTTTGCGCAATTGAAAATATTAGGCACAAAAGAAAAAGTATTCCTTTGTAACAATTTTAATACATAAAATGCCAAGTGTATTTGTAGACAAAAATGACAACTTGAAGTTATACATATGTTGCAAATGAATGCAAGAGCAAGTGTCCAAGTGGGACACATTGAAGATTGTGATTGGATCGTGAATCCACTAAATGGGTGAAAAATGATTATGGTACACATCTTACCAATTATAGTTGATACATATAAGAGGTGGAGCTATATATGTTGGTCCGAATGGTTAACACCCTTATAAGTGGTGTGAGTAATGTTTAATTAAAGTCTACCAACACTAGTAGCATCATTCTTCATCCTATTACTTATCTTATTCGATGAAAGGATTCGTCTTTAAGACGATGCTGGGGGACGTCTCAACCAATATACATTACTTTGATTTGAGACATTTTTGCCAGCTATGGTAGCATAAATAAAATACATATTTGGATGATAAAATCATTGGTGATTATTGCATGTTAGTTTTGTTGATTGTAGCTCGTGTTTTAATCCCCATTTTTGAGCTTGTGGACCGAAGTCCCTTCGCGCAGTCTCGCCGTGATCAACTCCTTTGTAGCAGCGTACCTCGATGCCCTAATATTCTCACTGTACATGCTATCGAGATGAGCCTTTATATCGAAAGCATGCAAGTGAGACTCATATTTCCTCGCAAGCGCGGGCTCCATGGCGGCTATCATATAACACCTAGCATGAGTGTCATCTTTCTTCCAAGCTTCATAAGATTCCTTTTCAGCATCAGTCGTTGTGGCAGGTATAGTGGCAGGAAGTCTCTTGTTAAGAACATAGAGACGCCCCTCAACGGTTAGCACAAGCTTAAGACTACGCAACCAATCAAGGTAATAAGGGCCATTGAGTTTATTGTCGAGGATTGACATTATGGGATTTTTAGACATGATTATTTGAGAGGTATAGAGAAGAGGATTATTAGAGATTCGCGTTAAATGATTGTTACAATTAAACTTTTGGCCTTATGTTATTTAATTGTTCTCCCACTAATTTTATCGAGTTCCACTTCCCTCTAGTAGACAAACGAGAAAACTGATTTTTCTTAATGGGCTTTAGGTCCAATAGACAAATATAACCCGTAGTTAATCTAGCCCGATTATATTTGCCCAAAGGTAGATCACAATCAATCATATCCACAATATGACCCTAAATTAATTTTCCTCACACTTGAACTGACCTAAGTTAATCTCGTGAATTCAAAATCGTCGTGTGTCAAGTCTAACCTACCAATCAAAGATGCTCATAGAACTTGATTATGCCAAACTAATGCAGTCCCTAGTTAATCTAGCCGACCACGTTAATCTAGCATAACCCTTTTCTATGGCTACCTTCATCGTTATGTCAATTGAATTACAGCTAACTTTACCATAGCACTACCCGCTAACACGGCTTACTGCACTACAGTAAAGGGCTACACATAATTCAACCGTTGGCAGAATGAAAGAAAAATTCAACAGATTGGTTTTTATTTATAGCTTGAAATAATTCTTAATTAGATTAAGAATGAGGGATTTTTTATTAAAAAAAATATATCTCATCAGAAGGTTCGGATTGGTCTATGTGATTCCTACATCTATGTTCTCTAAAGGTATATGGAAATGCATATTGTCCTAAGAGGAACATACGACCTAACTACATAATTAATTACAATAATTAATTATCGAGTTTTTCAAAATAGTTATAGAACCTCAACTAGCATAAATCATTCAAATAATGTTGAGGTACTATTAATTAAGTTGAACTATAATCAATATTATATTTGTGTTCTATTAATTGAAATCAATTAACAACTTAAATTAATTAATTATTCTAACACATATTTACTAAAATAGATGATTGTTGAATCGATTATCTAATTGGGATTAATTGAAAATAATTTTCCAAAAATTAAAATCAATTTTATTTAAGTTTAATTTTAGAAATCTGGTTTTTTTTTTTCAGTGAACCGGATCGGCCCAACCGGTCTGACCGGTTCGGACCGAAACGGTCCGGTTCTGCCAGGTCCAGTTGACCCAAATCAGTGGGCCGGGTCAGTCGGACCGAGAACCGGTCTGACCGACCCGAATCCACGTGGATTCGGTCAATTGGATCGCACACAACCATCGAACCGGCCGGTTCGACCGGTTCGATCCGAATAATCAAAAACCGACGTTTTTAAAACAATTTCAGATCCGATTTTCCAATTTTAAACAATTTTAAAGCTGGAAAAATTCTAAACAATATTTCAAAAATATTTTAAACTTACGAAAACTCCCAATTACATAATACAACAATCGCTACTTTAATAAATCGAACATGCATAAAATCATAGCATATTAAAACGAACGCATATTAAAACGAACGCAATTAATTGCTCTCGTAGTAAATAAACAATTTCATGTAGTCACATAAAATCATACAATTATTTTACATAAACGAACATGCATATTATAATTTAAACGTAACCGAATCTAACAATGATGGATTCGAAAGTTTACCTCTTGAAGCGTGAGGTAGACGCACTAAGCAAAGCTAGATTGCCACGGAAACCAATCCGTGCAATCCGGGGCAGCAACGGCGAAACGGCAGCAGCGGCTAGGCGAGCTACGGCGGTGCGTGTGGCTCACGCGCTGTCTTCGGGCGGCGCGAGGGATTGCGTGCGGCGTCGGCTCATGTGCTGCTCCTCGATTCTTCGATCTTTGATCTTCCTCCTCTCGGATTTCACCTTGTATACTTCAATCTACTGAAAACGTGGCACTAGACACGTAATAGTTAGAAAAACGGAAGAATTGAAAGAAGGAAAGAATTACCAAAGGGATCGGCCAAGGGGTGGCCGATTCCGGCGAGTTTGCGGCGGCGACGGCGGTGGTGGCCGCGGGAGAAGATGGCCGAGAGAGAGAGGGAGCGGCTAGGGTTTAGTTCGTGTGTTGTATATGTGCAAGAACTACATATCAAGTATTTATAGTGTCTTGCTTAAAACCCTAACGGGCTTAAGTTGGACCGGGCCCAACAGCTTAAGTTCGTTAGTTCTTTTACTCGCTCGTCTCTCTCAATTCGATGATCGGAAAATTGTAACAATTACATTTTCGGAATCATTATAATGTCCTCATCACTACGATTGCCAATTCTCAATTTCCAACTTTCTAAAAGTGGAAACCCTAATTCAGTGCACTTTCTAAATTTGGAAACTTCCCGATTTAGAAAGTCCACTAAGATGTTCGCCTATTCTTTTCCTTTTCTTATTCTCATTTGTAATTCCAAATTACGAATGTTGAACCCAATCATATTGACTTCCAATCATGCAAAGATAAACAATTTTTACCTTTGACCGTTTATTCAAAGATCTCATGTGCACGAGCAGTGTGACCCTCGATGGTTCAGGTGTAAGCTAGCCGTGGGACCACAACCCTTTGTGGTCAAAACTCGTCCCTTAGAGTTACGATTAACATGAAGCTCGTTATACCTTAATCACCCAACGAATCAAGATTGACGTCTAGCAACTACGTGTCATGATTCCCTAGATACAAATGAAGTGCCTGCAAGAACCTTTTGATATAGTTAGCTTATAGTACGATCCCTTCGATACATATGTCCCGATTGAACTAGAGGCATTGGTTCATCGAGACCTCTTTATTTGTTCAATGACTGTGCGATCGTTCTAAGTCTTGTAATCGTTACGTGCATGACTTAGAGAATCGAATTCTCTAATCATCACTTAGTCAGCTCTGGCCAGAGACTTAGAGAGATTACAAACTATAAGAACACACAGGACATCCAAGACTATTTTAGCGATCGAATCCCTGACTACAATGCGCAGACCTCTCACTAGATTTCGGACTGCACGAACACTGGCCCTTGGGGCGGTCCTCGGTGGAACTCAGGGACAGGTCACGATACAGTTGGTCCTCTAGTGAACTCACGGTAATGTCTAGGTCATAAGGACTAATGGTGTACAACTATACCACATATATCTCTACTCGATTATTGGGAACGACTTAGAGATTTCTAGGGTGAGGGAGTTCAGTGAACTCGTCAACTTACGAGCACCCACTTATGCATGCCAATATCACAATACCGTTTACTGATGAGATGCAGTACACATACACTAAGTGCTAGTCTCTTAATGGGAAAGGCCGATATCCTCATTGGTGGCGTAACCCTTCGACTAGGAACACGTTTAACAGTTATAATACTTAAGTAAATATCTCACGATCCTAAGGATCAATTACTAGTACTTGTAATAACTGTAAGGGCTATATCTATGCTTGAGACAAAGGGACAAAGATATAGAATGCCAAGGTGTTTTATCATTAATACGAAAACAAGGTTCTTTTATTACCATAATAAATACGAAAGACCACAGCCACATGTTGGCTTGTTGGTCACCTACTCTAACAAATCAATCACTAGATAAACACATGCAAGCTATTAGTTAAACCAAATAAGCAATTTAAGAGATTTTCCCCAAATTTCCGAAAAATATAGAACTTCAAAAACAAACTTATCTCTTTAAAATACTAACATGAAATCATCATCTAAGGAATATAACCACATAATATGCACGTATTAACCACGAAATTAAATAAAAGCTGAAATAATAGTGGTGTAGCATGTTTGAGCAAGAATTCTACTCTTTAGGGAAGGAATTGTTAGCTCTTTTTTTCTCTAATACAAGAAGAGATAGAGGGTTAGATTATAATTTTAAGAAGAAGAAGAAGAAGTTGAATGGAGAAGAGCTTAGCACTTTCAAGAAATAATGATGAAAAGAAGAGGAAGAAGAAGCTTACTCCGAAGCTTGGTCGAAAATTCTCCTCTTGTTGAAATAGAAGGAGACCTTGAACTTATAGATGGTGAGAGTGGAGTTTGAGAGTGCATTTTGATCTTGGACATCTGATGTATTTATAGAGTTGTTGGAGAACTCAAAGCCTATAGAGAAGAAAGGGAAATACATGTTCTATGGAGGTGATTTTGCAATTCTTTGGAAGAGTTGTGGTGCTGGTCCTTGGATAGCATGAGCTTGAGAATAATAGTGGCTATGGTTGGGGGTGGAGCTGCCGAAAAATGAAGGGAAGAGAGGAAGAAGAAGAGTGACTCTTGGACTTGCTACTAGTTGGAGAGTGTGGGAGTGGTTAAGAGTGCTAGGGCTAATGATTAGGAAGGCTAGACTTAGGTATTTCTTGCAATGCTCAATGTACAAGCCTTCTAATGTTTGTCTTCTTCTAATTAATATGCATTATTGTAAATTCCTGTGTGTGTGTATTAGTGGCCGAAAATTCAAAAAAATAAGGAAAAGATTTTATAATTTTCTCCACTAATTAATGATCCTAAAATGCATGAGTTAATTTTATTTTCTAAAATTTAGTGCATGCATAAATATGATAAAATGCTCATTTAAATTCATCATGCAAAAATAAAATTTTAGTTCATGGAAATAATATATTTTACAAATTCGAGAAATATTTATTTCGACATAATATTACCAAATATTTCCTAAGCACATATTCACATAATCACACAATTCACATAATTCATATAACTCACATAATTCACATAACTCATACAATTCACATAATTACATAAACGATCAGTTATGCAAGGATTATCCTAAATTCTAATTTAATAAATTTACACATAGAGGTGGTAAAATAAAATACTAAATATTTTACCGAAAAATGTGGGGTGTTACATATCACTTCTTACAAGAATCATATTTTACAAAATAAACATCGACATAAAAGTTTCATATTTTTCTTATTTATATAGTAAAATATAAAATGCCGTAAAAAATGAAAATTGGTATACAAAACAAAAAACAACTTCAAAGTTTCCCACCAATAGTTTCTGCTGAGAACTTTGAAATCAAGAATCTAAAAGTTCGCCATCAACTCGAACTAACTTTTGATAAGCCTGCCGTATGTGAGATAAACCATCCATAGGGATGAAAATAAATTTGCTCACCAAAAGTGCTCACCAAATGCTGTCCAAAACAATCCGAAATCCCAAAAAATCATTTGTCTCTATCTTTGCATAATCTTTGTGAAATTTGATATATGAAGAAAGTAGTATACAAACATCGGATCTGCAATTGGACATAGATGAATTTGAATGTCACAAAATTACATTTGGCCAGCACATTCCCCCGCTTTTCAGAATATGAACCAAATTACGTTTGAATCTACCTACAATCTTAGAAGTACTTTCTGGTGAGAATGACAATAAATATTGGAAACTTATTAGAAACCGAAGTTTATATTCAGCCGATGATAAGAGGATTTTAGAATATGAAGATTAAATTAAATTAGAAAAAAGGGAAATCAGTTATTCAAAGAGAAAACATGTATTTTGATGCAACTACGAAATTTGTCACGTGTTAATATGGGAACAACATAAACATGATACTTGAAAATCAAGAAAAGTCTTTTCAGGAAAACAAAGTTATAAAATAAATATACTACATATCTAAGCATATTTTAAGAAAATATATAGGATTAGTATCCACCTATTCAAACACACAATTATATACTTAGACTTGAAGAAAATTTCATAGATTCATCGTTTTATTACAATCGAATGAACAAATGCACTTCAACTGAATTATGCAAGAAGTTGCCAATCAAAGTAACATGGAAAGCATATATCAACTCAATAAAACATATCCATCAAGAACAAAATAGGAGCATCAGCAAGAACGCGACGTTTCTAAATCCCACAGAAATCTACATCACCCAGTCCAATTCCAAGCACGAAAATCAACATAAGAAACGTGACTTTATCCATAAAAAAACTCAAACATAGGAAATGACTTACAATAGTGGACATAAAAAGGGTATGATACTTGAAGTTACTGTAAAAGTGTTTGTTATTCACTTGTGTTTGTTATTCACTTGAATTGAGGTCAGTGCACCAACAGGACACTATTTATCACATTCTCCGAAATATCACTTGTCATAAGTTTCTCCACATAAGTTCCAATTTTTAATTGGTTGGACATCGTAATAAATTATTGCGTGTCTCGACAAACCTTCAAGAAAAGCAAGTACGTATAAAGAAGACAATAAAAGTAACAAAATAATGCAGATATTAAGTCGTTCTTCAAAACACATAATACAAATTTGACATAATATGCTTAACATAAATTATTTTTTAACCTTTCTGTGTGTGAAAAAAGGTAAATTGTGAAGAAAATAAAAAAATGGGTTACACTTGAAGAACAAATAAAATAGAATTTAAGAAAAACTAAAATATAAATGGCTAAGAAATTCGAAATAATGATATTTTAATTAATTTTCGAGTAAAATCAAGCAAATAACCCACAAAATCATTTATTTCCAACCAAAAAAATACGGTTACATTAAGAAATAAAAATAAAAATAAATAAGCAAGTACCTTCTCCTTGTCAATTGTGGCGTGTCCCTTGACCTTGCCATCGAGCAATTTTTTTTATGCCATCAATCGATTTCGCATGACTGATTGTAGGGCTGAGAAGAAACGATGGTGAACTTATAGACGAAGAAACGTGTGAGTTTTATCAGTTTTCATTTTTTTATTGTGTATTTTATGAGTTATTAAACGTGTGGGTTTAATTTATATTTCTTCCCCTAAAAATTGGCATCAAATGGGTGATTATGGACTTTGATAAGATTTGGTTTCAACTGTTTTGGACAATTTATTATTGAGTTTGGATCTGGTCGAAAAAAGAAAAAAACAATGGGAGAGAGAAAGGGGTAATGTAGATCGTAGGTTCTATAGTGTGTTCAGTTTTTCACCGTGATCAGTTTTTTTTTCTCTTGCCGTTCAAATTATATGTTGTTTTAGAGATTTTTTTGGTTCTACATAATATGTCACTTTAAAATTCCAATAATGCTTTTAATCATGTTTCTCAACACTCTTGTTAATCCAACTCTATCAAACGTTATTATCTCATTAAATGACAAAGGTTATTCTAGTTTTTGCATATATATCTTTTGTATGATTCAACCATATTTATCGACTTCTTAACATGTGTATAAAAAACCTTACACGACTCATATTTTGAAATGTATAAAGTAAAATATATGTAACTTCAAATACAGTTGATATAGTGATGCCGTATAATGCCTGGTAAAGGAAAACAAGTGCATAGCCAAATAGAGGTCCAAAATTAGAAACTAGGACAATTATTTTATTGTCTCAATGTTTTGATGAAGCTGAAATTAGGGAAGAGTAGTTGCTTTGTGCAATAATTTATTATGTGTAGTTGTAATAGTAATTGTGTGTCATGATGATGTATTTTTATTAGAAAAACATAATGATTAGTATCAATTTAAATAACTAGCATCGAGTTTGTGCGTTGGTTCTGACATCATATTTTTCTTGTATAACACCTGTCCACGTTAACATGCTAGTGATGTTTGGTACAAATTATTTTGTCTCTTGATTACTGAATTATAGTAACGTAAATTAGAATGGTATAAGAAATCTGTTTTTAGTTATATTGTGCAATATTAGCACAATGTGCAATATTAACGCAATGTGCAATATTAGTGCAGTGCCTGCTCTATCCTAATTTTGTTAGTTTTGTTTAGTGATTTGGTGAATTTCAAATGTATTTGAATTTTGGAAAGTGAAAATGAAGAGAAGGCTGATACAAAAAAAAAAAAGTTAGACCTTAAGATATATAAGACTCTTTGTAGAATTTTTCTGTCATGATAAACACTTAGAAACGATATAACAACAATCCCTTAACAGCAAGATTGTGTCAAGGGACCCGGTGGGGGTGCCACTAGGGGCCTTGAAGAGGCCGCGACCATCAATAAGGAGTCCTCTGTTGCAGGCTGCATGCACTCCTTGTACATTACTAGGACTTCGACTTTGATGCATAGTCGGTGGCCTTTTTTTTTTTTGCAAGAATTCATAATTATTTTTTCTTTGTTTTTTTTTTTTTTTTTTTTACTGCAGAATGTTTTTTCATGCTGGGTGAATGGCTTGATGGAGTAGTTTGAGTTCATATTGATACTGAAATCCGAACATATACGTAAAACTTCTTCATTAGAGCACTCTCTAAACATATTCCAATCATTTCTTTCTGTTAGTGCCTTTTTTTTATCACCTTTTGTGAAGTTCATTTTTTGATCCTCTCATATTAGTTGACCAAAAGTAGCTTAGAAAAAAAAATTTAAAAACAAAAAAGTGTGATGATTTTCTATCAACTTAACTTGGATATTCTATACCTACCATTTTGGGTACATCATTTTATTTTCATCATTTTTTAAAAGAGCTATTTAAATTTCTAGAGTAACCAAGAACTGCCGAGGTTAATATGATAGAGATGTTTGGCACAAATGATTTTGTTTCTGAATTTTAAAGAATGGATTATAATAATTTGAATTAGAATGGTAGAAGAATTGTTTTTTGTTATATTGCACAATATTAGTGCAATGTGCAATATTAGTGCAATGCGCAATATTAATGTAGCGATCGTCGTATCCTAATTTCAGTTGAATATATGACATCAGAGAATAAATAAAAGGATCTAAAAATATTTCACTCCAATAATAAAAAATAGACAAATTGTATTATATCTTAGTACATAAGAACATCTATTAAAAAAAACACTAGTTCCTTTTAAACCTAGGAACTCGAAAAAAACTAAAAGCCTACTGTTGATTTTCTGCAGCCAACATCATTACACCTGTTCTTTTTCGCCTGTGTTGAGAAATGCAGTTTTTGAACGCCGTTTTAGTTATTAGGAAATCGGAACAAATACCCCGGAACATTTTCCAGCTGGTCCACGCAGATAAAGCCCTCACCATTTCACTTTGTGCCCTCGTTATCCTTATTTTACGTGCAAGTGGACAGTCTTTGGTTATTGCTGACCACCTTTTGCGCAATTTATTTGTTTTTCTTCTCATTTATGTTGAGCAAGAGTAACTTAAAAAAATAGTAAATTTGCATCATGAGAATGTATAAACATGAAAGTGTAATGATTTTGTGTTAAGTTGATTGGTATAGAGTTTGTGCATTTTTTGTGACACTCATATTTGGTGTTTCGATTGTTTGTAGATGTAAACTGAATTGAATTTAAGGATTTGAGAATGAGGAAACGGATGAAAACTTTGAAACGTGAAACAAATAATATTAAATCTAGAGTAGTGCAGTTATCTTGGTATATTACATTGTATAAATAGAATATCATGGTATGTGCAAGTTTTGAGCTATTGAAGTTGTTTTATATGGCCTCTTTTTCTTTTCTTTTCTTAACATAACAGGCACCCTCTGGATCGATGTTGCCCACTGAAACTTTGGTGAGGTTTCAATGTATGTGTAGAGCTTGAAAAAACTTGATAAGAGACCCCATCTTTATCAAATATAAATTCCAAATTATTTCTAAAGGTAAAATTGGAAGATGTAATTGATCATGCTTTTAGATTTCTTTATGATGAAACATTTGAGCAAACTCTACAAATAAGACTTCATTTTGAGTTTAGTTTAATAACTTCAGTATAGTTGGTTTTTGTAATTGCCAAGTTCATTAGTGCAAGACTTGTGCTTTGCCAATGACATTGATATATTAGTTTGTAAAACGAACTATTGTTTCGTTGTTTATTAGATCTAAATTCAATCAATTTTAAGGATACGGAGGAATGGTGGAATGAACACAAAAACTTTAAACATGTAATTAAAAATTAAATGTAGAGTTGAGCATGTGTGATTATCTACATTTCTTGCCCTCTTATTACAGGGTTTGGATCATGTTGTGTTGTGTGGTTGTGCATGCACTTCTTTCTAGGATTTCGAATTTCATTGCATCGTTTTTTATTGTGCATAGTTCAATAAAAAAAATACAATTGTAAATCAGAGATGTATACATCTCAGTACATACAGACCATCTATTACAACAAATACTAGTTCCCTTTAAACCTAGGAACTGAAACTAAAATCCTACTGTTGATTTTTAGCGGCCAACAACATTGCAGCTTCTCTTCTTTGCTTGTGTTGAAAAATCCAAGTTTTGAGCACCGCTTCAGTTATTCGGAAATTGAAATAAATACGCCAACCTCCACCTGAGAGTACTCCCGAAACATCTTCCAGCCGTTCTAGCCCTGACCGTTTCGCTTTGTACCCTCGTTATTCTCTTTGTGGGTGCATCACCCACCTCCTGTTTAACTGACATTTCTTGTGGCGCAAAAGTGAGGTGAGACCCTGCTTTGTACGGGTCTGGTTGCCGACGTCTGCCATAATGCCTGGTAATGAGAGATGTATACATCTCAGTACGAACATGCAGATGATGTTACATTGCAACAACATTGCAACAACTTTTCTTTGCCTGTGCGAAAAGATGCAGCCTTTTCGGTATTGTCTTAATTATACTCGTTATCCTTCTTTAACTTGTGCAAGTGAAATGTTTTAGGTCTTGCACAATTTATTTGTTGGTCTTCTCATTCAAGTTGATCAAGAGTAGCTGAAAAATAGTATGTATGAATCATGAGAATGTACAAACATAAACGCGTGATGATTTTGTGTCAAGTTGATTGGTGCAGAGTTTGTGCATTTTTTGTGAAACTTGTATTTTATTTTGTAAAATAAACGATTGTAAGGAATTTTTTTCGATGTAAATTCAATTGAATTTAAGGGTGCCGGAATGAAGAAAGGGATGAAATTTTTGAAACAAAAAACAAAAAGTTATTAAATCTAGAGTAGTGCATCTCGATTATCTTTATCTATAATAGTCATCCTCTTGATGTTGCCCACTGAAATATTGGTGAGGTTTCAATGTGTGTGCAGAGCTTGGAAGGACTTCATAAGTGACCCATCTTTATCAAATATCATTTCGACACATACATATCGAAATTTTGAGAAATTTTGACATGTATGTGTTAAAATTCACTTTTTGTTTTCTTAAATATTTTTTCGACAAGTTGGTGTCGAAAATTGACACAAAATCGACATGTATGTGTCGAAAAATGTCGACGGGGTTTTAAAAAAAACTTCGAAATCGACTTCCGAGCTCAAAAAAGACACGAATACATACTCCAATGGCTTCTGCTTCCATGTACACTACCATTTTGTTTTCTTGATACTCCATTTAATAAGTTTTCTTAGATTTTGATTTTTTTGAATTTTGAGATTTTTTGGAGGGTTTGTAAGAAGATGAAGAAGAAGAGAGGGTTTAACGGGTTTGGATTTGGGGGAAAAGTCGAGAGTGTTTTTTCTTTGGTATTGAATTGAGAGAAAAAAAAAACATTTGTTTGTATAAATTGTATTTTGTTTGATGAGGAGTTTTTTGTATTTTGCTATTTTTTTTTTTGTAGTATTAATCTAAGAAAAAAATGTAAAAACTTCTATAAAATATGGTATTGAACTTGGCGGTATTGATGTGAGAAAAAATTGGTATTATTTTTAGGGGGAAATTTGCCAGACTCCCCTTATTTTGAACTTATATAGATAGAGATCATAGTTGCTAGATGAATATAGGCATAGGTTCTTTGACCCAAAAAAATAATATAAATAAAATAAAATAATAGTATATAGACATAAACACCCTCAATTAATAAGAAAGAAATCTCATATGTCCTTTCTCTCCAATCTCACGTTTCTCTCACCCTATATTTAATCTCTCGTCTCTCTCCCTCTGTATCTCACGCCTCTCTCTCTCTTGTTCATCTCTGTTCTTTTTTTTTTTTTTTTTTATGAAGAAATATTGAAGGAAAAAAAAAGGATGTTTTTAGATTGGGAGATGATTTCTTGGTGAAAGAATTAAAGAGGACAACAAACATCCCCTCCCCTCTCCTTAAAAAAATTCAAAAATCCAAAATTCTAGCCAAAATTCGCATTGTGTTTCCCGTATGTAGAACCTTCCTATCGTTTGTTGTTAGCAATTTCCGTTTGCAGGTTGGTTTAACTTCATTTGTTGTTTGAAGAATTGCGCTTGGTGTTGAGATTCGATTCCTCTGGTTTACAATCTACAAGGTATGTCTTAAGTTACGTTCTACAAAATAGTTTGTTTAATGTTTTTGTTGTTTGCAACGTGTTTCATAAACAATTTTTTTGTTTGGTTTTTTCATTATGATGATTTTTTTTCAATTTGCTGATTGCATTTGGCGAAGTCATAGGTAGTTTGTTGCTTGCAATTTAATATTGCAAGTTCTGTTGAATGTTTTTCTTCAGTTTATTGTTTGTATTTGGCGAAGGCATAGGTAATTTTTTGTTTGCAATTTAATAATGCAAATTCTGGATTTTTTTTTTCATTTTGCTTTTTTCATTTGACAAAATTATAGGTATTTCGTTGTTTGCAATTCAATAATACAAAATCTAATTTGCAGTTGCTATTTGCAGTGCACATAGGCGTCGCGGGAAGCGTCACAGTTCCCGGAGTCATCGGTAGCGTTTTTAGAATATGAGTTTGTAAAATAAATTTCATATTTTTTTATGAATTCATTTAATTTTTTAGTTAATATTTGGAAGAGGGATTCTTGGGAATTTGTTTTGATAGAGAGATTTTTTGGGATTTGATTTGACTTTAACTAAAGGTAATTTTTGCCACATATTAATTTATTAAAATATGGCAATTTTGACTTGGATCTACTCACATAAATTATAATATAGAGTGACCTATAGAAAATTGCCCCTATTTTTAGATGCCCCTTTTTTAATGTGGGGTGAATTGAGGTGTTTAACCAAACTAACTAGCACAATACCAAATAGATTCAAATATTTTTTGGTCTTATTACATTGTCGTATTCGTTTGATCCCTTGGATGTTGGCAATACGTTCCTATATTTATCTAATAAATTTGATTCATACCAATTATGTCCTAAACATAATTTTATCCGTCAACCATATCACTCGTAGTATAGTATAGTCGAACAAGGGAAGGATAGATAGTGTACAGAAACTCAAGAAAGTTGATGTACGTAATTACGTTCATACATTTGGGAGAGCATAAGGAAGTAAGATGAATACAGTTGAAAATGAAAAGAATAAGCGCACAGGCGCGCGCACACACACACACACTCACTTATCACCAGGAGCGGACTTAGGGCATTTTATTAAGAGGCGAGATTTTTTTCGAGATAATATAATGATGAGTAGGTAAAATAGCGCACCGTCCTTGATTTTTTAGATGAATTCATAATATAAGCTTTAACCATAATATTTATATTGTAATGATAAGTATGAAAAATATATGAATTTACATAAAACAAGGGAGAATAATAAAAAAGTAAAAGGGCAAAACTTTATGGGTGCCAAAATACATATTTACGAAAATAATACTTCAATTTGTTATGAATTCTTGAAGGTGTGGATGTCCACCATTACTCACCACATTAAGCACCATCACTCGCACCATTATCACACCATAATACCTATTGATTATCCCATTATGGTCTTGTAACTCATGACCTTTGAGAGGATTTTCTAGTTCTATATATAGAGCACCATATAGTGTATTTTGTACAAAATAAGAAAAATAGAATAATATATTTGTTTCTCTCTATATTACTATCTCAATTCCTCTTTACTTTGTTCTTCTTTATTAGTTTCTCAACACGTTATCAGCACGACTGTTCTTCTTTAATTTTCGAGTAAAGAGGATCCAAAGAAGATAATTTCTTAGCCATACAAGATGAAAAGGGAGTTGATTTAAATATTTCATTATTTTTTTGTGTTGACAAAAATATAACAATCTTAGTTCTTTTCTAGGTGAATTTTCGTGCAAGTCACAAGTGCGTAATTTGATGCCTGTTTTAGATCTCATAATATCTGAATTTCAGAAAATTAAAATGCAAAACTTGTAGAATATTCAGTTGGCTGTTCGGAACATTTTGAATTATCAAAATTGAATATCGATCGAGAGAGATATGCTTAAAATACTCAGCCTTACCAGAGCAGTCCCTTGAGCGAATTTGAGATGAACATGACGTTCTAAAAACAAAATGGACCATCATAGGCATTGCCTAGATTAAATACGAGATTAGAAATCTCAATTAAATATATTAGACTCTAAAGCTAAATGATAAGACTCTTGAAAATTTGACTTTGTACTACTATTTCACGAGTAAGTACTATCACGATTTATGTTGAGGCTTGATGCTTAAACCGAGTACATAAATTCAATTTATAAAACTCCAAATTTGAGATTTACTTTATGGTTCGGTGATATTTGAAGAGTTGAGTTAATTATGATACTATTATATCATGACAAGTACTATAACGATTTATATGGAACTTTGACACTCAAATCGAGTACATAAATTTAAGGTATAAAACTCAAACCTTGAGATTTGATGAGTGTATATGTATTCAAAATTAATATTCATTTGTGATTCAATGATATGAGAAATATTATGAAGTTTGAAACTATCTTTGATAGTTCAAGAAGGAACCTAACTATAAGATTTAGATCATTGAAGTTGAAGATCCATTTATGTTTCATGATATCACAAAATATTTTGTGTTATTGATATGTGTCTTGAAGACACAAGCCAAATATTTCATATTGAAAATATGCCTAGAAGACACAAGCAAAGTATTTTTATATTTTGAAAATACACGTAAACAATTGGTGGTATGTGTCTTGAACGAATAAGTAACATAAAATATAGTTACTTATGAAGATATATAAGATAAAATATTAATTCTTGTTACTTGAAATGCTCCATCAGTAGCAATATTTCGAATTTATGTTATTAAAATAGCAATATAAATATTAAAGTTGCTCTCGTAATAGCAACATCATAAACAAGAAAAAAAATGATACTATATGGTATTGCGGTTACATGAGTTATGAGCTAATATAGACATATTACAAAGTTAGTTCAACCATCGGTATTCACATGAGTGAATATATTCAATACTTGAAAAGAGATCTTTAAATAAATAAATATCATGGTTCTTATTATATTATAATTGATCCCATCACTAGAAGTGGAAGAAAAATGGGAATATAAAAAAAACAAATTATTCACGTACTCATTTTACGATAAAGCATTTTGATAAGCTTTATCAAGAATCAATAGAATATAAAAGAAAATAAATAGCGTCAAATTCGATAAATCATTTTGATAAGCTTTATCAAGAATCAATAGAATATAAAAGAAAAGAAATAGCGTCAAATTCTGGACTTACGATTTTGTCCAATTCGATTGAAGATTTGATTTACAAGAGTTTAGCGATGCCAATTTCATTGCAAATCCATATTTATGAAGGTATGTACATGTAGTCTTGTTCATTTTTAATATAGATAGAATTGGTCTAGAGGAAATGAAATTTCAAACCAAAGGAGAAAGAAAAGGAGATCAAATTTTCTCGCTAAAATCACAAACTTGCTGCATATTTTGATTTTTTGAAATTTACTGTTTACTCCTTCAAATTTTCAAAATTTTCATTTTAGTCCCCATATTTGAAAGTGTTTCGATTTAGTCCAAATGTTTTGCAGTTTGTTCCTTTCAGCATCTGCAATTATGAATATATTTCAGAATTTTTAGTTTTGGCTGAAGCTTTAAAATTGCAGCCTTGTCCCTGAAGCTTTCAAATTTTTGCAGTTTGGTCCTTAAATATTCAAAATTTGAATTTAAATCCTTCTATTTTCGCAAAAATTGGTACCAGAGCTCCAAGGTTAGGAGTATCTTGGGGTATCGAATTTTTTGCTTGGATTTTATTTCCAAAATTGCAGTTGCTAGCAACGTTGGAAATTTTATTCCATCGCCGGTCAACGAGATCTCACACACCACAATTGAAGAAGACTTATTTTTTCTTCTTTGATCACAACCATGAGTTATTGGAAAAAATTAATTTAAGCAATTGGGATTCATTTGCTATTGTGATAATATTCAGATAATTCACCTCTTGCATTAATTATTCAAGTGGGGTGGAAACTTGTTTTTGTTGGGGATCGTGCATGTATACGCAGCGGAATTTAAAAATTTTAGATCGAACTAGTTTCGATTACATGCATAAACTAATCACATAGTCAACGTACCTTAACGCTTCCGCCATACATATGGTAATTATCGATTTTACTAAAAACATGTAAAACCGAAAAATATAAAACATGTTTGTTCATCATATTACAAAATCGAAACACGCAATCACATATCGCACATGCTCGTAAATTAAAATCCATACAAACATGTTCGAATTAAATTTACAAAAGTTTCGATTTAATTACCTCTTGTAGCGTGAGATTTCGACGAATCGAAATCGAACTCAAACCCGTACAAGCTGCGTTATACCACTCCTAGGGGCTGCAAGAATACCACCAAACGGCAGTTGGTCCGACGGTGAGGCGACGGCGGCGCGTGCGAGTCGGCGGCGGCGGCGCGTGGGCGGTGCAGCGGCGCGTGCGGCGGTGCAGCGGCGCGTGCGGCGGTGCAGCGGCGGTGTGGTGATTCCTTCGGGGCAGCAGCTCCTCTCCAATCAGGTTTCACCTCGAATAAACCGATCTCCCCCTACTGTAGCACTAGATACAAAGGGGTTAGATAACAAGGGAAATACGAGAGAGAAAGAAGAAGAAAAACCGGCGGTTTCCGGCGGCGGACGGCGCCGGTGCGGCGGAGCAGCGGCGGCCGAGAGGCTTGGGCGGCTAAGGTTTGACGGCTAGGGTTTTTCTGGAGTAAAAAATCTGATCTCAAACTCTTGTCTGAGGTCTATTTATACTAGGGTTCTCAACCCTTGTGGGTTTAAGTCATTGGGCTTGACCCACTGATGTATTAAGCCCATTCCCTCGTCGGCCTCGTTTCTAACAAACGATCGTTCACAAAATTATAACAAAATTATATTTGTGACGAGCTCAAAGTTCTCGTCGATACGAGTGCCTCTTCGAAATTTCCAATTTCCAAAAATGGAAACTTCCACTACAGTGGAGCTGCTAAATCGGGAAACTTCCCAATTTAGAAAGTTCACTAAATTCCGCATGTCTCTCTTTCTCTACGTTCATTCCGACTCGTAATCCACAATCACGAATCTTGGACTCAATCATATTGACCTCCAACTTTGCAAAGATTAACATATTAACCTATGCTTATTGTTATCAAGGATCCGTATTACACGAGAAGTGTGACCCTCAATGGTTCAGGTGTATGCTAGCCGTGGGCTCACAACTCTTTGTGATTCGAACAACACATTGTTCTTATACGAACTCCTCCCAAGAGTCCCGATTAGAGTAAAACTCATTTTACTTAATCGCCGATCAAATCGGTGCCCAACGAATCAAGATTGGCGTCTAGCAACTACGCATCATGATTCCCTAGATACAAGTGAAGTGCCTGCAAGAACCTTATGATATAGTTAGCGTACAGTACGATCCCTTCGCAGCACATGTCCCGATTAAACTAGAGGCATTGGTTCACCGAGACCTCTTATAAAGTTCAATGATCGTGCGAACGTTCTAGGTATTATAAATCGGTTCGTGTGTGACTTAGGGAAACACATTTCCCTAATCACCCCACTATCAACTCTGGCCAGAGATTCCTTAGATTATAAACCGTTAGAACACACAAGACATCCATGACTACTCAAGCGCTCGAATCCCCTACTACAATGCACAGACTTCACACCAGATTTCGGATTGCACGAACGTTGGCCCTTGGAGTGGTCTGCTGTGGGACTCAGGGACAGGTCACGATACAATCGGTCCTCTAGTGAAGTCACGGTGATGTCTGGGTCTTAAGGACTAATGGTGTACAACTATATCTTAGAAACCTATTACTCGATGAATGAGAACCACTTATAGATTTCTAGGGCGAGGGAGTTCAGTGAACTCATCTAGTATGAGCACCCACTCAAGTGTGCCGATGTCATAACACCGAGGACTGATGAGACGCAGTACACATACACTAAGTGCTAGTCTCAAAAGGGAAAGGCCGGTATCCTCATTATTGGCGTAACCCATCGACTAGGAACAAGGTTTAACAGTTACATTACATTGCTGAGTTATCTCATGATTCTACTAGATCAACTCACAGTAATAGAGTAACTCGTTAGGACTATATCTATGCTACTTGCATGGGATAAGAGATATAGAATGCCAAATGAAATATTTTATTATTACGAACGAAAAACGATTGTTTTATTACAAGAAAAAAGAGAAAGACCACAGCCACAAGTTGGCTTGTTGGTCACCTACTCTAACAATCTCCCACTTGACCTAAAGCCAACTACTCAGAAATCTAAGTCCCATCGACTCTCGATGTTTCTCGTGGACTGATCCTGACAATGGCTTGGTGAAGGGATCTGCAATATTGTCCTCCGAGGTGACTCTGTCTAGCTTGACTTCACCTCTCTCTATGATCTCTCGGATCACATGGTATTTTCTCAACACGTGCTTCGACTTCTGATGAGCTCTTGGTTCCTTAGCTTGCGCTACGGCTCCGTTGTTATCGCAGTACAGCTGTACTGGATCGCTAGCGTTCGGAAATACACCCAACTCTTGGATGAATTTCCTAATCCATGACCCTTCCTTTGAAGCATCTGATGCTGCAATATTTTCAGCCTCGGTGGTGGAATCAGCCGTCGTGCCTTGTTTGGAACTCTTCCAACACACGGCACCCCCGTTGACTTTGAATATATACCCCGAGTTTGACTTCGAGTCATCCACGTCCGATTGAAAACTAGAATCCGTGAAGCCTTCTAATTTCAACTCGGTATCCCTATAGACCAAAAACGAATCTCGAGTTCTTCGCAAGTACTTGAGAATGTCCTTTACAGCCTTCCAATGGGGTGGGCCGGGGTCGGACTGATATCTGCTTGTGACGCTCACAGCATACGCAATATCAGGTCGTGTACATAGCATGCCATACATGTTGGGGATCGTGCATGTATACGCAGCGGAATTTAAAAATTTTATATCGAACTAGTTTCGATTACATGCATAAACTAATCATATAGTCAACGTACCTTAACGCTTCCGCCATACATATGGTAATTATCGATTTAATTGAAAAATACATAAAACCGAAAATCACGAAACATGCTTATTCATCATTCAATGAAATCGAAACACGTAATCACATATTACTCACAATCATAAATTATAATTCATACAAAACATGCTCGAATTAATTTACGAAAGTTTCGATTCATTTACCTCTTGTAGCGTGTGATTTCGACGAATCGAAATCCTAGAACGAGTCACGTACAAGGTGCAAATTACCAATCCTCGGGGCTGCAATTCACGGCTGGAACAAGCTGATCCAGCAAGCAACGAATGGCGACGAATGGCAGCAGCAGCGGCGGCGCGTGGCAGCAGCAGCGGCGGCGCGTGAGCGGCGGTGCGGCGCGTGCGGCGGTGCGTGGATTCGTCGGGGCAGCAGCTCCTCTCCAATTAGGTTTCACCTCGTATTTTCGACCCACTCGAACTACAGCACAAGATGTAAACGAGTTAGATAACAACACGAATAAAACGAAGGAAAAAGAGGAGAAAACCGGCGGTGTTTCCGGCGGTGGTCGGCGGTGGCGCGTCGGGGCAGCAACGGCCGAAGGGGGCTGAGCGGCTAGGGTTTTCGGTGCTGAAAATCTGATCTCAAACTCTTGTTTGAGGTCTATTTATACCTAGGGTTTTCAACCCTAGTGGGCTTAAGTCATTGGGCTTGACCCACTGATGCATTAAGCCCATTCCCTCGTCGGCCTCGTTTCTAATAAACGATCGTCCACAAAATTATAACAAAATTATATTTGTGACGAGCTCAGAGTCCTCATCGATACGAGCGCCTCTTCGAAATTTCCAATTTCCAAAATTGGAAACTTCCACTTTAGTGGTCCTGCTAAATCGGGAAACTTCCCAATTTAGAAAGTTCACTAAATTCCGCATGTCTCTCTTTCTCCACGTTTATTCCAATTCGCAATTCACAATTACGAATCTTGGATTCAATCACATCGACATCCAATCGTTTAAAGATTAACACATTAATCTATGCTTGTTGTTATCAAGGATCTATATTACACGAGAAGTGTGACCCTCAATGGTTCAGGTGTATGCTAGCCGTGGGCTCACAACTCTTTGTGATTCGAACAACACATTGTTCTTATACGAACTCCTCCCAAGAGTCCCGATTAGAGTAAAACTCATTTTACCTAATCCCGATCAAATCGGTGCCCAACGAATCAAGATTGGCGTCTAGCAACTACGCATCATGATTCCCTAGATACAAGTGAAGTGCCTGCAAGAACCTTATGATATAGTTAGCGTATAGTACGATCCTTTCGTAACACATGTCCCGATTGAACTAGAGGCATTGGTTCACCGAGACCTCTTATAAAGTTCAATAACCGTGCGAACGTTCTAGGTATTATAAATCCGTTCGTGTGCGACTTAGGGAAACACATTTCCCTAATCACCCCACTATCAACTCTGGCCAGAGATTCCATGGATTATAAACCGTCAGAACACACAGGACATCCATGACTACTCAAGCGTTCGAATCCCCTACTACAATACACAGACTTCACACTAGATTTCGGATTGCACGAACGTTGGCCCTTGGTATGGTCCGCGGTGGGACTCAGGGACAGGTCACGATACAATCGGTCCTCTAGTGAAGTCACGGTGATGTCTGGGTCTTAAGGACTAATGGTGTACAACTATATCTTAGAAACCTATTACTCGATGAATGAGAACCACTTATAGATTTCTAGGGCGAGGGAGTTCAGTGAACTCATCCAGTATGAGCACCCACTCAAGTATGCCGATGTCACAACACCGAGGACTGATGAGACGCAGTACACATACACTAAGTGCTAGTCTCAAAAGGGAAAGGCCGGTATCCTCATTGTTGGCGTAACCCATCGACTAGGAACATGGTTTAACAGTTACATTACATTGCTGAGTTATCTCACGATTCTACTAGATCAACTCACAGTAATAGAGTAACTCGTTAGGACTATATCTATGCTGCTTGCATGGGATAACAGATATAGAATGCCAAATAAGATATTTTATTATTACGAACGAAAAATGATTGTTTTATTACAAGATAAAAGGAAAGACCACAGCCACAAGTTGGCTTGTTGGTCACCTACTCCAACAATACATTATGCTTCCTATAGCGGATGCATAAGGTGTCCTTTTCATCTCCTCGATGTCCTTTTGCGTTTGAGGACGCATGGATTTCGAGAGACGAACCCCATGGGACATTGGCAAGAATCCCTTCTTGGATTCTTCCATGCTAAACCGTTTAAGAACGGTGTCTATGTACATGGATTGGGACAAGCCAAGTAATCTCCTTGATCTATCTCTATAGATCCGTATTCCCAATACGTAGGATGCTTCTCCCAAATCCTTCATCGAGAAACGTGTGGATAACCATACTTTAGTTTACTGTAACATCCCTGCATCATTCCCAATGAGTAGTATGTCATCAACATAAAGTACAAGGAAAGTCACTGCACTCCCACTAACCTTCTTGTAGACACAAGGTTCCTCCGGGTTTTTCACAAATTCAAACTCTTTGATAGTTGTGTCGAACCTTTTGTTCCAACTACGGGATGCTTGTTTCAATCCATAAATGGATCGTTGGAGTTTGCAAACCTTTTGCTCATCTCCAGAAGAAATGAAGCCTTCCGGCTGCGCCATGTAAATTTCTTCCTCAATGTCCCCATTAAGGAAAGCGGTCTTCACATCCATTTGCCATATCTCGTAGTCATACCATGCAGAGATGGCCAGCAAAATCCTAATGGACTTGAGCATAGCAACTGGAGAGAAGGTTTCCTCATAGTCAACTCCTTGCTTTTGAGTATAACCCTTCGCTACCAATCTAGCCTTGTAGGTCGATACCTTTCCATCTACTCCAATTTTCTTCTTATAGATCCATTTGCAGCCTATGGGAACGATTCCCTCGGGTGGATCTACCAAGGTCCATACCTTGTTGGAGTACATAGAGTCCATTTCGGATTTCATGGCATTAAGCCAATGTCCCTTGTCTGTATCCGATACAGCTTCGTTGAAAGTTCTAGGATCACATCCTTGGTCAATTTCATCAACGAGGAATAACCTATCGGGCGCTCTCCGAACTCTTTCGGATCTACGCAGCAACGGTTCAGGAGGTATATTAGTGGTTTGTTGAATTGGTTCATTATCTGATTGTTGTGCTTGAACTTCAGATTGTGGTTCTCGAACTTCTTCGAGATCAACTACACTGCCCTTTCTATCCGATATAAATTCCTTTTCAAGGAACACGGCATTTCTCGAGACGAACACCTTTGCCTCAGAAACATAGTAGAATTCGTATCCCATGGAATCCTCGGGATACCCCACAAAATAGCATAAGTCGGATTTTCTATCCAACTTATCTCCCACTAGCCGCTTCACGTAGCGGGACAACCCCATATCCTAATATGTTTAAACGTGGGTTTCTTGGAGTGCCAAAGTTCATAAGGTGTGGAGTTAACTGCTTTGGTATTAACCCTATTCAGCAAATACACGGCAGTTAGGAGTGCATGACCCCACAGGTATGCCGGTAGCTCGGTGAACCCTATCATAGATCGAACCATGTCTAACAGTGTTCGATTCCGACGTTCGGAAACTCCATTAAGTTGAGGAGTTCCAGGAGGAGTCCATTGAGACAGAATCCCATTCTCTTTAAGATAGTCTATAAACTCAGTATTTAAGTATTCGCCACCACGATCGGATCGTAGTTTCTTAATACGTCTACCGAGTTGGTTTTCTACTTGGTGTCTAAAATCTTTGAACTTTTCAAAAGTTTCAGACTTATACTTCATTAAGTACACGAAACCATACCTAGAATAATCGTCGGTAAAAGTAACGAAGTAGTTAAAACCACCCCTAGCACTAACGCTTAGTGGACCACACACGACTGAATGGATCAAATCCAAAAGACCCTCGGCTCGTTCCATCTTCCCTTTGAAGGGAGTTTTGGTCATTTTTCCTTTAAGGCAGGATACACAAGTTTGAAGTGATTTCACGTCCTCCAAGGAGAACAATCCTTCACTTACAAATTCGTTCATCCTTCTCAAGGAAATATGACCCAGTCGAGCGTGCCAAAGTTGTGCGGGGTTAAGACTTATATCTTTTCGTTTTGCTGATATAACGTTAATTGGTATTTCACTTGGATTTAGTTCATATAAGTTGTTTATAAGTTGTCCCTTACAAATCATATTTTGATCCTTTTGTATAATGTAAATCGAATTTCCAAAAACAAAAGTAAAACCTTCATTATCCAAAACAGGAATAGAAATAAGGTTTCGAATAAGTGACGGAACAAATAAACAATTGTTCAAAACAATGGAAAAACTAGAATCCAAAACAGAAAGATAAATCGTCCCAATGGCTTCAGCAGCAACCCTTGCTCCGTTGCCCATTCTTAGGTAGGTCTCACCCACATTAAGCCTCCTACTTCTTGTCATGAGCTGCAAATCATTACAAAGATGTGAGCCACAACCAGTATCCATTACCCAAGAAGAAGATTTACCAGACAAATTAACTTCAACTAAATACGTACCCTTTTCAGAACGTTTCTGATCGAGGTAAGCCTTGCAGTTGCGTCGCCAATGGCCCTTCTTTCCACAATGATGGCAAGCGTCATCAACTTGTTTGGTGACCTTGTCATTCTTCACTCCGCTCGACTCGCCCTTCTCAAGTTTCTTGCTCGGGCCGAAACTCCTTTCTTTCCTTTTCTTCTGGAAAGAAGCTTTCTTCGCAGAAGGAGCAACTAGGAGAACAGATTTCTCCTTCTTGATCGTGGACTCATAGCTGACCAACATGTTCAACAACTCATCCAATGGTGGATCGAGCTTGTTCATGTTGAAGTTCACTATGAACGATTCATAAGAACTAGGAAGGGACAGTAGGATCAAATCCACCGAGAGCTCGGCCGGGAGGGTGATCATCTTGAGACCGTGCTCGTGGACCGAAGCCCCTTCACGCAGCCTCATGGTGATCAACTCCTTGGTAGCTGAGTACCTCGATGCCCTAGTATTCTCACTGTACATGCTTTCAAGATGATGCTTGATATCATAAGCATGCACGTGAGACTCATACTTCCTCGCGAGCTCTGGCACCATGGATGCTAGCATGTAGCACCTCGCATGGAGGTCGTCCTTCTTCCATGCCTCGAAAGTGGCAGTCTCGTCAGCAGTAGCAGTCGCAGGGAGAGCAGCGGGGGGACGTTCATTGAGCACATAGAGACGCTCCTCGACTTGGAGCACAAGTTTCAGATTGCGAAGCCAATCCAAATAGTTTGGACCGGTGAGTTTGTTTTGGTCGAGGATAGAGGAAAGGGGATGTTTGGACATTGTTGCTGAGAAAATTTTAAGAAGACAATAATTAGAGTTTATTTCGTAATAATCGTTACAATTAAAATTTTGGACTTTTATGTTTTAATTGTTCTCCCACTAATTTTATCGAATTCCACCACCCTCTAGCAGACAATCGAGAAAACTTATTTTTCTTTAATGGGCTTTAGGTCCAATAGCGCTAATGTAACCCGTAGTTAATCTATCCCGATAACATAAGCCTAAAGGTAGAGTACTATCAATCACATCACTATGTGAGCCTAAAGTTTGTTTTACCTCACACTTGATAATGACCTAAGTTAATCTAGCGAATATCAAAATCTTCGTGTGTCAAGTCTAGCCTACCAATATGAGATGTCATAGATCCAACTATATCAAACTAATGCAATCCCTAGTTAATCTAGCCGACCATATTAATCCAATAGAATTTTATCTATGACCGTATCTCCATCTAATGTCAATTAAATTACAGCTTATCCCACAATAGCACTCCCCGCTAACACGGCTTACTGCACTATTATGAGAGGCTACACATAATTTAATTGTTGGTAGAAGGAAAGAAAAATTCAACAATTTGGTTTTTCTTTATAGCTTGATAATTATTCTCTTGATTAAGAATGAGGGATTTTATTTATTAAATCTTATTAGCTCATCGGAAGTATTAGGTTATGATCGTTTGTGATTCCTACAACTATGTTCTCTAGGTATGTGGAAACGCATATTGATCCTAAGAGAGACATACGATCATCATCGTACTTAATTACAATCATTCATCTCATGAATTAATTAATTAATTAATACGATTAATTTCAAATATAATTAACGGACTCCCTTCATTCATAAATCAATCAAATAAGAATGAAGTCCATTAATTATTTGCCATTTAATTTGTGTTCCATTAATTAAACTAATTTAACGATTAAATTAGATAATTAATCCAACACTATTCTTTGAATTCAAATTAAATTAATGGATCAATTATCTAATTGGGTTTAATTGATAAATAATTTCAAAAATTAAAAATCAATTAATTTTAATATTAATATCAGAAAATCAATAAAAAAAAATTCTGAAATATTCAAAATATTTAATTAATATTAAACCACCCAATTTGATAACACCAAAAATTCAACAATTCAACAAATCGAAGCATGCTTTCGAAAGCGATAAACACGTTGACAAATAAACGATTAACCCGTGGCTCTGATACCACTGTTGGGGATCGTGCATGTATACGCAGCGGAATTTAAAAAATTTTGATCGAACTAGTTTCGATTACATGCATAAACAAATCACATAGTCAACGTACCTTAACGCTTCCGCCATACATATGGTAATTATCGATTTTACTAAAAACATGTAAAACCGAAAAATATAAAACATGCTTGTTCATCATATTACAAAATCGAAACACGCAATCACATATCGCACATGCTCGTAAATTAAAATTCATACAAACATGTTCGAATTAAATTTACGAAAGTTTCGATTTAATTACCTCTTGTAGCGTGAGATTTCGACGAATCGAAATCGAACTCAAACCCGTACAAGCTGCGTTATACCACTCCTAGGGGCTGCAAGAATACCACCAAACGGCAGCTGGTCCGACGGTGAGGCGACGGCGGCGCGTGCGAGTCAGCGGCGGCGGCGCGTGGGCGGTGCAGCGGCGCGTGCGGCGGTGCAGCGGCGGTGTGGTGATTCCTTCGGGGCAGCAGCTCCTCTCCAATCAGGTTTCACCTCGAATAAACTGATCTCCCCCTACTGTAGCACTAGATACAAAGGGGTTAGATAACAAGGGAAATACGAGAGAGAAAGAAGAGGGAAAACCGGCGGTTTCCGGCGGCGGACGGCGCCGGTGCGGCGGGGCAGCGGCGGCCGAGAGGCTTGGGCGGCTAGGGTTTGACGGCTAGGGTTTTTCTGGAGTAAAAAATCTGATCTCAAACTCTTGTCTGAGGTCTATGTATACTAGGGTTCTCAACCCTTGTGGGTTTAAGTCATTGGGCTTGACCCACTGATGTATTAAGCCCATTCCCTCGTCGGCCTCGTTTCTAACAAACGATCGTTCACAAAATTATAACAAAATTATATTTGTGACGAGCTCAAAGTTCTCGTCGATACGAGTGCCTCTTCGAAATTTCCAATTTCCAAAAATGGAAACTTCCACTTTAGTGGACCTGCTAAATCGGGAAACTTCCCAATTTAGAAAGTTGACTAAATTTCGCATGTCTCTCTTTCTCTACGTTCATTCCGACTCGTAATCCACAATCACGAATCTTGGACTCAATCATATTGACCTCCAACTTTGCAAAGATTAACATATTAACCTATGCTTATTGTTATCAAGGATCCGTATTACACGAGAAGTGTGACCCTCAATGGTTCAGGTGTATGCTAGCCGTGGGCTCACAACTCTTTGTGATTCGAACAACACATTGTTCTTATACGAACTCCTCCCAAGAGTCCCGGTTAGAGTAAAACTCATTTTACTTAATCGCCGATCCAATCGGTGCCCAACGAATCAAGATTGGCGTCTAGCAACTACGCATCATGATTCCCTAGATACAAGTGAAGTGCCTGCAAGAACCTTATGATATAGTTAGCGTACAGTACGATCCCTTCGCAGCACATGTCCCGATTGAACTAGAGGCATTGGTTCACCGAGACCTCTTATAAAGTTCAATGACCGTGCGAACGTTCTAGGTATATAAATCCGTTCGTGTGTGACTTAGGGAAACACATTTCCCTAATCACCCCACTATCAACTCTGGCCAGAGATTCCTTGGATTATAAACCGTTAGAACACACAGGACATCCATGACTACTCAAGCGCTCGAATCCCCTACTACAATGCACAGACTTCACACCAGATTTCGGATTGCACGAACGTTGGCCCTTGGAGTGGTCTGTTGTGGGACTCACGTATAGGCCACGATACAATCGGTCCTCTAGTGAAGTCACGGTGATGTCTGGGTCTTAAGGACTAATGGTGTACAACTATATCTTAGAAACCTATTACTCGATGAATGAGAACCACTTATAGATTTCTAGGGCGAGGGAGTTCAGTGAACTCATCTAGTATGAGCACCCACTCAAGTGTGCCGAAGTCACAACACCGAGGTCTGATGAGACGCAGTACACATACACTAAGTGCTAGTCTCAAAAGGGAAAGGCCGGTATCCTCATTATTGGCGTAACCCATCGACTAGGAACAAGGTTTAACAGTTACATTACATTGCTGAGTTATCTCATGATTCTACTAGATCAACTCACAGTAATAGAGTAACTCGTTAGGACTATATCTATGCTACTTGCATGGGATAAGAGATATAGAATGCCAAATGAAATATTTTATTATTACGAACGAAAAACGATTGTTTTATTACAAGAAAAAAGAGAAAGACCACAGCCACAAGTTGGCTTGTTGGTCACCTACTCTAACAGTTTTTTAGTAGATAATCACTGGATGGCAGAAGACAAAAGTGAGACTGGAGAGGCTTCCAAATCCGTTCGTGGTTCGAAAAATTTTCAGATCCGGCCTTGAAGTTTCGAAATTTGAGGGAACAAACAATTTTGGGATTTGGCAAGGTGAAGTCCTAGACCTTTTGGTGTTGCAAGACTTGGATCTCACACTCGAAGAGAAGCCCGATGATATGTCCGACTCAGCTTGGACAAAGCTTAATCGACAAGCTTGTGGGATCATTCGATCGTGTCTTGTAACAGACCAAAAATACCCGTTCATGAAAGAGACCTCGGCAAAGGATCTATGGGATAAACTCGAAGCCAAATACATGCAAAATGGTTGGGGATCGGACACGTGTACGCAGCGGAAAACAAAAAATTTATTTTATTTATATAAACTAATTTATATAAACAAGAACGTGCACAATAAATTACAATTAATTGCGTACCTTTTCGCTTCCAATCACCGACAAACATGCTCGCATATATAATTAATTTAAATAAAATAAATTAAATCATCATAGCATGCTCGGAAAATTAAAACAAATGATAAACATGCTCAACGAACGATTCACATAAACACATAATCAAACATATAGATTCATGTGATTCAATAATCAATTAACATACATTAATCTCAATAGATATAAATTAATTAATACATTTATATTAATTAGGGAAAACGATATGTTACCCTTGAAGCGTGAATCGAACGAAGACTCACAAGATGGCTAGTTGCTCTTCCCACTCCTATTGATCCAACCTGTTTGCTGATCTGAAATACAGCCTTGCTCCAACTTCAATATCTCCATGCTTATTTACTGGATGGACAATCTCTTCTGGACGATTTCATATTTATGAGTCGTGAAGCTTCTTTCATAATTTTTTGTCCATCCGATCACCGGTTGATTTATGGCGAATTTTCTCGCTGGACTGCGCAGAAAATCCGAGAGCAGTTTTTCAGAATTGCCTTCTCGCGTCACCGGCTTGTGGGGGCGCGTGGGGACGACCCTGGGGGCGGCGTTGGCAGCATAATATGTTGGGTTTCGGGCACGCATACGCAGCGGAAAACAAAAATTTTATGCGATTTAAACGACTTTAAAGCACATAAGCACATGCCCGATAAATTAAATCAATTAATTGCGTACCTTTGCGCTTCCAGCGAAATTAAAAACAACATACATGCTAAATAATTTAACCGAATTTAAATCAATTAACATGCTCGCGTTTAAACCAATAATCATGCTTGCAAAGATTAAAACGATTACACATAATCACATAAAATCATACGATAGCAAACATGAATTCATAGTTTAAACGTAAACGAATCGAAACTAGGGTTTCGTGTATTTACCTCTTGAAGCGTGAGGTAGGAGCGTTTAGCAAGTCGAGATTGCTACGGAAACAAATCCGTACAATCGGGGCAGCAGCAGCAACGGCGAGACGGCACGGCGGCGCGTGTATCTCACGCGCAGAGAAGATGGCTAGCTGCTCTTCCCACTCATATTGATCCAACCTGTTTGCTGATCTGAAATTACAGCCTTGCTCCGACTTCAGTATCTCCATGCGTATTTACTGGATGAACAATTCCTTCTGGACGATGGTAGATTTATGAGTCGTGAAGCTGCTGTCAAAATTTCACGTCCATCGGATGACCGGTTGATTTATGGCGAATTTTCTCGGTGGGCAGCGCAGAAAATCCGAGAGCAGTTTTTCGGAATTGCCTTCTCGCATCTTCGATTCTTCGATCTTCCTCCTCTCGGATTTCACCTCGTATACTTTGATCTACTAAACACGTGGCACTAGACACGTAATAGTCAGAATAACGGAAGAAAAGAAAGAAGGAAAGGAATACCGAAAGAGATCGGCCAACGGGTGGCCGATTCCGGCGAATTTCCGGCGACGGCGCGGTGGTGGTGGCCGTGGGAGAGGGTGGCTGATCGAGAGAGGCAGCGGCTAGGGTTATGAACGTGTGTTATCTTAGTTGTGTGTGTGCAAGACCTATAAATCAAGTATTTATATGTCTTGCATAAAACCCTAGCGGGCTTAAGTTGGACCGGGCCCAACAGCTTAAGTCCGTTAGTACTTTTACTTGCTCGTCTCTCTTAATTTAATGACCGGAAAATTGCAACAATTACATTTTCGGAATCATTATAATATCCTCGTCATTACGAGTGCCATCTTTCATTTTCCAACTTTCCAAATGTGGAAACCCTAGTTTAGTGCACTTTCTAAATTTGGAAACTTCCCGATTTAGAAAGTTCACTAACACGTTCGCCTATTCTTTTCCTTTTCTTATTCTCATTCATAATTCCAAATTACGAATGTTGGGCTCAATCGTATTGACTTCAAATTATGCAAAGATAAACTATTTTATCTCTGACCGTTTATTCAAAGATCTCATGTGCACGAGCAGTGTGACCCTCGATGGTTCAGGTGTAAGCTAGCCGTGGGTCCACAACTCTTTGTGGTCAAAACTCGTCCCTTAGAGTTACGATTAAGATGAAGCTCGTTTCACCTTAATCACCCAACGAATCAAGATTGGCGTCTAGCAACTACGCGTCATGATTCCCTAGATACAAATGAAGTGCCTGCAAGAACCTTCAGATATAGTTAACGTACAGTACGGTCCCTTCGATACATATGTCCCGATCGAACTAGAGGCATTGGTTCATCGAGACCTCTTTATATGTTCGATGACGGTGCGATCGTTCCAAGTGTTGTAATCGTCACGTGCATGACTTAGAGAATCGAATTCTCTAATCATCACTTAGTCTGCTCTGGCCAGAGACTTAGAATGATTACAAACTTTCAGAACACACAGGACATCCAAGACTATTCTAGCGATCGAATCCCCGACTACAATGCACAGACCTCCCACTAGATTTCGGACTGCACGAACACTGGCCCTTGGGATGGTCCTCGGTGGAACTCAGAGACAGGTCACGATACAGCTGGTCCTCTAGTGAAGTCACGGTGATGTCTAGGTCATAAGGACTAATGGTGTACAACTATACCATAGATATCTCTACTCGATTATTGGGAACCACTTAGAGATTTCTAGGGTGAGGGAGTTCAGTGAACTCGTCAACTTACGAGCACCCACTTATGCATGCCGATATCACAATACCGTTTACTGATGAGATGCAGTACACATACACTAAGTGCTAGTCTTCTAATGGGAAAGGCCGATATCCTCATTGGTGGCGTAACCCTTCGACTAGGAACACGTTTAACAGTTATAATACTTAAGTAAATATCTCACGATCCTAACGATCAATTACTAGTACTTGTAATAACTGTAAGGACTATATCTATGCTTGTGACAAAGGGACAAAGATATAGAATGCCAAGGTGTTTTATCATTAATACGAATAAAGGTTCGTTTATTACCATAATAAATACGAAAGACCACAGCCACAAGTTGGCTTGTTGGTCACCTACTCTAACATAATAATCTTCCTCCTCTTAGGTTTCACCTCGTATATTCAATCCACTATCCACCCAGCACTAGATACGTGATAGGCTAAGTACAACGAAGAAGAACGAAGGGGAAACGAAGACGCCGATGCGGCGGCGGCTGGTGGCGGAGGTAGGGTTTTGGCTGCAAGGTGGACGGCCGTGCGGAGAGAACTAGGGTTTCAAGCTTGTGTTATGTCGTTTTTTATTGTGTTTTTCGTTGTGTCTTTCACTAGACATATAAATCCTATTTATATGCTCCTTGTAAAAACCCTAACAGGCCTTAAGTTGGGCTAGGCCCAATAGCTTAAGTCCACTCTCCTTCTCGGCTAGTTTCTAACAAACGAAAGCTCGTAAAAATATAACAATTATATTTTGACGATGAGCACAAATTCTCGTCGATACGAGTACCACTTTGCAATTTACCAATTTCCGGAATTGGAAACCCTGATTTAGGACTTGCCAAATTGGGAAACTTCCCAAAATAGAAAGTTCACTAAATTTCCGTTGGATTCTTTTCTTCTACTTATTCTCATCCGTAATTAACAATTACGAATGTTGGACTCAATCACATTGACTTCCAATTACACTAAGATTAACTAATTAATCTTAGCTTGTTGCATTAAGGATCTCAAGTACACGAGCAGTGTGACCCTCGATGGTTCAAGTGTAAGCTAGCCGTGGGCCCACAACTCATTGTGGTTTAAACTCGTCCCTAGAGTTACAATTAAGTTGAATCTAGTTTCAACTTAACTACCCAACGAATCAAGATTGGCGTCTAGCAACTACGCGTCATGATTCCCTAGATACAAATGAAGTGCATGTAAGAACCTTGTGATATAGATAACGTACAGTACGATCCTTTTGATAGATATATCCCGATTGAACTAGAGGCATTGGTTCGTCGAGACCTCTTTATGAGTTCAAAAAATGTTAGGACGTTCTTGATTATATAATCCGTTCGTGTTTGACTTAGAGAAACACATTTCTCTAATCACGACACTTTCAGCTGTGGCCACAGACTTCATGGATTATAAATCGCAAAAACACACAGGATATCCATGACTAATCAAGCGATCGAATCTCCTACTACAATGCACAGACCTCCGACTAGATTTCGGACTGCACGAACACTGGCCCTTGGGGCGGTCCTCGGTGGAACTCAGGGACAGGTCACGATACAGCTGGTCCTCTAGTGAAGTCACGGTGATGTCTGTGTTGGGGATCGTGCATGTATACGCAGCGGAATTTAAAAATTTTAGATCGAACTAGTTTCGATTACATGCAAAAACTAATCACATAGTCAACGTACCTTAACGCCTCCGCCATACATATGGTAATTATCGATTTAATTGAAAAACACGTAAAACCGAAAATTACGAAACATGCTTATACTTCATTTCACAAAATCGAAACATGTAATCACGTATTACTCATGCTCGCAAATTAATAATCATACAAACATGTTCGAATCGAATTACGAAAGTTCCGATTTAATTACCTCTTGTAGCGTGCGATTTCGACGAATCGAAATCCTAGAACGAGTCACGTACAAGCTGCTAATTACCAATCCACGGGGCTGCAACTCACGGCTGGACCAAGCTGATCCAGCAAGCGACGAACGGCGGTGAACGGCAGCAGCAGCGGCGGCGCGTGAGCGGCGTAGCGGCGCGTGCGGCGGTGCGTGGATTCGTCGGGGCAGCAGCTCCTCTCCAATTAGGTTTCACCTCGTATTTTCGACCCACTCGAACTGCAGCACTAGATGTAAACGAGTTAGATAACAACAAGAATAAAACGAAGGAAACGAGAGGAGAAAACCGGCGGTTTTCCGGCGGTGGTCGGCGGTGGCGCGCCGGGGCAGCAACGGCCGAAGAGGGGAGCGGCTAGGGCTTGAGCGGCTAGGGTTTTGTGCTGAAAATCTGATCTCAAACTCTTGTTTGAGGTCTATTTATACCTAGGGTTTTCAACCCTAGCGGGCTTAAGTCATTGGGCTTGACCCACTGATGCATTAAACCCATTCCCTCGTCGGCCTCGTTTCTAATAACGATCGTTCACAAAATTATAACAAAATTATATTTGTGACGAGCTCAAAGTCCTCGTCGATACGAGTGCCTCTTCGAAATTTCCAATTTCCAAAATTGGAAACTTCCACTTTAGTGGTCCTGCTAAATCGGGAAACTTCCCAATTTAGAAACTTCACTAAATTCCGCATTTCTCTCTTTCTCCACGTTTATTCTGATTCGCAATTCACAATTATGAATCTTGGATTCAATCATATTGACATCCAATCGTTCAAAGATTAACACATTAATCTATGCTTGTTGTTATCAAGGATCTATATTACACGAGAAGTGTGACCCTCAATGGTTCAGGTGTATGCTAGCCGTGGGCTCACAACTCTTTGTGATTCGAACAACACATTGTTCTTATATGAACTCCTCCCAAGAGTCCCGACTAGAGTAAAACTCATTTTACCTAATCCCCGATCAAATCGGTGCCCAACGAATCAAGATTGGCGTCTAGCAACTACGCATCATGATTCCCTAGATACAAGTGAAGTGCCTGCAAGAACCTTATGATATAGTTAGCGTACAGTACGATCCCTTCGTAGCAC
Organism: Erythranthe guttata; assembly: GCF_056151865.1. Classification (NCBI taxonomy): domain Eukaryota; kingdom Viridiplantae; phylum Streptophyta; class Magnoliopsida; order Lamiales; family Phrymaceae; genus Erythranthe; species Erythranthe guttata. The sequence continues at coordinate 11,002,582 of NC_142536.1, forward strand.
ATGTCCCGATTGAACTAGAGGCATTGGTTCACCGAGACCTCTTATAAAGTTCAATAACCGTGCGAACGTTCTAGGTATTATAAATCCGTTCGTGTGCGACTTAGGGAAACACATTTCCCTAATCACCCCACTATCAACTCTGGCCAGAGATTCCATGGATTATAAACCGTCAGAACACACAGGACATCCATGACTACTCAAGCGCTCGAATCCCCTACTACAATGCACAGACTTCACACTAGATTTCGGATTGCACGAACGTTGGCCCTTGGAGCGGTCCGCGGTGGGACTCAGGGACAGGTCACGATACAATCGGTCCTCTAGTGAAGTCACGGTGATGTCTGGGTCTTAAGGACTAATGGTGTACAACTATATCTTAGAAACCTATTACTCGATGAATGAGAACCACTTATAGATTTCTAGGGCGAGGGAGTTCAGTGAACTCATCCAGTATGAGCACCCACTCAAGTATGCCGATGTCACAACACCGAGGACTGATGAGACGCAGTACACATACACTAAGTGCTAGTCTCAAAAGGGAAAGGCCGGTATCCTCATTATTGGCGTAACCCATCGACTAGGAACAAGGTTTAACAGTTACATTACATTGCTGAGTTATCTCACGATTCTACTAGATCAACTCACAGTAATAGAGTAACTCGTTAGGACTATATCTATGCTGCTTGCATGGGATAACAGATATAGAATGCCAAATAAGATATTTTATTATTACGAACGAAAAACGATTGTTTTATTACAAGGAAAAGAGAAAGACCACAGCCACAAGTTGGCTTGCCGGTCACCTACTCTAACAATCTCCCACTTGACCTAAAGCCAACTACTCATAAATCTAAGTCCCATCGACTCTCGATGTTTCTCGTGGACTGATCCTGACAATGGCTTGGTGAAGGGATCTGCAATATTGTCCTCCAAGGTGACTCTGTCTAGCTTGACTTCACCTCTCTCTATGATCTCTCGGATCACATGGTATTTTCTCAACACGTGCTTCGACTTCTGATGAGCTCTCGGTTCCTTAGCTTGCGCTACGGCTCCGTTGTTATCGCAGTACAGCCGTACTGGATCGCTAGCGTTTGGAAATACACCCAACTCTTGGATGAATTTCCTAATCCATGACCCTTCCTTTGAAGCATCCGATGCTGCAATATATTCAGCCTCGGTGGTGGAATCAGCCGTCGTGCCTTGTTTGGAACTCTTCCAACACACGGCACCCCCGTTGACTTTGAATATATACCCCGAGTTTGACTTCGAGTCATCCACGTCCGATTGAAAACTAGAATCCATGAAGCCTTCTAATTTCAACTCGGTATCCCCATAGACCAAAAACAAATCTCGAGTTCTTCGCAAGTAATTTAGAATGTCCTTCACAGCCTTCCAATGGGCTGGGCCGGGGTCGGACTGATATCTGCTTGTGACGCTCACAGCATACGCAATATCAGGTCGTGTACACAGCATGCCATACATTATGCTTCCTATAGCGGATGCATAAGGTGTCCTTTTCATCTCCTCAATTTCCATTTGCGTTTGAGGACGCATGGATTTCGAGAGACGAACCCCATGGGACATTGGCAAGAATCCCTTCTTGGATTCTTCCATGCTAAACCGTTTAAGAACGGTGTCTATGTACATGGATTGGGACAAGCCAAGCAATCTCCTCGATCTATCTCTATAGATCCGTATTCCTAATACGTAGGATGCTTCTCCCAAATCCTTCATCGAGAAACGTGTGGATAACCATACTTTAGTTGACTGCAACATCCCTACATCATTCCCAATGAGTAGTATGTCATCAACATAAAGTACAATGGAAGTCACTGCACTCCCACTAACCTTCTTGTAGACACAAGGTTCCTCCGGGTTTTTCACAAATTCAAACTCTTTGATAGTTGTGTCGAACCTTTTGTTCCAACTGCGGGATGCTTGTTTCAATCCATAAATGGATCGCTGGAGTTTGCAAACCTTTTGCTCATCTCCAGAAGATATGAATCCTTCCGGCTGCGCCATGTAAATTTCTTCCTCAATGTCCCCATTAAGGAAAGCGGTCTTCACATCCATTTGCCATATCTCGTAGTCATACCACGCAGAGATGGCCAGCAAAATCCTAATGGACTTAAGCATAGCAACTGGAGAGAAGGTTTCCTCGTAGTCAACTCCTTGCTTTTGAGTATAACCCTTCGCTACCAATCTAGCCTTGTAGGTCGATACCTTTCCATCTACTCCAATTTTCCTCTTATAGATCCACTTGCAGCCTATGGGAACAATTCCCTCGGGTGGATCTACCAAGGTCCATACCTTGTTGGAGTACATAGAGTCCATTTCGGATTTCATGGCATTAAGCCAATGTCCCTTGTCTGTATCCGATACAGCTTCGTTGAAAGTTCTAGGATCACATCCTTGGTCAACTTCATCAACGAGGAATAACCTATCGGGCGCTCTCCGAGCTCTTTCGGATCTACGCAGCGACGGTTCATGAGGTATATTAGTGGTTTGTTGAATTGGTTCATTATCTGATTGTTGTGCTTGAACTTCAGATTGTGGTTCTCGAACTTCTTCGAGATCAACTACACTGCCCTTTCTATCCGATAGAAATTCCTTCTCAAGGAACACGGCATTTCTCGAGACGAACACCTTAGCCTCGGAAACATAGTAGAATTCGTATCCCATAGAATCCTCGGGATACCCCACAAAATAGCATAGGTCGGATTTTCCATCCAACTTATCTCCCACTAGCCGCTTCACGTAAGCGGGACAACCCCATATCCTAATATGTTTAAACGTGGGTTTCTTGGAGTGCCAAAGTTCATAAGGTGTGGAGTTAACTGCTTTGGTATTAACCCTATTCAGCAAATACACGGCAGTTAGGAGTGCATGACCCCACAGGTATGCCGGTAGCTCGGTGAACCCCATCATAGATCGAACCATGTCTAACAGTGTTCGATTCCGACGTTCGGAAACTCCATTAAGTTGAGGAGTTCCAGGAGGAGTCCATTGAGACAGAATCCCATTCTCTTTAAGATAGTCTATAAACTCAGTACTTAAGTATTCGCCACCACGATCGGATCGTAGTTTCTTAATACGTCTACCGAGTTGGTTTTCTACTTGGTGTCTAAAATCTTTGAACCTTTCAAAAGTTTCAGACTTATACTTCATTAAGTACACGAAACCATACCTAGAATAATCATCGGTAAAGGTAACGAAGTAGTTAAAACCACCCCTAGCACTAACGCTTCGTGGACCACACACGTCTGAATGGATCAAATCCAAAAGACCCTCGGCCCGTTCCATCTTCCTTTTGAAGGGAGTCTTGGTCATTTTTCCTTTAAGGCAGGATACACAAGTTTGAAGTGATTTAACGTCCTCCAAGGAGAACATTCCTTCACTAACAAACTTGTTCATCCTTCTCAAGGAAATGTGACCTAGTCGAGCGTGCCAAAGTTGTGCGGGGTTAAGACTTATATCTTTTCGTTTTGCTGATATAACGTTAATAGGTATTTCACTTGGATTCAGTTCATATAAGTTGTTTATAAGTTGTCCCTTACAAATCATATTTTGTTCCTTTTGTATAATGCAAATCGAATTTCCAAAAACAAAAGTAAAACCTTCATTATCCAAAACAGGAATAGAAATAAGGTTTCGAATAAGTGACGGAACAAATAAACAATTGTTCAAAACAATGGAAAAACTAGAATCCAAAACAGAAAGATAAATTGTCCCAATGGCTTCAGCAGCAACCCTTGCTCCGTTGCCCATTCTTAGGTAGGTCTCACCCACATTAAGCTTCCTACTTCTTGTCATGAGCTGCAAATCATTACAAAGATGTGAGCCACAACCAGTATCCAATACCCAAGCAGAAGATTTAACAGAAAAATTAACTTCAACTTAATATGTACCCTTTTCAGAACGTTTCTGATCGAGGTAAGCCTTGCAGTTGCGTCGCCAATGGCCCTTCTTTCCACAATGATGGCAAGCGTCATCAACTTGCTTGGTGACCTTGTCATTCTTAACTCCGCTCGACTCGCCCTTCTCAAGTTTCTTGTTCGGGCCGAAACTCCTTTCTTTCCTTTTCTTCTGTAAAGAACCTTTCTTCGCAGAAGGAGCAACTAGGAGAACAGATTTCTCCTTCTTGATCGTGGACTCATAGCTGACCAACATGTTCAACAACTCATCCAATGGTGGATCGAGCTTGTTCATGTTGAAGTTCACTATGAACGATTCATAAGAACTAGGAAGGGACAGTAGGATCAAATCCACCGAGAGCTCGGCCGGGAGGGTGACATCAAGGTTCACCAACTTCTCAAGGAGAGTGATCATCTTGAGACCGTGTTCGTGGACCGAAGCCCCTTCACGCAGCCTCATGGTGATCAACTCCTTGGTAGCTGAGTACCTCGATGCCCTAGTATTCTCACTGTACATGCTTTCAAGATGGTGCTTGATATCATAAACATGCACGTGATACTCATACTTCCTCGCGAGCTCTGGCACCATGGATGCTAGCATGTAGCACCTCGCATGGAGGTCGTCCTTCTTCCATGCCTCGAAAGTGGCAGTCTCGTCAGCAGTAGCAGTTGCAGGAAGAGCAGCGGGGGGACGTTCATTGAGCACATAGAGACGCTCCTCGACTTGGAGCACAAGTTCCAGATTGCGAAGCCAATCCAAATAGTTTGGACCGGTGAGTTTGTTTTGGTCGAGGATTGAGGAAAGGGGATGTTTGGACATTGTTGCTGAGAAAATTTTAAGAAGACAATAATTTTAGAGTTTAGTTCGTAATAATCGTTACAATTAAAATTTTGGACTTTTATGTTTTAATTGTTCTCCCACTAATTTTATCGAATTCCACCACCCTCTAGCAGACAATCGAGAAAACTTATTTTTCTTTTATGGGCTTTAGGTCCAATAGCGCTAATGTAACCCGTAGTTAATCTATCCCGATTACATAAGCCTAAAGGTAGAGTACTATCAATCACATCACTATGTGACCCTAAAGATCGATTTACCTCACACTTGATAATGACCTAAGTTAATCTAGCGAATATCAAAATCTTCGTGTGTCAAGTCTAGCCTACCAATATGAGATGTCATAGATCCAACTATATCAAACTAATGCAATCCCTAGTTAATCTAGCCGACCACATTAATCCAACATAATTTTATCTATGACCGTATCTCCATCTAATGTCAATTAAATTACAGCTTATCCCACAATAGCACTCCCCGCTAACACGGCTTACTGCACTATCATGAGAGGCTACACATAATTTAATTGTTGGTAGAAGGAAAGAAAAATTCAACAATTTAGTTTTTCTTTATAGCTTGATAATTATTCTTGATTAAGAATGAGGGATTTTATTCATTAAATCTTATTAGCTCATCGGAAGTTTTAGGTTATGATCGTTTGTGATTCCTACAACTATGTTCTCTAGGTATGTGGAAACGCATATTGATCCTAAGAGAGACATACGATCATCATCGTACTTAATCACAATTATTCATCTCATGAATTATTTAATTAATACGATAAATTGCAAATATAATTAACGGACCTCCTTCATTCATAAATCATTCAAATAAGAATGAAGCCCATTAATTATTTGCCATCTAATTTGTGTTCCATTAATTAAACTAATTTAACGATTAAATTAAATAATTAATCCAACACTATTCTTTGAATTCAAATTAAATTAATGGATCAATTATCTAATTTGGGTTTAATTGATAAATAATTTCAAAAATTAAAAATCAATTAATTTTTAATATTAATTTCAGAAAATCAATAAAACAATTTTTTTTTTTTTTTTTTTTTTTTTTTTTTTTTGTTGCTGACCGGACCGGTCGGACCGGTCCGACCGGACCGGTTCGGTCAGCTGAAAAACAGCACCAAAAATCGAATTTTTCAAAATTAAAAATTTTTATATTTTCTGAAATATTCAAAATATTTAATTAATATTAAAACACCCAATTAGATAACACCAATAATTCAACAATTCAACAAATCGAAGCATGCTTTCGAAAACGATAAACACGTTGACAAATAAACGATTAACCCGTGGCTCTGATACCACTGTTGGGGATCGTGCATGTATACGCAGCGGAATTTAAAAATTTTAGATCGAACTAGTTTCGATTACATGCAAAAACTAATCACATAGTCAACGTACCTTAACGCCTCCGCCATACATATGGTAATTATCGATTTAATTGAAAAACACGTAAAACCGAAAATTACGAAACATGCTTATACTTCATTTCACAAAATCGAAACATGTAATCACGTATTACTCATGCTCGCAAATTAATAATCATACAAACATGTTCGAATCGAATTACGAAAGTTCCGATTTAATTACCTCTTGTAGCGTGCGATTTCGACGAATCGAAATCCTAGAACGAGTCACGTACAAGCTGCTAATTACCAATCCACGGGGCTGCAACTCACGGCTGGACCAAGCTGATCCAGCAAGCGACGAACGGCGGTGAACGGCAGCAGCAGCGGCGGCGCGTGAGCGGCGTAGCGGCGCGTGCGGCGGTGCGTGGATTCGTCGGGGCAGCAGCTCCTCTCCAATTAGGTTTCACCTCGTATTTTCGACCCACTCGAACTGCAGCACTAGATGTAAACGAGTTAGATAACAACAAGAATAAAACGAAGGAAACGAGAGGAGAAAACCGGCGGTTTTCCGGCGGTGGTCGGCGGTGGCGCGCCGGGGCAGCAACGGCCGAAGAGGGGAGCGGCTAGGGCTTGAGCGGCTAGGGTTTTGTGCTGAAAATCTGATCTCAAACTCTTGTTTGAGGTCTATTTATACCTAGGGTTTTCAACCCTAGCGGGCTTAAGTCATTGGGCTTGACCCACTGATGCATTAAACCCATTCCCTCGTCGGCCTCGTTTCTAATAACGATCGTTCACAAAATTATAACAAAATTATATTTGTGACGAGCTCAAAGTCCTCGTCGATACGAGTGCCTCTTCGAAATTTCCAATTTCCAAAATTGGAAACTTCCACTTTAGTGGTCCTGCTAAATCGGGAAACTTCCCAATTTAGAAACTTCACTAAATTCCGCATTTCTCTCTTTCTCCACGTTTATTCTGATTCGCAATTCACAATTACGAATCTTGGATTCAATCATATTGACATCCAATCGTTCAAAGATTAACACATTAATCTATGCTTGTTGTTATCAAGGATCTATATTACACGAGAAGTGTGACCCTCAATGGTTCAGGTGTATGCTAGCCGTGGGCTCACAACTCTTTGTGATTCGAACAACACATTGTTCTTATATGAACTCCTCCCAAGAGTCCCGATTAGAGTAAAACTCATTTTACCTAATCCCCGATCAAATCGGTGCCCAACGAATCAAGATTGGCGTCTAGCAACTACGCATCATGATTCCCTAGATACAAGTGAAGTGCCTGCAAGAACCTTATGATATAGTTAGCGTACAGTACGATCCCTTCGTAGCACATGTCCCGATTGAACTAGAGGCATTGGTTCACCGAGACCTCTTATAAAGTTCAATAACCGTGCGAACGTTCTAGGTATTATAAATCCGTTCGTGTGCGACTTAGGGAAACACATTTCCCTAATCACCCCACTATCAACTCTGGCCAGAGATTCCATGGATTATAAACCGTCAGAACACACAGGACATCCATGACTACTCAAGCGCTCGAATCCCCTACTACAATGCACAGACTTCACACTAGATTTCGGATTGCACGAACGTTGGCCCTTGGAGCGGTCCGCGGTGGGACTCAGGGACAGGTCACGATACAATCGGTCCTCTAGTGAAGTCACGGTGATGTCTGGGTCTTAAGGACTAATGGTGTACAACTATATCTTAGAAACCTATTACTCGATGAATGAGAACCACTTATAGATTTCTAGGGCGAGGGAGTTCAGTGAACTCATCCAGTATGAGCACCCACTCAAGTATGCCGATGTCACAACACCGAGGACTGATGAGACGCAGTACACATACACTAAGTGCTAGTCTCAAAAGGGAAAGGCCGGTATCCTCATTATTGGTGTAACCCATCGACTAGGAACAAGGTTTAACAGTTACATTACATTGCTGAGTTATCTCACGATTCTACTAGATCAACTCACAGTAATAGAGTAACTCGTTAGGACTATATCTATGCTGCTTGCATGGGATAACAGATATAGAATGCCAAATAAGATATTTATTATTACGAACGAAAAACGATTATTTTATTACAAGGAAAAGAGAAAGACCACAGCCACAAGTTGGCTTGCCGGTCACCTACTCTAACAGTCTGGGTCTTAAGGATTAATGGTGTACAACTATATCATAGAAACCTCTACTCGATTATTGGGAACCACTTAGAGATGTCTAGATTGAGGGAGTTCAGTGAACTCATCAACTTATGAGCACCCACTTATGTATGCCGATGTCACAACACCGTTGACTGATGAGACGCAGTACACATACACTAAGTGCTAGTCTCGAATGGGAATTGGGAATGGTCGATATCCTCATTAGGGGCGTAACCCGTTGACTAGGAACCATGTTTAACAGTAACTATACTTAACTAAATAATCTCACAATTCTACTAGATCTATTTATAGTAATTAAGTAACTGTAAGGACTATATCTATGCTTATGCAAGGGACAAAGATATAGAATGCCAAATGGGGTATTTATCATTAATACGAAATAGATTATTTACGAGTAGCGTGACAAAATACAACAATTAGTTGGCTGTTCGTTCACCTACTCTAACAAAAAGAGCGTGGAAAATCAGCTCCACTTGAAGAAGAAACTCTTTCGCTTAGATTATTGCAAAGGTACGACAATGGTTGAGCATCTTGATAGTTTTAATAAAATTATCACGGATTTGCAAAATCTCGATGTTGAAATAGTCGATGAGGATAAAGCTAGCCTTGCTTTTGTTAAATTTTTGTCAAACCGAGGGTATCGGCTGAGTTCAGTTACAAATGTTCGATGGAACTGTCCGAAAGCTTGAGGGCGTTCGCTATGTGCCTGGTTTTAAAAAGAACCTAATCTCTGTCGGAGTCTTGGATTCAAAAGGCTATCACATCTCTCTGCACAATGGTATTCTCAAAGTTGTCCGAGGTGCATTGGTAGTGCTCAAAGCGACCAAGAAAGGAAACCTACACTTCCTTAAGGGAAGGACAATTGTCGGACAAGCAGCTGTGGAAAATTCAAAGGAGCCCGACACCTCGAAACTTTGGCACATGCGACTTGGACATGCTGGTGAGAAGCCGCTTCAAACCTTGGTGAAACAATGAGTGATTAAAGGGGTTAAGTCCGGTTAAATCAGCTTTTGTGAACATTGTGTTTTCGGCAAACAAAGAAGGGTGAAGTTCGGCACATCAATACACCGAACTAAAGGCATACTTGACTACGTTCACACCGATGTATGGGGCCCGACGAAAATTGCTTCTCTTGGAGGAAAAAGGTGGTTTGTCACCTTTATCGACGACTACTCAAGACGAGTTTGGATGTACCCAATGAGCCACAAGGACGAAGTCATGAAAATCTTCCTTTAGTGGAAGAAAATGGTGGAGAATTAGAGTTGACGCAGAATCAAGAAATTGAGATCAGATAACGGTGGAGAGTACAAGTCTGATCCATTTCTTGAAGTATGTCGAGAAGAAGGAATTGTTCGGCACTTTACAGTTAAGGAAATCCACAGCAAAACGGCGTCGCTGAAAGAATGAATCAAACTTTAGTCCAAAAGGCTCGTTGCATGTTGTCCCAAACAGGCTTGAGCAAAGCATTTTGGGCGGAGGCAATCAACTACGCAGTTCACCTTGTGAATCGGTTACCTACAGTTGCAAACGGAGGTCAAGTTCCACTTGAAGTTTGGTCAGGTGAACTTGTTAATGATTATGATCAATTGCATATTTTCGGTTGCCCCGCTTATTATCATGTTTCGGAATCTAAACTTGACCCTAGAGCCAAGAAAGAAATTTTCATGGGTTTCAGCACAGGAGTTAAAGCATATAGGTTATGGTGCCCCGAGTCAAAGAAGATCATCAAAAGTCGAGACGTGAGTTTTGACGAATCATCCATGCTATTGAAAAAGATCGATAAGGAAAATGAAGTTCCTAAGCAACCTAAGAAGGTCACTATTGCTCATGTGCCTGTTATTCCCGTAGAGGAATCTTGCCAAAAAAACGAAACCGAAGATGAAGAAAACTCCAAATAGGTGGAGGAGAATTTCGAGCAGGTGGACGAAAGGCCCGAGGAAGAGATTCAAGAGCCCGAAGTAGCTGAATCTATTGCAAGGAATAGACCTCGAAGAGAAATTCGAAAGCCAGTTTGATTTGATGATATGGTTGCATTTGCTCTTCCGGTAGTCGACGGTCTTCCAAATAGCTACAAAGATGCTATTCAAGGTTCCGAAAGCTCGAAATGGAAGGAGGCCATGAACGAAGAAATGCAGTCTTTGAAAAACAATCAAACTTGGGAGTTGGTACAACTTCCTAAGGGAAATAGAGCTATGGGCTGCAAATGGGTGTATGTAAAGAAAGACGATACGCCCGAAATTTGATTCAAAGCTCGCTTGGTGGCCAAAGGATATGCTCAAAAGGAGAGGATTGACTACAACGAGATCTTTTCTCCCGTTGTGAAGCATTCGTCTATTCGAATATTGTTGGCGTTGGTAGCTCAATTCGACCTCGAGCTTTACCAACTTGACGTCAAAATGGCTTTTTTACACGGAGACTTAGACGAGGAGATCTACATGTCTCAACCCGATGCATTTCGAGTTGCAGAGAAAGAAAATTGGGCTTGTAAACTTTGAAAATCCTTGTACGGCCTCAAGCAGTCTCCTCGACAGTGGTATAAGCGTTTTGACCAGTTTATGGTGAAGCACAAGTACACTCGCAGCCAATTTGATCATTGTGTGTACTTCCGGAAAATCCAAAATGGTTCCTTCATTTATTTGCTCTTGTATGTGGATGACATGCTAATTGCATCCAAGAGCATGGTGGAGAGAGATAAATTGAAGGATCAGCTCAAAAAGGAATTCGAAATGAAAGACTTGTGCGAAGCTCGACGAATACTTGGAATGGAAATCAAGAGGGATCGAAGCAAAGGTACAATTTGGTTATCACAATCTCAATATTTGAGGAAAACTTTGCAGCGATTTGATAACAATGGCTCGACTAAACCTGTAAGTACTCCGCTCGCTTCTCAATTCAAGTTAATTGCTTCTTTATGCCCTAATTCTAATGAAGAACGAAGATACATGAAAAATGTCCCTTATGCTAATGTTGTTGGAGCTTTGATGTACGTGATGATTTGTACGAGGCCCGATCTTTCGCATGCGGTTAGTATGGTTAGCCGGTATATGCACGATCCGGGAAAGGGACATTGGCAAGCTGTGAAGTGGATACTTCGATATCTTCGTGGAACCATATGTTGGTCTAAAATTCCAAAGAAAATAAAATCTCGAGCTTGCTAAATTTGTGGTCGATTATGCAGGTGATTTAGACAAACGGCGATCCACTACTGGATATGTGTTCACTATGGCAGGTGGACCCGTTTGTTGGCGTTCGACTCTTCAATCCACCGTTGCATTATCTACTACCGAGGCAGAATACATGGCGGTCACCAAAACTTTCAAGGAAGCTATTTGGATGCATGGTTTGGTGAATGATTTGGGAATTGCTCAAAAACACGTTGACATGTTTTGTGACAGCCAAAACGCTATTTGTTTGTCGAAGAATCAAGTTAATCATGCCCGAAACCAAGCACATTGCCATTCGTTTTCACTTTATTCGAGAAATTATTGATGAACGTGATGTTCGATTGTTGAAAATTGGAACCACCAAAATCCCGCCGACATGTTAATAAAAGTGGTTACTCGAGATAAGTTGATTCATTGCTTGGACTTGATCAACATTGGATAGACGGTGCACTTGGTGGCAGCCAAAGCCGGTTATGAGGATTTGAGAACTTTTTCCAAGGTGGAGATTGTTGGAATTGGCTAAAGTTTTCTAGAATGTGTCTATTTCTCTCCCATTCAAACACCTTAGTCAAAGTGATGGTTGATGCTCCCAAGATTGATGCTTGGTGTTCCAACTTCATCTAGATTCATCCATTGTTGTAACTATAAATAGACTTGTATAGAGTTTGTAGAAATGTGTAGAAAATTAGAGAGAAATTTGAGAGACACTTGTGAGGAACTCTTGAGAGAAGCACTTTGTAATCCTCTTGTAGTATTTGAGTGAAATACTTGGCTGCCACCCGTGGAGTAGGAGTTTATATCTCCGAACTACGTAAATTATGTGTCTCGTTTGATTTCGTATTTGTGTGAGAGAGTTCTCGTTTATTTTTTCGATTCCGCTTTGCGCAATTGAAAATATTAGGCACAAAAGAAAAAGTATTCATTTGTAACAATTTTAATACATAAAATGCCAAGTGTATTTGTAGACAAAAATGACAACTTGAAGTTATACATATGTTGCAAATGAATGCAAGAGCAAGTGTCCAAGAGGGACACATTGAAGATTGTGATTGGATCGTGAATCCACTAAATGGGTGAAAAATGATTATGGTACACATCTTACCAATTATAGTTGATACATATAAGAGGTGGAGCTATATATGTTGGTCCGAATGGTTAACACCCTTATAAGTGGTGTGAGTAATGTTTAATTAAAGTCTACCAACACTAGTAGCATCATTCTTCATCCTATTACTTATCTTATTCGATGAAAGGATTCGTCTTTAAGACGATGCTGGGGGACGTCTCAACCAATATACATTACTATGATTTGAGACATTTTTGCCAGCTATGGTAGCATAAATAAAATACATATTTGGATGATAAAATCATTGGTGATTATTGCATGTTAGTTTTGTTGATTGTAGCTCGTGTTTTAATCGCCATTTTTGAGCTTGCACTTTTGCGCGAGTACTTTTGTGCATTGTTTTGTACGTCACTTTTGCGCATGTTTTTTTGTGCGAGTGTTTCTGTGCATATTTGTTGATGCGTTTATATTTCCTAGTACTGTAGTTCGTGTTTTTATTATCGTCTTTGTGCATGCACCTTTACGAGGGTTGTTTTTTGCATTGTTTTGTACGTGTATGTTTGTGCATGTTGTTGTGTGCGAAAGTTTTTGTTTATGCGTATTCCTGTCTTGGTATTATAGTTCGTGTTTTCAATAGCGTCTTTAAGCACTCACTTTTATGCGAGTTTTTTTCTGCATTGTTTTGTACATATGTATGTGTATGTTGTTTTGTTCGAGTGTTTTTGTGCATGTTGTTTTGGTCGAGTGTTTTTGTGCATGTTTGTTGATACTTATTAATTTCCTAGATCGTAATTCGTGTTTTCATGAAAATTTTCCGCTTGTACTTTTGTGTGAGTACTTTTGTACGTTGTTTTGCACGTTTTCTTGTGCGAGTGTGTATGTGCATGTTTGTTGATGCGTTATTATGTCCTGGTACTGTAGTTCGTGTTTTTATTACCATCTTTGTACATGTACCTTTGCGCGAGTTCTCATTGTTTTGTACTTGTATGTTTGTGCTTGTTGTTTTGTGCGATTATTGTCGTGCATGTTGGTTTATGCGTATTCATGTCTTGGTATTATAGTTCGTTTTTTCAATATCGTCTTTAAACATGCACTTTTGTGCGAGTTTTTTTCAGCATTATTTCCTAAATATGTTTGTGCATGTAGTTTTGTGCATGTAGTTTTGTGCATGTGTTTTTTTGTATATTTTTTGATGCGTATAAATTTCCTAGATTGTAGTTCGTGCTTTCATGACCATTTTTGCGCGAGAACTTTTGTGCGTTGTTTTGTACGTGATTCTTGTGCATGTTTTGTTTGGCAAGTGTTTTTGTGCATGTTTTGTGATATGTTTTTATGTCCTGGTACAGTAGTTCGTGTTTTTATTAGCATCTTTGCGCATACACCTTTGTGCGAGTTCTTTTCTGCATTATTTTTTACGTGTATGTTTGCGTATGTTGTTTTGTGCGAATGTTTTTGTGCATCTTTGTTTATGCGTACTCATGTCTTGGTATTATAGTTCGTGTTTTCAATATCGTCTTTAATCATGCACTTTTGGGTGGTTTTTCTCATCATTGTTTTATATGTATGGTTGTGCATGTTGTTATGTGAGAGTTTTTTGTGTATGTTTTTTGATGAGTATAAATTTCCTAGATTGTAGTTCGTGTTTTCATGATCATTTTTACGCTTGAATTTTTCCAAGAGTAGTTTTGTGCGCTGTCTTTTACGTATATTTGTGCATGTTTTCTGGTGCGATTGTTTATGTGCATGTTTGTTACCCCGTATTTATGTCTTGGTACTATAGTTCGTGATTTTATTAGCCTCTTTGTGATTGCAACTTTGCGCGAGTTCTTTTTCTGCATTGTTTTGTACGAGTATGTTTGTTCATGTTGTTTTGTGCGAGTGTTTATGTGCATGATTGTTTGTGCGTGTTCATGTCTTGGTATTATAGTTTGTGTTTTCAATAGCGCCTTTCAGCATGCACTTTTGTGCGATTCTTATTCTGCATTGTTTTGTACGAATGTTTGTGCATGTTGTTTTGTGTAAGAGTTTTTGTGCATATTTGTTGATGCGTATTGATTTCCTAGGTCATTGTTCGTGTTTTCATGACCACTTTTGCACTTGAACTTTTGTCCGTTGTTTTTTACGTGACCCAAATACCTTATGCGGAAGAAAAATGGAAACATCCAAAAACAAAGCAATCAAAGGGGTGAAACCGGGACCCGTTACCTATAAAGAAGCAAGACTTTTGGTATGTGAAGACGCCACAATCAATTGTGTAAGATTGATTGATAAGTCGGGGTAACACACGGAATCCTCCGATATGTTCAAAAATTTCTTCAAGAATTAGAGGGAATAATCTCAATTTATTAATCAAAATTCGTCCATAATAAAAGGCCATATTGGCAACCAATTTATAAGTGCTAAAAAGACTTTTTTCACAAGGAAAAAGACTCTACATAAACTATCATAAGGAAACTAATAAATAAACAAACCATAAAGAACTCAAAAATAAGAAAATATAATAAATAGTAAAATAAAAACGCGGATAACCAAATTAAATAACTTGATCTTCAAGTCGACTTCTCAATCACCCTTGTAAACTCATGTAGACATTGGTTGTGCACATACAGGAACTTCAATCTCGATTTAGATACTGCTACTCCTCGAATCTCTGTTCTCTCAAACATGAAAGTTGTAGATCTTTTAGTTGTATTTCTACAAAAAAATGAATCAGCGTAATTGGATGTTCGACGAGAGAGTTATAACCCGAATGGTAAAACTGCCAGAGATAGGCGAGAATCTCATATGCATGAAATTCGACTTGTCGAATGAATTCCACTCTTTATTTTCTTCCAATTCCTCACCATGGAATCTTCAACCATGTCTTTGGGTCTGACTCTTCTTCCAATTCTTCATCTTTGGGCTTATGAGGATTGTATCATACTCCATCTCTTTAAAAGGATGCGTCCTCGAATCCGGACAAATATCAAAAGGAGTATAAACAAAATCAATCTCATGATCGATCTCTCTCTTTGGCAGCAAACCAACACATCTCTTAAACTCAATGGCATCCTTCCAAGTCCGATCTTGATCATCATATGGTTGAGCAAAGACAAAAGATACAAGTGTAACAAGGCCACGTTTCGTCTCAAATGTATATATGCTCCTTGATCCTGCGGGCTTCACCTTACTGTCATACTTCCATGGCCGACCAAGTGCAATGTGGTTAACATGCACATTTACTGTAGGGGAAGGGGCACGTGTACGCAGTGAAAAATAATTTTTTTATTTTATTTATACAAACAAATTTATATAAATAAACATGTGCACATTAATTACAATTAATTGCGTACATTTTCGCTTCCAATCATCGTTTAAGGGGTGAACACGGGCGTGTTTGGGCGGGTTTGAACCAAAAAGGCAACCCGACCCGACATAGGCGGGTTTACAATATGGCAAACCGCACCTGCCTAGTTATGTTTACGAACTGCTCGGTTCGGGTCCTTTTCGGGTTCAGCGGGTCGGGCGGGTTGGCGGGCGGGTTGCAAAATCTAAAACCCCAACACCTTTTTACATCTGAAAAATATCATACAAAAACAAATAAAAAGAAATCTGGGTTTCTGGGTTTCTGATTGTGGAATCTAATGGAGTTGGTGGAATACGACAGCGACGTCGAGATTCTGTATACGAATGGAAATTTGGGATTGACAAATTGTGACAGCCCCTAGGGAAGGTATGATAAACCGATATGGTTCACCTGATGAAAGAGTGGACGGAAGCTCTTAGCCTCTTCGAGTTTCGTATTATACATTTATATATTATCTTTTTCTTTTTCTCCCACTTTTTTTTTTTTTGCAAGTCTTCCTACCATTAGGAATCCATGTGGTATAATACTCATATTTTCGAAGACTTAGAGGCTAGAAGGTCTAGGTGAAGTTTCAAAAGAAGTTTCCGACGAAAGGTTAAGTAGATTGAGAAGCATTTACCTAGCTACCCCATTAACCCTTCAGAGAATCTTAATTGGTGTCACCTTGATAAAACATTTAGTCTATAGAAAGTACTAAACATTCGAACACTCAACATTTGATTTTACGAAAACAAGATATAAATATTAGTTTTGGCATAATATTATACATGGACCATGAATATCAAAAAGGGGTCCATACGAGGAAGAGTTTTTGTCCTTTACCTTAGGGGTGAACATAAACCCGCCGGACCCGACCCGCCCGCCCGACCCGAGCCGACCCGCCCGAAACCCGCAAGGTTTACTTATTAAATTATGGCCAGCAGTTTGATAAGATGGATACCCGCCTCTTATGGGTCGGTTTGCGGGTTTGACAATAAAAACCCGCGACCCGCCCGACCCGCCCCATAAAACTCATATATCTATATATATATTAATCAAGCCTAGGTTATTCATTGAGCAGCCGCGCCTCTTCTTCTCCATTTCTTCATCTGCTTCACTCACAAAATCCAAGCAATCAAATTCTCCAATTGAGCAGGTTATATTATACCAAACTTTTTTCCTTTTTATTTATTCAAACAAATTCGATCCAGAGGGTGAAGATGAGAGAGAAGAGAGACTTAGAAAAACAATCAGAGGGAGTTTGCTATTTGTCGTGAATGGACATTTTTAATTAGAAGAAAATTGCAAGAAAAAGGGTTTATGACAAAAAAATTGCAAAAGGGGGTTTCTCAATAACTGGGGTCCGGGGATTTTTTTTTTGGTGGTAAAAGTTGCACTATTGCAGTAAGGGTTTTTTTTGGAAAAGAAATGCTCGGAGTTTTTATGAATTGATTTATTTAAATTTTGTCGAAGCTTTTCAAGATTTTTCATATTAGTTCAACCCGCTCACCCGCCCGCCACCCGCCCGCCAACCCGCTAAACCCGACCAACCCGACATATGCAGTTTGTGAGTATAAAATGGCAGGTGCAGTTCGCAAATTTTGCAACCCGCCAATGTCGGGTCGGGTTGATATTTTGTACAAACCCGCCCAAACCCGCCCGTGTTCACCCCTACTTTACCTTAAGGATAATAGTACACGTGCGCTACTATGGAAATAGTAATTGTCTTAAGGACAATATACACAAAAGATAAGATTACAAGCATCATAAGTAGATCCTCCATACGAGCCAAAATCCGGAGTCGGCTTCTCGAACCGTCGACTAGTCCAATCCGGTGGAGTTAGTTCTACTAGTACCTGCAAACGGAGAATATCCATATGAGCTAATGAAGCTCAGTAAGGATCTCGAAGGGTATCGAGATTTGAAAATATTGTTCTACTACGTATACATTATATTGTACCATATACGAACAATTGAAATCAATGTAAAGCACATATCTTGATTCTTGTAAACTTTAGAAACCATTTATCGGATCCGATGAGAAATTAATTTCTTTACCTAGATAATAAGAAAATTATTCTGAACCCGTTTTTGGTGGAATTAAACCACCTAACTATAGTATCTATGGTTGAAATACCGGCCCCCCGTATTTCTTCTTATTGTTTCTAAATATTCCATTAACCTCCCCAAATTATTTTATTTATTTCCAAAAGTGGCAAGGTTGAAGTATTTAGAATTTCACATAGGTACACAAGGATACAATTATCTCACAACAAGCCGTGAAGAAATCTAACCACCATAAGACATCACAAATATCAATCAAGTGACAAACAATCACACAAGCACATTAAATCAATTATCACAACAATTTAAACATATAAGATCACTTATACACACATGCATACTCACTGATGCACTCACACAACCGTGTATCATACAAATTATGCATAATGTTATCTTCTAATATATGTATTTCATACATTTACATATATGTACGTATATTTAAATAGACATATATATATATATATATATATATATATATATATATAGCTGAACTCTACATATATATATACATCTTTATGAGTATGTATATATCAGATATAATGATGCCTCAATTTACTAAACTTGACACACTTAAATCACAACTACTAGCTTACCAAGGTGTTGATTAACCAAAGTTTCCAAGCACACCAATTAAACAAGATTTTACATAATGTTAACCAAAATCTGAATTTTCAGCCTTTTAAGAATTTCGAAAAAAAACAGCAAGTTTCTGAATATTACAGTTTCCACCCCAAAGTTTCAAGATTTACACGTGCAACCATACTAAAGATTCAAAATCTACTTTTTCATGAAAAACTCCTAAAATCTGATATTCTAATTCAATAAGTGCAGAAAATGAAGTTAAAAAGTTACTTGAGGCAGAAGTTTTGAAAATTACATATTTTACCCCAAAACTTCTAGATTTATACTTGCATGACCACTAGAAGTTCAAAAATCTAGTTTTTTCTTGCAAGCCTTTTTGAATCAGGATTTTTTGTTCAATAGATACTGAAGAACAAATTTGAAAACACCTTTAGTACTGATTTCTTAAAAATTTACAGATTTGCCCCAAGAATCTTTCGATCTCCACATGCAAGACCATTAGAGGTCCAAAACTAATTTTCTTGCAAAACTTCTTTAAGTCCGGAAATTTTGTTCAATAAATGCTAAAAAAAAGGATTTGAAACATACGTAGGACTGACTTCATTAAAATTGCGAATTTGACCCGAAACCTCTAGATCTTCACATGCATGCCCCTAGTTTTTACCAAAATTGAAATTTCTTCAAAGTTCCTTAATAAATCAAAAATTTCTTTGTAAATCCCCTTTTTCTCTAAATGACTTGAATCTGCCATAGATGTATTTTGATCATACATGCAATGATTTAAAAACACAAGAATGAACAAAATAAGCATGAAAATGGAAGAACAACACGAAACAAGAGAGAGAGAGGTGTCTTTTAGATTATTTTTGAAATTATTTTCTTGATACTTGATACCTCCATTTGCAGCAAGGATTTCGATTCCTTACCTTAAAATAGAAAGGAAACAAAAGCTAGCCGAAAGGGAAGAGTCCTTGAGGTCCTTCAAGGGAAACCGAAGGTTAGAGAAAGAGGGAAAGAAAGAAGAAGGTTTAGAACTCAAATGGAACTCTTACCTCTTCAAGCATGAAGATTTAACCAAGCTACTTTGATGGAGAATGACACAGTATAGATTTCAAGGTGAGAGGTGTTTTCATTTGTGAAGGGACACCATGTATTTATAGTGTTTTTGGAGTATTCAAGTGCAAGGGTTAGATATGGAATTCTCATCTTTTGGTTTGAGAAATATCTTGATGGTTTTGGGGTGGCTCGAGCTTGATGGAGGCTGACGGCAATGGTGGTTTCGGTGATTTGAGCAAAAGAGAGAGAGGAGAGAAGGGAGAGAGAGAGCCGAAGGTGTGAGGGAGAAAGAGGGAGAGTCTCTTGGGTTTCTAATAGGCATGCTTGAGGTGGAGTGTGGGTTTAGACTTAGTAGGTAATAGGCTAGGCTTATATTATATTTTAATAGCCTAATTATCCCCCCCCCCCCCCCCCTTAAACACACACACACACGGTATATCCTACACACATATATGGCTATCATGTTTCATGGCATATGTGATGAGTATACCAAGTTATAGCATGCATATATAAATCACACGTACACCTTTACGCACATAAGGTCACACATTCAATTAAACATCTATCAATTAAGCACATAATAATTCATGTATAGCCCTACTATTAGCAGGTACTTAAAATTCATGTGGCATGGAATTTAATGTTAGTAAATCTAGCGTTTTGAAAACGTGGGGTGTTACACAAATCACCATCCGATAAACATCAACAACTCTTATGGTGGAAGAAGAGATAATGGTGGCAGATATACCACCGATTTGAGTAGATTTAAGTGGTGAGTTACTGGTAAAACATTCATTGACTTCTGCGCTCTTCAATTGAAGATAATAATTAAAAAATTATGGAGGATACATGTACATTTTGGGAGTAGAAGAAATATCTCCAAGGAAAATGGCAAGTGAAGTTGAACCCCTCTATTCAGAAGAAGCGGCAGAATGCACTTGAAAACCTAAACCCTAGATATGATACATATATATATACGGGCGGGTTGGGTTGTGGGCGGGTTTCTAAAATTAAACACGAGAACCGACCCATTAAAGTTCGGGTGTCAAAATTTTAACCTGCTACCCAAAGTTTTAAAATCAGAACTGGCGGGTCTCGGGCGGGTCGGGCGGGCGGGTCGGGTTTGGCGGGTTTATGAACACTCCTAATAAACATGCTCGCATATATAATTAATTTAAATAGTATAAATTAAATCATCATAGCATGCTCACAAAATTAAATCAAATAATTAACATGCTCAACGAACATTTCACATAAACACATAATCGAACATATAGATTCATGTGATTCAATAATCAATTAGACATACATTAATCTCAATTAATATAAATTAACTAATATATATTAATTAAAGAAAACAAGCATGTACCCTTGAAGCGTGAATCAAACAAAGACTTGAGAACATGACTAGATGCTCTTCCCACTCCTACGGATCCAACAAGCGGTGGTAGTGCAGCGATCGAAATAGTTTTCTGATCTGAAATTTCAGGCCTGCTTCGACTTCAGTATCTGTATGATTATTGACTGGATAGACAATTCATTTATCAGCAATGTTGATCCATGAGTCGTGAAACTTCTGTCCAAATTTCACATCTGTCCGATCATTGGTCGATTTATGGCGAATTTTCCCGCTGGATTGCGCAGAAAATCCGAGAGCAGATTTTCAGATATCCTTCTCACATTACCGGCTTGTGGCGGCGCGTGGAGACGACTCTGGTGGCGGCGATGGCGGCATAAGACTCTTCCTCCTCTTAGGTTTCACCTTTTATATTCTATCCACTATTCACGCAGCACTAGATACATGATAGGCCAAGTAAAACGAAGAATAATGAGGGGAAAAAGAAGATGTCGACGCGGCGGGGACTGGCGGCGGCGCGGCGGCTGGTGGCGGAGGTAGGGTTTCGGCTGCAAGGTGGGAAGCTAATGGAGAGAGACAGGCTAGGGTTTCATGCTTGTGTTGTGCCGTTTTTGTGTGTCTTTCACAAGACATATAAATCATATTTATATGCTCCTTGTGAAAACCCTAACAGGCTTAAGTTGGGTTAGCCCAACAACTTAAGTCCACTCTCTTTCTCGGCTCGTTTATAACAAACGAATGCTCACAAAATATAACAATTATATTTTTATAACGAGCACAAAATTATCATCGATACAAGTACCACTTTGCAATTTTCAAATTTCTGAAATTGGAAACCCTAATTTAGGACCTACCAAATCGGGAAACTTCTCAATTTAAAAAGTTCACTAAATTTATGTCGAATTATTTTCCTCTACCTATTCTAATCCATAATTAACAATTACGAATGTTGGAATCAACCACATTGATTTCCAATTACACTAAGATTAACTAATTAATCTTAGTTCGTTGCATTTAAGGATCTCAAGTACACGAGAAGTGTGACCCTCGATGGTTCAGGTGTAAGCTAGCCATGGGCCCACAACACATTGTGGTTTAAACTCGTCCCTAGAGTTATAATTAAGATGAAGCTAGTTTCAACTTAATATCCCAACGAATCCAGATCGGCGTCTAGCAACTACGCATCATGATTTGCTAGATAAAAATGAAGTGCCTACAAGAATTGTGTGATATAGTTCACGTACAGTACGATCCCTTCGATACATATATCCCGATTGAACTAGATGCATTGGTTCATCGAGACCTTTTTATGAGTTCAATAACTGTGTGGACGTTCTTGATTATATAATCCGTTCGTGTTTGACTTAGAGAAACACATTTCTCTAATCACGACACTTTCAGTTGTGGCCACAGACTACATGGATTATAAATCGCAAGAACACACAAGATATCCATGACTCATCAAGCGATCGAATCTCCTACTACAATGCACAGACCTTCCACTAGATTGCGGACTGCACGAACACTGGCCCTTGGAGCAGTCCTCGATGGGACTAAGGGATAGGTCACGATACAGCTGGTCCTCTAGTGATGTCACGGTGATGTTTGAGTCTTAAGGATTAATGGTGTACAATTATATCATAGAAACCTCTACTCAATTATTGGGAACCACTTAGAGATCTCTAGATTGAGGGAGTTCAGTGAACTCATAAACTTATGAGCACCCACTTATCTATGCCGATGTCACAACACCGTTGTCTGATGAGACTCGGTACACATACACTAAGTGCTAGTCTCAAATGGGAAATGTTGATATCCTCATTAGTGGCATAACCCGTTGACTAGGAACTACGTTTAACAATTACTATACTTAAATAATCTCATGATTCTACTAGATCTATTTATCGTAACTTACTATAACTAAGCTTATGCAAGGGACAAAGATATAGAATGCCAAAATGTATTTATCATTAATACTAAATAGATTATTTACGAGTAGCGTGAGAAAACACAACAATTAGTTGGCTCTTCGTTCACCTACGCTAACATTTACCACATCGCCTAATAAACCATATTTCAGCCATTGAAGTGTACATGAACGTGGGTGTTTTGTAGCTCGAAGCCCCATTGCGTCAAACCTCTGTATGTAGAGAATGACTGAAGCATCTCTCTAGGAACCGCCATCTCGTCAACATGCACAATGCGAGTGCGCACTTTGTTTAGCTCGACGTTAACTTCGATGCATGGCTAGATCATATCATTCTCCACCTCTTCAAAAGGATTCGCCCTCGAATCCGAACCTTCTTTTTTTTCCCCATCGACGTCGACCTTAATATTCTCAATTACTTCTTTCTCAACTAGTGCATCATCACTCCCTAAATAGGCTACAATGTTCTCATTCTCAAAAGCTTTACGAGTATCATCCTTTTCAGGTGATGGTAAAGTATCAGCCTTTCGTTTCAATTTCTCGTAGTCCGACCACAAATTCATGAATGGCTTGTTTGAACACTATGGAGGAACATGGACAAAAAAAACACCAAAATCATTTAGTATCATGAATTGAATGAGATTGAGAAGATTAATAATCTCTTTCTTTAGTCTCATATGAAGGATCGGACGTGGCCTCTCTTGGTATTGATTCCCTCTCTCGGCTTGATGAAGAGATCTACCGTGATTTTCGACTCTCCGATCTATTTTCTTCTAACTCAGTAGCATGGGATAAATGAACTGATGACTTAGTTAATCTAGGATGATCAACCAACGCTGGCTCGTAATACTTGGAATGACCTCGTCTTGGTCGATCGAATAGTGCCCCTCTTCGCATATAAACTCCTCTTGATGTGGCAACTTTCACACCATATCTTCCATCATCATATACCTCCTTTTCACATTGAGGTAAAATAGGTTTGTGACACGTTGTACGTATGGCTCCGGAATAGGTCGACCCATGTGAAGTTCATTTATTTGATCTTAGAGTCTCTCAAACACCATATATAGGGGTTGTAAGCGTTTCTCCAATGTCGACATCCTAATTTGCTCCATCATTTCTCCTTTACAACCCTCCCGGCACATGGTCAAACCAAAAATTTCCTTGTATTTTTTGTAATGACACTAGCAAAACCTAACTTAGACTCTAAGAAGCTGAAAAACAAAGAACAAAAAATTCATTTTTTTTTTTGGCTTTTTTTTTACAAAGACTCTAGACAACACAACTCAAGAAAAGATGAAATAGACTAGATGACACAAAAAAAATAAAGATAGGCGAAACCTGTTTTGGATGTTGGCTTTGATTACCAACTGATACGAACCCCGTAGAACTTGTTACGAGACCCAAATTGTTGGGAATCAGGCACGTGTACGCAGTGGAAAACAAAAATTTTATGCGAATTAAACGAGTTTAAATCACATAATCACATTCCCGACATATATTAAACAATTAATTGTGTCCCTTTGCGCTCCCAGCGAAATTTAAGAACATACATACATGCGAATTATATAATCGAAATTAAATCAACTAGCATGCTCGCATTAAATCAAATAATCTTGCTCGCAGTAAATAATGAATTTCATGTAATCACATAATATACATAAAATCATACAACATACTTACTAAACGAACATGCATATTTAATTTAAATAAAAACGAATCGAATAAATACGGATTCGAATCTTTACCTCTTGAAGCGTGAAGTAGGCGCACGAGTCGAAGCAAGATTGCCATGGAAACCAATCCGTGCAATCCGGGAGCGGCGGCGACAGCGGCGTGAGCAGCGACGGCGACGGCGCGAACGGCGGCGGCGACGGCGTATGGCAGCTCCTCGATTCTTCGATCTTTCTCCTCTCGGATTTCACCTCGTATACCTCGATCTACTAAAACGTGGCACTAGACACGCAGTAGTTAGAATAAACGGAAAAAATAAACAAAGAAAAGAACTACCACAATTAATCAGCCAAGGAAGGCCGATTTCCGGCGAGTGGACGGCGGCGGCGGCGACGGGAGCCGCGGGGAGAGTTCGGCCGAGAGAGAGAGAGATAGGGAGCGGCTAGGGTTTTTGTGATTAGGGTTATGTTCTCTTGTCTTGTGTGCAAGACCTATAAATCAAGTATTTATAGTGTCTTGCATAAAAGCCCTAACGGGCTTAAGTTGAATCGGGCCCAACAGCTTAAGTTCATTAGTTCTTTTACTCGCTCGTCTCTCTCAATTCGATGATTGGAAAATTGTAACAATTACATTTTCGGAATCATTATAATGTCCTCATCATTACGAGTGTCAATTCTCAATTTCCAACTTTCCAAAAGTGGAAACCCTAATTCAGTGCACTTTCTAAATTTGGAAACTTCCCGATTTAGAAAGTCCACTAAGATGTTCGCCTATTCTTTTCCATTTCTTATTCTCATTCATAATTCCAAATTACGAATGTTGGACTCAATTATATTGACTTCCAATTATGCAAGGATAAAACATTTTTACTTTTGACCGTTCATTCAAAGATCTCATGCGCACGAGCAGTGTGACCCTCGATGGTTCAGGTGTAAGCTAGTCGTGGGCCCACAACCCTTTGTGGTCAAAACTCGTCCCTTAGAGTTACGATTAAGATGAAGCTCATTTCACCTTAATCACCCAACGAATCAAGATTGGCGTCTAGCAACTACGCGTCATGATTCCCTAGATACAAATGAAGTGCTTGCAAGAACCTTTTGATATAGTTAGCGTACAGTACGATTCCTTTGATTCATATGTCCGGATTGAACTAGAGGCATTGGTTCATCGAGACCTCCTTAGAAATTCAATGACTATGCGGTCGTTCTAAGTGTTGTAATCGTTACGTGCATGACTTAGAGAATCGAATTCTCTAATCATCACTTAGTCAGCTCTGGCCAGAGACTTAGAGATTACAAACTATGAGAACACACAGGACATCCAAGACTATTCTAGCGACCCAATCTCCGACTACAATGCACAGACCTCCCACTAGATTTCGGACTGCACGGACACTGGCCCTTGGGGTGGTCCTCGGTGGAACTCAGGGACAGATCACGATACAGTTGGTCCTCTAGTGAAGTCACGGTGATATCTAGGTCATAAGGACTAATGGTGTACAACTATACCATAGATATCTCTACTCGATTATTGAGAACCACTTAGAGATTTCTAGGGTGAGGGAGTTCAGTGAACTCGTCAACTTACGAGCACCCACTTATGCATGCCGATATCACAATACCGTTTACTGGTGAGATGCAGTACATATACACTAAGTGCTAGTCTCTTAATGGGAAAGGCCGATATCCTCATTGGTGGCGTAACCCTTCGACTAGGAACACGTTTAACAGTTATAATACTAAAGTAACTATCTCACGATCCTAACGATCAATTACTAGTACTTGTAATAACTGTAAGCACTATATCTATGCTTGTGACAAAGGGACAAAGATATAGAATGCCAACGTGTTTTATCATTAATACAAAAAAGGTTTGTTTATTACAATAATAAATGGAAAGACCACAGCCACAAGTTGGCTTGTTGGTCACCTACTCTAAAACAATTACCTTATGCGGAAGCAAGATCTAAACATCCTAAAACAAAGGAATCAAAGGGGTGGAACCGCAACCCATTGCTTACAAAGAAGCAAGAACCTTGGTATGTGAAGAAGCCACAGTCAATTGTGTAGAATTGATTGATTAGTCGGGGTGAACGCATAGAATCCTCCGATATGTTCGAAAAGTTCCGAAAGAACTAGAGAGAATAATCTCAATTTATTAATCAAAATTCGTCTATAATAAAAGGCCATATTGGCAACCTATTTATAAGTGCGACTCTTTTTTTCACAAGAAAAAAATCTCCTACCTAAACTATAATAAGGAAACTAATAAATAAACAAATCATAACCATAACGAACTCTAGAATGATAAACTATAATAAACATAAAATAAAAAGGTACATAACTAAATAAAATAACTTGATCTTCAAGTCTACTTCTCGATCACCCTTGTAAACTCGCGTAGACATTTGGTTGTGCACATTAGGGGTGGTAACCGAGCCGAGCTCGCTCGCGAACTCGACGAAGCGACTCGACAAAGGCTCGAACTCGAGCTCGAGCTCTTGAGTTCGAGCTTCGGACGAGCTCGAGCTCGAGCCCAATTTAGTTGTTCAACAGCTCCCGAGCCGGCTCGCGAGCTGCTCTTTTTTTACAATTTTTTTTATATATTATATATATTATTATTATTATCATTATTATTATTATTATTATTATTATTATTATTATTATTATTATTATTATTAATAATAATAATAATAACTAAATAGTAAATAGTCTATGACAATAAATATTTATAGTATTTAAATAGAAACAAATATATAAAACTTAGATAATTCATAATAATATAAAATATTATAACAATAATATAAAAATTAAAAAAAATATAACTACAGTTCATTATTTATTTTATAATTTTTTCATTTTACTATATATAATTCTTAATGAAAATTTTAATTAAAAAAAAACTAAGTGAGCTCGAGCACAAGCCAAAAAAAAAAAAAAAAGGCTCGATGAGCTTGATCTCGGCAAAATGGACTCGAGCCGACCAAAACAGCCGAGCTCGGCTCGTTCACACCCCTAGTGCACATGCAGGAACTTCAATCTCGATTTAGACACTTTTACTCCCCGAGTCTCTCTTCTCTCAAAACATGAAAGTTGTAGATCTCTTAGTTGGATTTCTACAACACTTTGAATTCGCTGTAATTGTACGTCCGATGAGAGAATTATAGCATGAATGGTAAAAATGCCAGAGATAGGCGAGAATCTCGGATGCATGAAAATCGACTTGTCCAATGAATTCCCCTCTTTCTTTTCTTCTAATTCCTCACCATGGACTCTTCAACCAAGTTTTTGGGTCTGAATCTTGTCATTTCGAACATGAACGAATCCATTGAACTCATGCGCTTTCTCTTCTTCCAATTCTTCATCTTTGGGGTTATGAGGATCATATCATGCGTAATTATGTCGTGGTACTTAGTTCATGTTTTCATTAGCGTCTTTGTGCATACACTTTTGCGAGAGTTCTTTTCTGCATTGTTTTGTGCGTGTGTGTTTGTGCATGTTGTTTTGTGCTAGTGTTTTTGTGCATGTTTGTTACGCGTATTCATGTGTTGGTATGACAGTTCGTATTTTCAATAGCGTCTTTAGGCATGCTCTTTTGTGCGAATTTTTTTCTAGCATTGTTTTGTACATATGTTTGCGCATGTCATTTTGTATAAGTGTTTTTGTGCATGTTTGATGCATATTTATGTTCAGATTGTAGTTCGTGTTTTCATGACCATTTTTGTGCTTGCGCTTTTGCGCGAGTAGTTTTGTGCGTGGTTTTGTACATGATTTTTGTGTATGTTTTCTTGTGCGAGTGTTTCTGTGCGATGTTGCTGATGCGTATTAATGTCATGGTACTGTAGTTCGTGTTTTTATTAGCGTCTTTGTCCATGCACTTTTGCCCGAGTTCTTTTCAACATTGTTTTGTATGTGAATTTTTTAGCATGTTGTTTTGTGCAAGTGTTTTTGTGCAGATTTGTTTATGCGTATTCATATCTTGGTATTATAGTTCGTGTTTTCAATAGCATCTTTAAGCATGCACTTTTGTGCGAGTTTTTTCTGCATTGTTTTGTATGTATATTTGTCATGTCTTTTTTTGTGCGAGTGTTTTTTTGCATGTTTGTTGTTGGGTATTAATGCTCTAGATTGTAATTTGTGTTTCCATGAAAATTTTTGCATTGGCACTTTTGTGCGAGTACTTTTGTGCATTGTTTTGTACGTGATTTTTGTGCATGTTTTCTTGTGCGAGTGTTTTTGCGCATGTTTGTTGAGGCTTTTTTACATCCTGGTACTGTAGTTCATGTTTTTATTAGCATCTTTGTGCATGCACCTTTGCGCGAGTTCCTATCTGCATTGTCTTGTACGTGGATGTTGTTTTGTGCAAGTGTTTTTGTGCATGTTTGTTTATGCGCATCATGTCTTTGTATTGTAGTTTGTGCTGTCAATTGCGTCTTTAAACATGCACTTTTATGCGAGTTTTTTCTGCATTGTTTTATACATATGTTTGTTCATGTTGTTTGTATATGATTTTTGTGCATGTTTTCTTGTGTGAATGTGTCTGTGCATGTTTGTTGATGGGTATTTATGTCATCGTACTGTTGTTCGTGTTTTTATTACCGTCTTTGTGCATGCTCTTTTGCGCGTGTTCTTTTTTTCATTGTTTTGTACGTGTATTTGTGCATGTTGTTTTGTGTGAGTGTTTTTATGCATGATTGTTTATGCGTATTCATGTCTTGGTATTACAGTTTTTGTTTTCAATAGCGTCTTTAGGCATGACCTTTTGTGCAATTTTTTCTACTTTGTTTTGTACGTATGTTTGAGGATGTTGTTTTGTGTGATTGTGTTTGTGCATGTTTCTTTATGTGTATTAATGTTATAGATTGTAGTCCGTGTTTTCATGACCATTTTTACGCTTGAACTATTGCGCTAGGACTTTGTGCGTTGTTTTGTACGTGATTTTTGTGCATGTTTTATTGTGTGAGTGTTTCTCCGCATGTTTGTTGATGCGTTTTTATGTCTTGGTACTGGAGTTCGTGTATATATTAGCGTCTTTGTGTATGCACCTTTGTGCGAGTTCTTTTCTGCATTGTTTTGTACGTGTATGTTTGTGCATGTTGTTTTATGCGAGTGTTTATGTGCATGTTTGTTTATGCGTTTCATGTCTTGGTATTATAGTTTGTACTTTCAATAGCATCTTTAAGCATATACTTTTGTACAAGTTTTTTTCTGTATTGTTTAGTACATACGTTTGTGCAAGTTGTTTTGTGCGAGTGTTTTTGTGAATGTTTGTTGATATGTATTCATGTCCTAGATATTAGTTTGTGTTTTCATGACCATTTTTGCGCTTGTACTTTTACGCGAGTACTTTTGTGAGTTGATTTATACGTGACTTTTTTGCATATTTTCTTGTGCGGGTGTTTCTGTGCATGTTTATTAATATGTGGATTATGCTTATTAATATGTTTCTTTTGCATATTAATATGTTGACCGTTCAACAAAGGTAAACATAATAAAAGGCCAAAAAAATTAATATTACTGTGGTTAACAGTATTACCGTCAACCACAGTAATATTATTGTGTTTACAGTAATATTACAATAATAGACAGGAATATTATTACGTTACTCCGTTAATAACTCAAACAAAACAAAAAACCAAAAAGTAAAATAATATTGATGTGGTTGACAGTAATATTATTGTGTTTACAGTAATTTTATTGTCAACGATAGTAATATAATTACGTCGACTAGTCAACAAATCAAACAAAATTAAAAAAAAAATAACCAAAAAAAAGAATAATATTGTCAGTGACTCTAATTGTACTGTCAACGGCAGTACAATTACGTTAATGTACTGTCAGTGACAGTATAATTACGTTAATTTACTGTCAGTGACGGTATAATTACTATTAATGACATGACAATTACGGTCAACGTTTAGCGGCGGGCGTAAAAAAAAAAAAAAAAAAAAAAAAAAAAGTCCGGTCAACGCCGGAAACCGGCGGCAAAAGACATAATTTCTGGAAAAAAAAAAGTTTATAAAAAAAAAGTCAAAATTGGGTTTTTGTGGTCAAAATTGATTAAATTGGGGTTACAATTAAGAATTGGGTGTAAAGGGTTGGGGGTAATTTTGTCATATCCATTAATTTTTCCTTTACTTATATACATATTGAAAGGATGGGCTTATTGGCGAAAGAGATATAGCCCCTGAACCTAGAATGATAAAGATGGTTGGTCAGGGACTTATGCACAAAAATCCATATATATATATATATATATATATATATATATATATATATATATATATATATATATATATATATATATATATATATATATATATATATATATATATATATATATATATCCACTATGTTTGTTTTGCTTGAACGTTATGTTGTTGTTTATCCGAGCAAGAAAGCGAATTAGTAATTATACAGAGTGATTTTCATGTTTACATAGCTGTTATACATAGTGGTTTTCATATTTATAGGACCGACAATTGAGCCGGGCCTAACCGAAGCCCGATGGCTCGGCCCGATTATATTTGAGCCGAGCCTACTTTTTAGTGAGCCGGGCTGAGTTTGAGCCATTTTACTAAATTTGATTTATTTATGAGCCAAGTTTGAGCTTACTATGGCTCAACCCGAATAAAGCCCGACCGATTAGGATAAAATTAAATATATAATATATTTATTATTTTAATACTATGACTCAATATACAAGTTATAACCGTATAAGATTATTTGATTTTGCGAAGAAAAAAGTCAAAATAAAAGGAATTAAGTAGTCACTGAGATTTGAGAATATAAAATGTTTCCCATAATAAGAGTTACTATTTTTTTTTTTTTTTACTTATTTTGGTTTTATTTTCAAGTTTTCCAATAACTTTCAAAGATCGTTTTGGGTTTTTTTTTATTGGCTTCAATGGAGGTAAATCTTGTTCATAACTTATTTTTATAAAAGAAAATTTACTCATTACAATTATATAGTAATGGGGCCCGATAAAAACCCGAAACCCGAAAAAATACATGAGCCGAGCTTGAGCCTAATTCTAATGAGGCCCGATGACATGTGAGCTTGAGCATATAGTAACGAGGCCCGATGGTATGTGAGCTTGAGCCGACCCAAGCTCGGCTCACATGGCCCGATTGCCAGCCCTACATATTTACATAGTTGTTGTGCATAGTGTGGTTTTCATGTTACATAATTGTTATCCACATGGTGGTTTTCGATGAACATGTAGTAAATTACACTAATTTAATAGTTAATTACACTAATTTAATAGTTAATTACACTAATTTAACAGTGTATTACACTAAATTAATGTGGATTATGCTTATTTTATGGTAAATTTTACTTTAATTTTGATAGTGATTTTAGATAAATTTAGTGGTTTTCGATGAGTATGTTAGTGGATTTCAATTTTTTTTTTTAATATGAACCATTTAAAAATTTGAAGAAAAAAAAACATTTTTTGTTTAAATTGAAAAAAAACCATTAAAAAAAATTGGAAAATCATAAACTAAAATTGCGTGAGATATGAGATAGGGGAGAGAATAGGGGAATTGTGTGAGATGGTAGAGAGAATAGGAGGATTTGCAGCATTTTGGATATATTGAGTCAATTGGATTTATAATAAATACCAATTAAAAAAAAGGATTTATCAACAAGTCAAAATTCAATGGAGAAATTTTGTCAGATACTCCTTATTAATTTTTTTTATTATAAGTAGTATAAATATAATAATATTAAGTATAATTAAAAATAACTTGTTTAGTTCATTTCTTTTTTTCATTATTAATTTTTTTATTATAAGTAGTATAGTTAAAAATAATATTAAATATGATTAAAAATAATTTCTTAAGTTAATTTATTTTTTATTTTTAAAAAATTAATTATAGGTAGTATAATTATTATAAAATTAAGTACACTAAAAATTAATTTGTTTAGTAAATTTCTATTTTTTATTATTAAAAATTTACTTATAAGTAGTATATTTTAAATTTCTAATTATTTTTCAGCCCCAAAAAAAATTAATTTCAATTTTGGCCCGTTAAGGAAGCGGACCCGGACTTGGTGCCCACAAGGAACCAACCCTTATTGGAGTTCAAATTCCCACACTGCGGCTTCCAGGATTCGATCATAGGACCTTGTACCAACTTACCACATCCGGAACCAGTTGAGCTATACATATGCACGATGGTAATATTTTCCTATTATTTTGGGTAGTGGTATAATTCCACTCCAATTAATGGAACATATATTCATGCAAATTACGTATTAAAACAATAGCTATAATAAATTATAAACAATTAAACACTAATTCCCTATATTTCTTTACCGTGTTTCTCAGATTTTTTATTTTTCTTCTCCACTTTAACCACCCACTAACTCGTCATGGTAGAAGTTATCACACCATGATCTCCGTTACCAATTTTAGTCTATTTAAACTCATGGAGAACTCCACCAAAAATCACAATTTTTTTTTCCGAGGATCTTCATCTTGCTTATTTAAAATTTTGTGCGTCTTTTTCTTCTTCACCCACATTTTTCAACGTATGTAATTGCTTTCTACAAGTAAACAATACAATTATTTATTTAGATTTATTTTATATGATATGTTTAAATTTCACATCACATAATAGTTGCTAACGATTTTGATTTTTTGTGCAACTCAGGCATAATTTTCGTCCACACTGACTCCCCGTATATTAGTCATATGCCTTCACATAATATTCATCTCTTTCATTATTTGGTTGACTATGATTTTTTTTGTTTTGATAAACCTATTATGTCATTTATTTTTTTATTTTGTAAACTCGTTATGTTTTATCACTTAAGGGTCACCGTCTGTTAATGTTGGAGGCACAACAATTGTTGCAACGTTATTCGTATTGCTTGGCAAATTGGTGTTTCAACTTTCACGGAAAACCTCGCGTTGAATCTGATTTCACTATTGTACAATCCACTAATGTATTTGTAAAAGAATAATCCGAATCAAATTTCTCACGGAGTTGGTTATATTGTGAGGAAATCTCAGCGAACGATTATTTTTTAAGCTGCATATATTGTGACCAAGTGTGAGAACGTCCGAATTCTTTTTATTACGTGGACTGTTCAAAAGAAAATTAATATTACTGTAACACATTAATACTAATTTGTTGACCTAGTAACATAGAAAAAAAAAGTTCTTTTTTTTATGATAAAAAAATAATGTTGTTGATAGACGATAAATGACGGAATAAAAAAATCAACATTAATCAACAATAGAAAACAAATTTAAAAAAAAAAACAGTAATTAATTGGTGAAAATCAGGTCAATATACTTTTTTCGTTAAAATTGGGGTCAATAGCAATACTGGTTAAATTAGACTTTGAAAATGAAATTAGAGCAAATTAAATGTTAAGAGGTATTTTAGTCTTTGGTAGAGTTGATCTCC
Source organism: Erythranthe guttata (assembly GCF_056151865.1). Lineage (NCBI taxonomy): Eukaryota > Viridiplantae > Streptophyta > Magnoliopsida > Lamiales > Phrymaceae > Erythranthe > Erythranthe guttata. Next base: position 11,036,531 of record NC_142536.1, read on the forward strand.
CCAAAATAACTTTAAATATTTTTGCAATCGATTTGTACATACCAATAGTGCAAAGCAGTAGTGCAAAGTTCGTTCAAAGAAAAACATCAACATAAATAGTGTATGACATCAAACATTAAATTTATTGATTATTAAAGATTAACTCAATCATAAAAAGAAAAATCCAACGATATGAGTTGCTACTTGCTAGACCATGATAACGTTACATGATAAAAAAATAAAAATTATGAACACATAAGAAATTATATACATAAAAATATTCAAAATGTAGTATTAGGTCGCTAATCTTTAAAGCCCACCTTGACTATCTTCTCACTTTTATCCTGCATAAAAACACGGAACCAAAATAATAGAGGATTAATTGAAAAAATAAATAAAAAAAATTTGGGGCTGAATTGATTCAAATAATGGGGTCGAGAAAAATACACGCTCGTGTTTTAATAAAGATAGTAAGAATTATAAATACAAAGTACACTTATCAGAAATGAAAAGCATATTATTATTAATTGTTGGTCGACGACAATGTAGACAAGAGTTAAAAAAAATTATACACAAACAAAAATACGATAATTATTACAAAAGAAAAAGCTAAATTCTAACGGGACAACGATGCAGCAGTAGATAAAAAAGCAGAGAAAAAAGGCACAGTCTCATAGATTGATTTTGAACAAGGTGGAATTTTGTGGGATGAATGAATTTGTAGGTGTTATATAATTGTGTTTGTATGATGAAAAATGAAAATATAAATTAAAGATGGAAATAAAATCAATAACATTAAAAGCAATAGGAAAAGACCTATTTTTTTGAATTTGAAATTGTTTGACATTCAATAATGTGTTCCATAATTAAAAAAAAAACGTTGCATATTTAATAGTGTGAGATAAATATATCAAATAAAATCATTTTAATATATTCCATATTAAAGTAGTAGATTTGTATATTATAAAGGGGAAATTTGCTATAGGTCCTCCTATAAGAGTTTTTATATGTATAAATCCAATTATTAATTCTCTATTTTTATTATATTTATTATATTTATAGTGTCTAAAAGACCCCTAATAAAATATGGAAAATAAAACTCTCTCTACCAAATAAAATCTCCGAAATCTCTCTACCAAATAAAATTTCTCAAAACTCTCTACAAAATCAAATTCCCCCAAATCTCTCTCTCTCTCTTATCCCAATTTTAATTAAAAAACAAGTTAATTCGTGAGAAAAAAAAATATTTCTGCAAAAATTCAAACTCTCAAACTTCATCAAATACAAACGTCAAAAACGCAAAAAGCAGACACCAACTAAAAAAATATAATATGTATTATTTAACAGCAAACAACATACTACACTCGACCAAATGCAAACAATAAAGTGCAAAGTCGAATATGCATCATCTAAGTAAACAGTAAATTCAAAATATGATTAACATCATCTAAATTCAAACAAAACAAAAAAAAAGTTAATTTAAAAAAAAATACACAGTACGCAAATGCAAAACACAACAACAAAATCTTCAATGCCAAAAAATAGAATTTACAATTCTCAAAAAACTATTATTACGGATTGCTATTTGCAGTTTTCAATTTTATGTTTCAAATTTAGTTTGTCAATTTAAATTATTTTGGGTGTTTAGTGAAGCGAAAAATAAATAAAAAATGCAACAAAAAAATATAAATTCACTATACATAAATTTAGAGAGAGGGGGAGAAACAAATAACTAACATTTTGTAACCAAGGAGGTGTTTGTTGTCGACCAAGAGATAATCTCATAATGTAAAGCTCCCTTCTTCTTTCATATTCCCTTATACAAATCATTTGGATTATTGTCTATGTATTTCTTCAACAAAAAACAAAAAAACATAATTCGAAAATAAAGAAAAAACAAAAGGTTTGAAAAGAAAGAGAGAGTAACGAGAGAGACCACGAAAAAAAGAAATGTGAGATTATAAATAAATAGAGACCTGAGATTGCAGATAATGAGAGAGCAATATGTGGACTTTGTTTCTTAATTAATTGATGGTGTTTATGTCTATATACTAACAATTTTATTCAATCTATATTATTATTTTGAGTCAATGGACATACACCTATATTTATCTAACAACTTGGATCCCCACCTATATAAGTTTAAAATAAGGGGTGTCTATCCTATTTCCCCATTATAAAAATGTTCTATGCCATAATTATAATTAATGTAATTAACTTAATTAATGATTGAATGTAAATAACTTAATGATGATATGTTTTTTTATGATTTATTTTCACCAATGAAATGGCCTCATAATATGAAATTGAGGACATGTTATCAATTGAAATTGCCAAATGTCAATCAATTAAGGGTGGAATTCATCGTTTATATATTATATAGATATATAGATATAAATTAATAAAATAAAATAAACAAATTTTATAAAGTAATACAGTATAATTGATCGAACGTATAATAGAAATACGCAATTTCAAATTATTATTAACAAAAATTATTGTATATTTATTAAACAACAATTTAAAAATAAAAACATTTTTTTAATAATTTTTTTATTGAATGGATATTCGAATATTCCAAAATATTAAAAATTAAAAAAAAACAATTGTATTCCTTTATTTTAATATTTGAATATTAAAAAAATGCTTTTTTCTGAAAATTATTAGAATATTCGTAAAAAAATTGAGTATACTGAATTTTTTTTAAAAGATTACCAATAAAAAAAATGTTTTTTTCTGAAAATTATTTGAATATTTGTAAAAAAATTGAGTATACTGAATTTTTTTAAAAAGATTACCAATAAATATAGGTTGATATATGAAACTATAAATAAGATTTTTTTTTCCGAATTTATAAAATATTAAATTTGGTAATAATATATATACATGTGGTAAATGTTTAAATGAGTGTACAAATGTTAAATAGGAAACAACTTAAATACATACCAAATTAAAAATGACAACTAACCAATTGAGGGATCCACCTCATCAATTGAACTCCAACTAAGCAATTTTGATGAATGACATAGACATTTGCTACATGTCATTCATATAGGGCATATATCCTCTTTTTATATTATATATAGATATATAGATGATTGCAATTAGTGGAATATTTACATATTGATTTTTCTATTGTGGTTCTGAACACGACCTTGATTAATTTTGTTTATATATTATAATTTTTATTATCATTTATTTAATGCATTTATCTTAGTTTTTTTTTTTTAATATTCCCATATGCAACGCCCGAGACAAATTACTAGTGGAAAATAATATGATATAAACCCATTTGACTTTCTTTCAAGACTTTTGCCTACACTCAAATACCAATCTTAATTAGCGAAACCCCCCTAGTAAGTGCGAGAAGACTAATTTACCCTTATTAGTAGTGTTTTAAAATCAATGCAAATATTCATTCAAGATCTGTTTTCCACATATTCTCTCTCCATATATCTCTCTTTCCTTCTATCCCTCATAATTTCTCTCTTCTTTTTTTTCTTAGATCCGTAACCACCGACGTCACTCTCCTTCTTCCAGATTTACACCACCATTATCATCATCCTTCTTCCTTTTTTTCACACCACTACCGTAATCCACTAAGCCTAGCCACACACCACCCCTTGCCGGACTGATGCATGAGGGAGAATGCCGACGAAAATTATGGGCCCCTAACGTCGGAAACCCTATCTCTCTCCTCTCGATCTCTCGCGATGTCAGCGATAAAAGGCCGACGATGGTGTCCGGAGAAAGGATGCAAACGAGCTAGCAGTGATTATGCGGGAGGCGATGGGGGGGAGGTTAGGGCAGGAAAATTCAGTTGTGAAGGAACAACCGTTGTTGTTGAGTCCTCTGCTGCCGCCGCGAGTTCGGTATCTTTCTCTCTATTCGTCTATCTCTTCTCGATCTTAGTCTATTTTCTGGTGTAAAATTAAGTTCGAGCCAAAAAAGACGATGATGTTGAAGAAGATAGGTAAACAACAAGCCAATTGGAGAGAATCCATTCTGTACACATATATAGTCATACATACTCGTACATAGTCATATATAAGATCTGTATGTTTTTTTTTTCTAATGTACAGTGATGATGATGGTTGTTTTTATTTGAAGAATTTATACATGTGACTTTTTGGATCTATTTCTGTGGCTACTAGTTGATTTGTAATAACAAGATTCAAATTTTGATTTTTTGTGTAAATGTTCATTGTATTTTTTTCGTAAATATGACTGCACTACACTATATAATCGGTTTCTTTAAGTTGAAACTGTAAAAAACAACAATATAAAGAAATAATATGACTACAATTGATATAGTCAAATTATACTATAGTCATATTCAACGGTAGTCGTATTCGGCGAAGTAAACTTACAAGGGAATTTTTTTTATTAAAAATAAATAAAAATTATAATGTAGTCCGAAATTGATAAATGCAGTCTAAAATTGATAAATGCAGTCCGAAATTGATAAATGCAGCCCACATAATTACTTATGCAATAGCTTGATTTATGTAAATGAGGGGTATTTTCAGTAAAAAAAAAAGCTAGGGAGGTATTGCAAATGATGAATTTAGGGTTGGGTTTAGTTCTATTGCTTAGTGGTTAGAAGGGTTTATTGTTAAAAGCCCCAATAACTAAAGGGGTTCTCTCAAATTAAAAAAAATAGAGGGTTCTCTCCTACATAAATTTTTCAAATGAGGGGTCTTGCTAATTTTCCTAGTATATAATCAGTGTTAAAAAACAACAGTAACTGAAAAATGTTATTTGAAAATAAAAAAATAATTATTTTGTCAAAAATAAATCTATCAATAAATAATTAATTTTTTTTTTCAAATTAAAATATTAAAATAAGTATTAAATATATGTAACATGTAATTTTCTAAAAAAATATTTACAAATTTCAACAAATAAGTATTTCTAAAATTCATATAAAATACTAAATTTATAAAACAATGCTAATTCGTAAAAAAATATAATTAAAGTATTTATAATATTCAATATTATTATAAGTTTTATCTATCTTATACATATTTTTTGAGATTGGAATATATATAAAAGAAAACGTGACATTGTTGCGGAGACTACCGTTCCAGATAAAATGCGACGTCCCAGTGATTTAGCGGCCGAAACGGACACTCTTTAATTAAAATAGATTTAAAAATTATAATATGTTACTCAATGCTGGGCATGGATCGGGTCGGGGAATTATCAACCAATTACCTACCCGACTCGACCAACCGATTTTGCTAAATATTGAAAGCCATTATCGACCCGACCGTTATGGGTCGGATATATAATGGTTGACAGCAAACTTTGTCGGGTAAACAATGGCTCAGTTGGTTGGTATTATCGGTCATTTATTTATTTATTTTTTTAACAACAATAAGATATTTTTAAATGTTGTTTCAGAAGATATTAAAAATTTTGGGAACGCTTTTATGTTGCAAAATCTTAACTTTAAAACTAAAAGTCTTTTTTATTTGATTCTATTACAAATAAGCTCATCATGGAGTACTTATTCATAAATGGGTCAAAACTAAAAAAAAATTACAAAAAAATCCAAACAAGGTCCAGAGGTATGTAAAAGACAAAAATACCCCATCACATTTTAATATGTGCCAAATTTCTTCCTTCAATTCTATTTAACCTCAATTTAACCCCAAATTTCACAAATTATTCAATTTTGACCCATAACCCAATTTTGACTACAATTCCGCCCATCGCCGCCGTTGACTTCTTTTTTATTATTTTTATTTTTTTTGAAAACTTTTTTTTCTTCAACGTTTTTGGCTTGTTTAAACAGTAATATTAATGTGTTTGACAATCATATTAAGTATATTAAACACAGTAATATTAAGTACATTACAGTTTAATACAATAATATTGTTATATTACTTTATAGTATAGTAATATTTACACAACAAAAATCACTATTATATTGTGTAATAGAGTAATATTAATATGTTGACCGTTCAACAAAGGCAAACATAATAAAAATCCAAAAGAATTAATATTGATGTGGTTGAGAGTAATAAAACTATCAACCACAGTAATATAACTGTAACGACAGTAATATTTCCGTCAACTACAGTAATCTTATTGTGTTTACAGTAATTTTACCGTCAACGACAGTAATATTATTACGTTGACTGGTCAACAAATCAAACAAAATAAAAAAAAAAACCAAAAAAATAATAATATTGATGTGGTTGACAATAATATTATTCTGTTTATAGTAGTTAACTACTGTCAATGACAGTACAATGCATGTACATGTGCTGTCAGCAACAACAATGTTTTCAGAACCGGACCGGACACGAAACCGGCTATACATTTGGGTCACGGTTGGACCGGTTTAACCGGGGTCGACCCGGGTTTTTTGATTTTAAATTATTTATTTATAATTTTAAATTGATTATCTTAATATAAATTAAAACATATTCTGATCCTTAACTATCAACATAAAATTAATTCTTTATTTTATTTATTAATTATATAATCATATTTGAAACACAAAGAAAATTAATTCTACAATATAAATGATAATTAATTATTTAATAATAGAATCAATATAAATTACTAACCCAAACCCTAATTTAGTTCTTTGTGCCGTCTCTTCATCTTTTGCCTCTTTTTCATTCCATTGAACAATGGTGCTTCCCCTTCCCAACTAAATACACATAATCAAATCTTTCACTAAATCTGCAGCAAATCGGAAAACCAAACATTATTCCCCCTCCGTTTCATGTGTTCCCTTTATGTTTTGATATTGAATCCGGTTTAACCCGGTTTTCAACTGGTTCAACCGGCGGTTTTCGCGGTTCAACCAGCGGTTTTTCGCGGTTCAACTGGCTCCTTTCCGGGTCCAAATTAACAGACCCCGGTTTTTGACTTTTCCGGTTCTTAGTGTCGAACCGGACCGCGCCATCACCGGGTCCCGGTTGAACCGGCCGGTCCGGTCCGGTTCCGACAACATTGAGCAACAGTACAATAATTGTCAATGACAGTACAATTACGGTCAACATTCAGCGGCAGACGTAAAAAAATATGGATAAGAATTTTAGGAAAAAGAAAAAGAAAAAAAGTCAACGCTGGAGACCGGCGCTGACCGCCGACAAAACCGACACATCCGAGCCTTAAAGTTACAAATATTGAAATTTTAATATAATAATTTACAAACAGTATTAGAATAGAAAAAAATAATGTTATATCAATGTTACAACAATCCCCTTAAAACCTTTGAATTTGCAAAAGGTGAAAAAAAATGAAGAAAATTGCAATTTAGTGGTATAGGGTAAGTTCTAAATATATCTCTTTATCTTATATATAAAAAGAAGATATTTTGAACTAAAACCTAAACCTAAACCTAGGGGCAATTTTGTCAATTAATAAATTAGCAGTTTTAAATTTCCTTTCAATGAATTATTATTTTTTATTTGCGATTTTAGTTGGGCATTATTTTTGTTTCTCTAATTTTGTTTTCTTATTTTTATTGGTTTTTAATTTTTAATATCACCCAATATCTTAATTTTATTATTTTTTAAAAAGTATTAAATAATGATTAATGATAAATACACGATCATTTCCTATTTTCCTATTTATCCGTTGCACGTTGCCACGTTCTGCAACACAAAAAAACACTAACAGAGCACTAATAAAAAACTGTTCCATTTTTACATCTCACATGCTCCGCTTCTCTTTATGTTTCGAAGCCAAAAATTAGAGTATTCCATGAGGATTGAAGAAACTCCCTTTTCACCCCTCCCGTAGAAAATCTCAAATGGAATTTTCCATGTTTCCATATTTCAGGTATGAATTTAAAGGAAAATTGTTGAAGAAATTTAGTTGATTGTTAAATTCTCTTCAATTCGGTGTATATGACACATGTTCTCACGGATTAATTTTTATCAGATATTAGATTTCGTGTAATCTGAAATATTGTTAATAAAACACACACATACATACGCATAGATACTTCTTTTACATTTGTGATTCGGTGTATAAAACACATACATACATACGCATAGATACTTCTTTTACATTTGTGATTGCTAAATCGTGGTTTTTATGGTGTTTGTAGATATGCCCTTTTGAAACTTGGAAGCAGATGTCATATAAACTAAAAAAACCTGGATTCTCAGGTATTCTGTTTAATTTCCTTTTATCTATAATGAAAAAAAAAACCATGATATAAAAGTTTATTGAGGATGGACGGCCTGGCAACTCCGGAAGGTAGATCAACATCGAAACAACACAATATTTGTTTCCTCTTACATCACTACTCTTCTCATATTTGTGTTAACGTATGAAAATTCTTACTATGTATAAAAATGTTTGCCGATTTTATTTTTTGTTTTTCTAAATTACTCTATTTGTGTGTATTTGTAAATCTTCATTTTTTAAGTTTTGTTCTTTTCCAGAGGGTTCGATGAATTATTGGCCGTATATTTCCGGGTATTATCAGATATATTGTACATTGATGAATTCTTGCTGGATTTTCGCAAAATATATTTCATGTTTTTGTTGTTGTTTGCTATTTTTGTTTATGAAAGGTGTCTGTTGTTTTCGTTCTCATATAGTTTGATTTTTTTAAATTAGTGTAGGTTTATGTTGCGTTGTTTTTGTTTGCTATTTTGCTTTTTTTTTTTCGAGAAAAGATTTCGATATTTTTTATTTTATTTTATTCTATTGTATTTTTAGTTTGCTATTTCTTTCATTTTCTTCAGGATTTGTCGAAACAATGAGCAATTAAAAATGACGAAGCCATATCCATTCTCAGCGCGCTGTTTTTTGGGCTTGCATTCATTATGGTATTTTTTCTTCTACACAAACATGAACCTTCTTTTTTGATTTTGTCTTTATGATTTGGATGTTTTTGTTTAAAGGATTACTATGGAGTTTTGTTGCTTTTTTTGTGAAATCATGAAAACAATATCCTGTTACATTCTTTAAGACACTCAAAAATAATTTGCACGTTAATTTGTTCAGTTTTGTTGTTTTTAGTTTTCTCATGTCCTATATTGGCTTGGTACTGATACAAACATTTAATCTTAATTTACTTCAATTTGTTTGGCCTATAATATGTAAGGATAGTTAAAGGCATCAATGTATTATGTTTTGGTTCCCTTCTAATTCATGTTAATTCAGTTTATTAGCTCTCTAATATAATAGTGTTGACATTACCCATTGTTTTACTATTGTCTATACCGGATGTGTTTTTTTTTGTTCCAGTCTGTATGGATATATATAGTTACATCATGGAGGGCAAGGAGTTGAGGTTAGCATGAAGAACAACTACAAGAAGAAACGAAAGGGCTTAACCGGAGCATAAGTCTCATGCTAACGGAAATTTTCCTATCCAAAACATTAATCTTATATGTTATGATCATTACGAAGAGCGGAACAATAGTTTGCTTCATGATTCTACATAATGGTGACTATTTGACTCGGCACATCTAGGCAAAGTCAGAGGTTGCTGATTATCATAAGTTTCTTTCTTCTCGATTAAAAGAACATAGAGAGAGGTGGACTGAGAGTTTGTCTCTAGAAGTCCGATGATTTCGAGAGTGGTTTTTTCCTTACCGATGGATCTATGAAAACTGAGGTGTTTGAATTTTTAATTTTGTATCAACCTGTTTTATTCTAAAAATGAATTAAAGAATATTTTGATGTTTCTTAGCATGTCAAAAAATAGTTTACTACGATTCTTATGAAATGATTGACTCTTAATTCAATTGACATATCTATTTTTTCAGCAAGTAAAATAATTTTATTTTGATAGAAATTTATTAAAAATTATGTATCTTATCTATAAAAATACGAACTTTTGACCTATAATCCCAGAGGTAACCTGATGACATTTTAGTCATTTTCTATTCTATTTCAGTTATATTAATTATCTATATTTTTCCTAATAATTAAAATAACTCCCCAATAATACCTACCCACATCCACCATATAACAACATATATGTTTCAAGAAAAGCGAGTCATATTTAAAATATGTATTGAGATAAATATAGGTCTTTTCATGACTCTTATAAGATCTACTACATAGTTTTGTACACTTTGCCACGACATCCCCAAATATTAATTTTGAGGGTGTTGAGAAACAACTTAGCAAGCGATGGTTAGTGATGATATATTGTCCTTCGACAAACTATACAACCTCAGGTTTGACTGCTCAATCATGAAAATTGTTGCTAATGCCTAATTGTATTGACTAAGTTCTCAATAATCATTTATTCATCTTATTATGATGTTCTAATGTTGTGATATGTTCTTAGTTATTTAATTCAGTATATTAAGCTTTAAATAATTATGTTCTTATGTTTGTAATGGTATGCCGTGCAACGCACGGGCATTGTTCCTAGTTTTAATAGAAATCATAAAATTTAGGGACAAAGTTGAAACATTTGAAAACTCAAGTGAAATCAGAACTAACATAAAAATTGTCGCCGTCACCAGCCCTAATCCATTTCCGCCGCCACGAAGAACACAGTTAGACCACGAACACCGCCTGAAGCGGTGCGACCCCATTCTAGCCCGTTCCGTCCGATAAGCCGCATATATTGCCGTTCCAGCTGATAAATCGTTTATTTAATATTTTAGAACACGGCAGCGCTATATGCCGGAACTTTGTCGCGGTGGCCTCCGCTAGGGTTCCGGTGAACCATGAAGGGTGATGATATGACTGTAGAAGAAATGTACAACAACGAATATGAATTTGAAGACGACGAGGATGATGACAGTGATTGGGACCCTTCAGCTGTATCTGACCATAATAATGTTGTCGAAATTCCAAAGTGGTTTTGCATCAATTGCACTTGGCCTAATATTGGGCATGACTTTCATTGTGATGTAGGGCATCATCATCATCTTCATATCTTTTTTACTTGTAAATACAGACTAGTTATGAATTATTTATTTTCTTTCTTGTAAGCAGCTATGTGGTGAACATAGAGAATCTGGAATCCTACAGCGCGGATTTTTGGCCTCTTCCCTTCATCCAGCAGAACAAGGCCTTGCTCAAAATGGTGCAGATGTAGCTGTTGCTCTCCAAGGTTTGTATTTATTCAACCGTTAACCGGATATCATTTTTGTGATTGGATATCATAGTTTTTCCTTGTATGACTCATTAAATAACAATGAGGTGTTACCTATCCGCATGCCCGCTAAAGTAAGAATTTTGACACGTGCTCGGTATGACATAAAGTATTATCCGGCTACAATTACGCTCACAGAGTTTAAATTTTATTAACAAAGGAAAAGTGAAAGAACATTCTTGTATCTTATAATTGTTTCTTTGTCTTATTTGGTATAATAATATAAAAGAAGTGGGGAAAAATTACTAGAGGGAAAGTTATATTTCCCGTTTGTGAGTCGTTACTACTCTGTCCTTGTTCTTAGTTTACATACATTGGCTTAGTTTCTTGAAGTATTAATTCTTTCCATCTCTTCTTAACCTAATTTGAGTGCAAGAGTCAATAGGCTCAATGTGGTGTACTCGTTGTTTTATCTTCCCTATACTCTGAAAGTCATGTATGCATAGAACCCACAATATCTCCAAACTTACTTCTTCCGTTGAATACCTCAATCTTTAAGATCTGCCACGTGTCAAGATAGTACACATTTATTGTGACGAACTAATATATAGGTTGTGATAGCCACATTGATGGTCTGAGAGAATTGATTTGTGAATGGGCGCAATGTAGCTAATTAGTTCCCGTAAGTAAATTTGTAAAGTAGTTATCTAAGAATCAAACCGACTTATGGCATTTCCACAAAATGAAGGGTTGGGAAGCTAGGAGATCAATCCAATGTTCTTATGAAAGCCTCTGTAAGGGGTAATAATTTTCACCTGTCGGCCTCAATTCTAGTCACCTTGGCCTCTCTCTTAGAAAGAATTTCACAGAAGTTTGGTTTTTGGAGAAAACAAAAGGAGAAATGAAAGCAGCAGTTCACATTCCATCCTCTCTAATGAGCTCAACTAGGAATGACTTCCTCTTCCCCTTCATTTTCTTTTCCTTTCGCAGGCTGGGGTTTCTTCCTTCTCTTATTTTTCTTTTGTTTCATTCCTTCTTGTTTTATTCTTCTTCCTTCTCCTTCTTTCATTTTTTTTCTTTCTTTTCAAGATTCTTTGGCACGTTTTGCTATCTGTTTTATTGTTTTTCTCTCCTTTATTGTACTTATCTTATTTTTTTTATAGATTTTATTGCTGTTCTATTTGATTAGATTTTAATTCGTAAGATCTGCTTAAATTGCTAAAAAATATTGCCAGATATGTGACATTACTACTAAATTATTGCTGAACTCGTGGAACATAATTGAAATGCTTAAATGAATGCTGAATTGCTTACATGACTTCTAAAATTGCTATATTATTGCGGAATCTACTGATATAACTGCTAAATTTGCCTATATAAAATCCGAAATTTGTGTAATTATTATCTGTATCTTATTTACTATTTGTCAAAAAAATCTTCATTGCAAACTTTGATTTCATTGTGATATATTATATATGACTTAATTTTGTAGTATATATGTGAATTCTTATATATGCAACAAGGAGCCTCACTTTGATAAGGCATGCGTCTCGGCCTGTGCCTTGGCTCTTTTTAAACTTTGTGCCATGGTGAGCTTTGATGCTTTAACAAGTGTGGGAAATGTTGTGACTTTATGATCATAAGAAGTGCAATCCAATTTTGTCCTGCTTAATTTTGTTTCGCTTCCAAGCTATCAGCAATTTTGTTGCACTTAACATAGCTACTCAATTTCCAGTCAGATGTGTCCTTCGAATCCTTGAGTTCGAATAAGAGAAAATCTTTTACAAGAACAATTAAAAAACTTGTCAGATTTCTCAAGAGTGTATCTGCATCTAGCGTGGATTTTCTCAGCTTGTATAACAAGTTCTTTGGTCAAGTCCTCCAACAAGTGAAACCCTCATTACGTGTTGCTGATTTTAAAGATATTGTTACATCTGAAATGAAAGAGGAGTGCCAAAGTTGGCGCTTCACTATTCTATCTTGCCTAGATTTTAAATATTTTGTTGCATCGTTTTTCTTATAGTTCGGTTTCTGGCATAAGTGTCACTCCTGATAAAGTTAGTAAACATCCAATCGATATAAATAGTTTCCTCTAAAGAAAAAGTCGATATAAATAGTTTCAAATATAAAGGAATTGAATAGTTGGACCTCTACCATGGTAAACCTACCACTGATCTCATGTGGTTTCTAAAAACAGGTGACTTTTGGTGTAGCTAAGGTGGCTTTATATTATTTATGCACATAGGCTTCTTTATTATTTATTGATACCTGAAAATGTTAAAATCTTCAGGTTGAGTTAAAATTCTATAAATATATCCCTTATAGTTTATCGCGTAGCTTCATGGCTTATAATGGTTATCCGTATTATTCGTATTTCCGTTTTCTTGTAAATTTAAATTGGTCAATGCCACAATTCTTTGCAGTTGAAATAAATTAATGTTTCCTTTTTCTTTGAACATCACAGATCCGAGCTTGCAAAGTATTGGCTCCGACAACCGTACTGCCATAGGTTTCGACGAAAGAATGTTACTCCATGAAGAAGTATGGTAGTTCCGACTGCATTTACTTGACCATTTTTTGTACATTACCTAATAATGCCTCTTGCCTTCGTCTACTAGCTTTGTGATATACCTGTAAATACAATTAGATGATTTGTTAGCAATTTCTTATCTAGACATACTCATGATTTAGCGTTATTTTTATGTTGTATTCCTTATTTCCTTGAAGGATACAGCTCAAGCAGATATGGAAATTTCCTTGCTGCTTTGTTTGGTCTGAGCTAAACTTCTAACTGTTATTTATTTTGCTGAAAAAGGTGGTACAGAAGTCTCATCCTCATCCAGAAAGATCTGATCGTCTTCGAGCTATTGCCGCTAGCCTTGCAGCCACAGGTTTTGTGACAGTTACTCCTATTTATAGATAAACCACCATGCACTCCTAAGGACCTATAACATGAAAGAGCAATGCATTTGGGTGTATCATACTGTCATTTTTATACTATCAATTATCTCTAAAGAATTTATTTCGGTAAAGTTACTAACAATAAACTGGTGCTTCCTATAAAATGGTAGGTATATTTCCAGGAAGGTGTTATCCGATCCCACCTAGAGAAATTACCCGAGAAGAACTCCTGATGGTAAGAAATAGTAGCTTAAAGAACTGAATTGTTGTCGTAATGATTTCTGATTCTATGATTAATTTGATTGCCATGCTTGAAGTTTTTCATGCTAAATTTGTGAATTCACTGTGAAAAAATCTTCTAGTGCAAATTCTTTTGAATATTTTGGTATCGATTCTGGTTTTCTAATATGGCAGCTGCCCATTTCATTTTGGTTTGGAAGTCAGCTTGAAATTGATCATTTCATGTGTGCTTGGAAAATATAGTATTGCTCTTTAGATGATGCATTTCGTTTTTGGTATTTAGGTCCACTCCCTCGAGAATATTGAAGCTGTTGAACTTACAAGTCAAGTTTTCTCTAGGTATTCTTATACATCTCAATGGCCTCTAACGTCATGTGAAAATTTGTCATAGAAAAATGAAACAAAAGGTAACTTTATCCATGTCTGCAGCTACTTCACATCTGATACATATGCAAATCAAAATTCAGCAAGAGCTGCCAGGCTGGCTGCAGGTTTATGTTTTGATCTTGCTGCAGCTATATTTTCTGGAAGTGTCAAAAATGGTTTTGCCTTGGTAAGAGAGCTTAATGAAGTCTCTAAAGACCTCTTATTTGAGCAATTTTTTTATAAATAAATAAATTTATATTAATGCTTAAAAACTCATTCTCCAATGAGCCAGGTTCGTCCACCTGGTCATCATGCTGGAGTAAAACAAGCTATGGGTTTTTGCCTTCACAATAATGCAGCCATTGCTGCACTAGCAGCTCAGAATGCAGGAGCTAAGAAGGTTTTGATTATTGACTGGGTAATTTCCATAACTTTTAAACCTATGTCAAAATTGCTTTAAATTGAGATTGACCTACTGGCTACTACTTATCACTATATGTTACTCACAGGACGTGCATCATGGCAATGGCACACAAGAAATTTTCGACAAAAATAAATCGGTATGCTTTCATGGAATGTTAAATTTTTATTCTGATTGATTTCTTCACAGTACGCTAAAAACACTGTACTCAAAATACAAACTTTTTGACCATATTAAGTTTCTTGGTTGATGCAGAGTTTTGTATGATTCTGTAATGTTTATTGATTTGTAATCCGGACTGTGGAATGTAGATTTATTTGAAGTGATGTGGTTCTATTGTTTGGATGCACCCACGGTAGTTTTGCTATATTAGGGAAGCTTACACACTCCTATGCTAGTACTCACAATCCAAGTGGAGTTAATTGCAGAGCTCAAATTGTCTTCCAAATTATTAATGAGTGCTGAGTAGTTTGAAGGGAAATAATTGTGCATATGTATTCACGAAAATGAAAGAATGCTGCACACGACCCAATATATATATATATATATATATATATATATATATATATATATATATATATATATATATATATATATATATATATATATATATATATATATATATATATATATATATTGTACTTGATTTAAAAAATATTTTGCTGAGAGTATGTCTGGTGTCAAGTTTATTTAATAGATTACCTGGGTTGATTGATAGCTCTAGTCTAGTAGCATGCACATATTCTCTAGGTTTCTGATTGCCCATGATTTTGTTAGTCTAATGTCCATGAGATGCGGTCAAAACAAGAATAGTTGGACAAATTGGAAGAGGTGAAGATGCACAGATCTCAAAAAATCACTATGTCTGTACTTATTCACAATTGAAGAGAAAAAAAAAAAAGAAAATAGGTTAAATTCCTTGGTGTGAAGAATATGATTTTTAGGATTCAGATAGGTAATATTTTTTAGCATTGAGGAAGCTGTTCATCATCCAAATGTTGTAATTTATTGATTGCAGATTCCGGTCAGATGGTAATTTGGGCTGCAAACGATTCAGGATAATCATTCAATGAAAAAATTTATGACTCCTGTAGTTCCTTCAAAGATATTTATTGTTTAAAAAAGTTTTCATTTTGAGAATTCTGCTCATGACTATTTCTATCTATGTGTAAAGTGCTTTGGTTGAGGGTCATATTTGCAGGAAATCTAGTTATGAGTCGTAAACTAGGATTTTTGTTTTGTTATTTTAGTTAATTTAGAGTTCTTTGGTCGTATAGGATTAGAGTCATTAGTGATTAATTAATTGATTTCTAGTCAAAGTGGCAAATCTGCAGTGTCTGCATACATTTGATCTTAATAGAATTGATTACTACTGAAGATTGACAATGTCTTTGTTCTCTCTTTTTGCATTTCTCATCTTCTTTCTGTTGCGCTATTTGATAAGCTGATTGCCCTCTGTATATCACCATTACATTGAAACAGCTGAACTTGCTAATATTTACTATTCACCTAACAGTTAGCACTGAAACAATAAACAGCTTGGTCATCCTATGTCATACGATGCCATATTACCATCTTTTTTGCTAATTATATACGATGCCATATTACCATCTTTTTTGCTAATTATAAATATTTTGTAGGTTTTGTATATATCATTACATAGACATGAGGGTGGAATGTTTTATCCTGGCACTGGATCCGCTTATGAGGTAGTTATCCCTCTTTCACCTTTTGGTATGTGCATGCTTCCATAGACACAAACACACACACATATATGGTTTTTTGCACAAACTGTCGACTGCCCTCAGTATCAGAGCATATATTCCAACTACCCATGTTAGTGTATCTGCATGATGTATCAGTTTATTGGGAATCCTCTGGCTAAAACCTTGGATTTTATCCTGCAAGCAATGTCTTTAGGTTTTGGTGGGTTGTAATTGGTCAGAGTATCACTATGCATTCGGTAATCCAGATTCTAGCAGCAATACAGTAAGGAAAGGCTTCTCCACAAGAAAGATTTTGAGGCATTTTAGCCACAAAGATATATATATATATATATATATATATATATATATATATATATATATATATATATATATATATATATATATAAAATATATATTTATTTATGTGTGTGTGTGTGTGTGTCTTGTGTGTGTGTGTATTATGTGCAAATTCTTTATCATCTACTGCTTTGTGCTATGGTTTGTGAACTATGCCATATCCTAGTGGGCCAGTGCTCCTTTATTTTATGCTAGCTAAAGAATAAGGAAGAGCTCCTAAAAAAATAAAAAGAGTTCTTCACAGAAGTTCTGATTCATTGTTTCTGTTCTATTTATAAAGTAAAATAAAATCTCAATGCACTTCCGGATTTACTAGCCTTACGGGAAAAGAAAAATATTTTATGTATCTAAAATTTTTGAAACTGTTACAAAACTGATTGAGTTAAGTAAATTCATTCAGAAGTAGTCTTTTGCTTATTTGAATTTGAATTATTTTTTCAGTTTAGTAAATTCATTCAGCTAAGAAAATTTTGGACTCTTTTTGGTAAGTAGATTATTATATTCATAAACATATGGAAACAGAAATGTATTCAACACATGGTTGTGAAAAAGGGTACAATCACAAAGGGAAGCTTGTCTCCATTTATATGCATGTGGCTTGTTTGTCTAATCTCAAGGTTTCTATTTGTATGTATATTTTAGAACTTGTTGCTTTATTTTCGAGATATAGGTGTTCTAGACATATATAATATATATTTTTTGCAGGTTGGTACAATGGGTGCGGAAGGATATTGTGTAAATGTCCCATGGAGTCGTGGGGGAGTTGGTGACAATGACTATGTTTTTGCCTTTCAGCAAGTCGTCCTTCCTATAGGTCATGATCTTGTTTAGTATTAACTTTGGTTTTTCTGTTCTAAGTTCAGGTCTGATAAATTGATATTGCAGAAATTCTTTTCTTGGTGTTTTAACTTGGTTGTCACTATTGACATGGTCAATATTATCTTTACATGCCAAAGTGTAGCTGTGGTTTAGTTAAAACAGTACTTACCAGGATACAAATAAAAGCTATACTGTCTGCATGACATCTTTTCTCACAAACTTCGACAGCTTGATTGGTTTCATCTGTTGTCTGTCATCTATATACTACTTCTGTGCCATGCAAACTCTATTTTCCACAATAATATCTTGATATGATGCCTTTATATTAAGAACTTGCCGTTTGAGATTATTAGATAGTATGTTCATGTATTGTTTACTTTCTGCGGGAAGTTGTTTAAGATGACTGTGCCTGATATATGAGACAATGTTACATGACTATTTTTAACTAATGTGATGCTATTGAATGTTGCTGTGCAAACTGAGTAAGTGAGATTATTTTGTGATGCATTACTTTGATGATTATATTACTTGTTCTGGATAACAATCAGGGTGTCAAAAATTTGTAGCAAATTTGTTCGGGTTTTAGTTCTTGAGAGTTTTTTCGCCATGAAAATTTGTGTTTTTGAGAAAGAAAGGGAGGTAAGATTATTTAATGTGCTAGTACGTACGGAATATGCCTGAGAATGAGAATGAACAAAAGAACAGTTTCACAGGGACATACATTATATGATATTTGGAGTGTGTCGTGCGTCTGAAAAAAAATCAAGAGATCTCTTGTCTCTGTATTTAGACAACTGGGACGGGACACTCTTGTATATATATATATATCTTCTGTCAACCAAGTCATGTTCTCTCATCATTCTCTCCACTACTCTCTTCATTTTCCCTCGATCTCTGTTGAGGTTTATGTGTGTTGGTGGAGATGTTAGCAGAATGGTAATTTGCTTTAGGTGGACTCTCTGATCGAGGATTCTGAAGAAAGTTGGAGCGGATTTCTGTTGTGAAAACGTGGTTTGGTGGTGGTTGTATAGTGGAGGTGCCAGTGGAGTTTGTTTGCAATTGGAAAGAAAAAGGGTTATAGTGGTTATGTCTTGTTGCCAAGTTACAAAGGTGGAACTGATGGTGTGTTGCTGTGGTACTAGTGTTGGTGACTGGTGGTGGTGCTGCTAGCGCACTAACTATTAATTTTTTCTTTTTGATACAAGGACTTGATCAGAATGTGAAATATGTCTTGGGAACACCTATTCATTTGAATCTCGTACAAGGGATTAGTTTCGGAGATCTCAAGGAAACGGTTCTCTCCTGAATATAAGGAATATGGCTCTACGTACAAAGTTCTGTCATTCCTTCTATTTCACCTAATAAGAAACATGGTCAAGAGTGAGTCTACCGAAGCTGGTTTCTCATTTGTCATGTTTTGTAACTAATTCTCGATGAGTATATGTGAATCTGCTGCAAGATGAATCTAACTATTTTGAATTGTATTTTGATACGTTTTTGTTTACATGACTAGGATTTCTGCTTGTTTCGGAAACATATGTATATTTAGAGGGACGGTGTTGCCAGCCTAGTACCGATTTTGTTATCGTTTCTATTACGTACCATACCCTGGCAATAATATAGTTAACATGCATTAAATACATGTTCTTGATGACTTAGCTTGCATCAGCTGATGTTAGTTTCTTTCTTGCAGTTTCTGAGTTTGACCCAGATTTTACGATCATTTCTGCTGGATTTGATGCTGCACGGGGCGATCCTCTTGGACGCTGTGATGTATTAAATATTTCTATCAGCTTCCAATTAAATGATATTTTACAGATGATAATGTATTTCTGTTCTTCCACTTATTTCACTTTATTTTAAATTTTATTCTTTTAGATCACTCCTAGTGGCTATGCACAGATGACACAGATGTGTTCTGATCTATCTGGGGGAAAGCTACTGGTTATCCTTGAGGGCGGGTTTGTTGCTTATTCATCTCAATTTAAATATACCTTTGTTTTTGTTGTTTAAATCTTTTTTTTTTCAATTAAATTTTGTTTTTCTCCTCATGCGTTTAAAATAAATTCCTATCCTTCGCAGGTATAATCTTCGCTCCATATCATCCTCTGCTACTGCAGTTATTAAGGTGGCATTTAATTGTCAATAAAGTCTTATCTGATGGCAATTACTTGCTGGTCCACCGTAATATGTTTCTACTTTGTATTCATTGTTTATTAGTCTCCCTTTCTGAGCTGGTTGAGTTTCCTTGTTGCGTATGTAATTATGTATTGTGATAATGCGAGTCAGTTTGTCCAGAAATGCATTTATTTGAAGCTGTCAAACTTTTTATCAGAGCCAGTCCAAACAATAGATTGTTCCTCTGAATCTCATCGCCACTCATTTATTCTTCTAGGATATACTCATTTTCTATATTTATGCAGTTGAGGTTATTTTGGACATTGGACATGTATTTATTTTGTCATCTGGAGGAGTATCTCGGTGTCCTATTAAATTTTTTCAGTATTAATGTTATGCATAGTCCAAAGGTTGTGAGCATAGAAGTTCAAATTGTAAGGTTGAAGTAGTTGAATGTTGTTTTACTTTTCATAAATAAGTTATCTCTCATGCGATCCTCCTTGAGTTGTGGTTGGTATAATGATGTTCTTTTTTTGTCTTTGCATCTTTCCTCGATTTTGATTGGTCTAGTTGGAATCAATTTTGTACTTGTTTTCTTGATCTTTTTACTCTCTCTCTATATGTACATGTATAATGTATATTCAGCCTTGTTATTTCCTCATTTGTTCTCTGTTACGTTCAGGTCTTACTTGGCGAAAATCCACGACATAGTATGGAGCAAGTAGTAATACCCACAAAGTCTGGACTGCGTACTGTTCTAGAAGTGCTGGAAGTTCAGTTAAACTATTGGCCTTCACTGAAATCCAAGTTGTCAAAATTGCAATCCGACTGGGGATTGTATGCCCTGCACGACAAAAGTTAGTATATTTTTCTTTTGACTCTGAAATGTGCGCTGAGCCCTTCTCGCAATTCATTAAATGATAATGACTTCATTTTTCCAATAATTGAGAAATAGATTCGTAGGCCTTTTGGAACATTCTTTAAATGGGCTAAAACCAATTATCCGGGCAGAAATAAATTACAAATCAGAGTTATGAACATTGTGGTTTTCCAAATGTACAACAAGGAAAAGAGACGAAGATGAAAATTCGAAACTATTGGCTTTTAAGTTGTATGATGTTCATTTCTTTAAGCTCTCTAGACAGAGACTACTCTGAAAATTGTATTTCCTTTACATGAGAGCAGCTCAAAAGTTTTCTGTGAATTTCCTCAACTGTGTGTATACGACTAATTCTCCTGTGTTGCAGAACAAGTGAAGAAAAAGAAGAGACGTGCAAAGCAGCTGCCAATTTGGTGGAAGTTGGGACGCAAAAGGTTGCTGTATAGGCTCTGGTGCAAGAAGCTTTCTTAACAATTCAAGGAACGAGATGCTACTAACAATTTTTGTAGATTTTGGTAGCTAATTTGTATGCCCTACTAGGTAGGTGGTAGCTCTTTGGGAAATTATTTGTTGTAATTTGCGACTAGTAGCCTGTTGTCTTTCCTTTGGATTTTGATTAAATTGGTTAGGATTATATTGTACATGATAATATTCTCTTCTTATCTTATGTTTGGAATTTGTTTTGGTTCATATATTATTACATAGGGCCCATTGATATACACCCTTAATATGGAGAAGTCCACTCCCAAGATTATTTCTTTGAGATACCCCTGAAGAGGGAAAAAAACTAGTATGTGTAATTTTTGCCCCAACTGCAGATTTTTTTTTTTTTTCTTTTTTCTTTTTTAAATTAATTTAAAAATAAAATAAAATATAAATTTAATTTTTTTTTTCTGATTTTTTCCCCATAAAGTTTACTATTTCGAATATATATGACTATTATCATTTATAGTCATATTCTTGCTTCATATACCGATTTTTATATTTTCAACTTAAAATTGTATATTCTCGATTATATAGGGTAGCTCAGTCATGTTTAACAAATTATAAAAACAAAAGATTATTATTTATGAAATATTCAATCAACATTCACAAAAAGAAAATCATAACTTGAATCTTGTTATTATAACTCAACTTGTATTCCCACAATATATGTTCAAAAAATTATATGCGTAAATTTTTCAACTAAAACAACCATCAGCGTCACTGTAGATTAAAAGAATTACATATCTTATATATGACTGTATATGACTACATAAACTGTATATACATATAACTGTATGTTACTACATATCTGATTCTCTCTAATTGACCTGCTGTTGCCCATCTTCTTCAACATCGACTTTTTTTGTTGCAACTCAATTTTACACCAGAAAACACTAAAAAACCGACTGAGATCGAGAGGAGATAGATGAATAGGGAGAAAAATACTTTAACATCAGAATTCGGCGGTGCAGGACTCAAAACGATTGATCAAACCACAAACACACAAAAATCGAAACAAAAAAAAAAGTACCCAAAATATAAATATTCTCTTACTTTGGTTTCAGATCTCGACCTCTTCATCGTTCTCTTCTTCGACCCCTCCTTCGATCAAAAATCTAAAAAAATGAAATTTCCATTTCTCAACAGAATCAAAAAACAAAATCAGCAAAAAATACATTGAAAAAAATTAGAAAAAAAATATTTTAAATAACTCACTGGGCCAAACCCTCGTCCCAGAGCAAGAATTTTTCTTCACCAGCAGTCTTGTACATTTTATTTGGCTTCAGATCTTGGCGGCGGCGAAGGAGGAATCGACAAGGGCTAGGCAAAGAGCGCTCCAAATCCATGTACACCCATAATCGTATCTTAGTGTCGCTTCTCAAGCCCTAGCCACGGTGACGGAAGATATATCGGACAGATCTGGCGCGAGAGTTGGAAAGAGAGAGAGAGATGTAATGTGTTGTGGGTGTGAGAGGAAGAGAAAAATGTTAGGAGGGTTAGGGTATTCTGTGAATTAAAATAAAAAGGGTAAAACATGTACATTAAGTTGCCCATGGGGTCTCACAAATTAAGATTAGAATTTGGGTTTTTGATTAGGATGGAAAAATTCATTGGACCTCCTCATATATGTTTTCAAAACAAGGGGTATCACTCGTTTACCCCATTACATAAGATAATTCTCACTATGAATTAATTAAGCCTTTTATTTTATGGGAAAATTTGCTATGCACCCTTTATTTTGGACTTATATAGGTAGAAATTCATTTTATTATATGAATATAGGTATAACTCCTTTAATCAATAAAATCAATATAAATAAAATAAAATTATTAGTATACGGACATAAATACCGTCAATTAATATTTTTATGAAAATAGTTATCTCTACCAATTTTAAAAGCATGAATGTTTTTTGTCTCTTAACATTTTTGTGCTTTCTATTACCTTATAAAAAAGTTATACTACAATAATAGACAATAATATTAATACGTTGCTCCGTCAATAACTCAAACAAAACAAAAAACCCAAAGAAATAATAACATTGATGTAGTTGACAGTAATAGTATTGTATTTACAGTTATTTTACTGTCAACGACAATAATATAATTAGGTTGACTTGGCAACAAATCAAACAAAATGAAAAAAGAAAACCCAAAAAAATAATAATATTGTCGTTGACTCTAATTGTACTGTCAATGATAGTACAATTACATAAATGTACTGTCAACGACAGTACAATTACGTTAGTGTACTCTAAGCGACAATATAATTATGTTAATGTACTGTCAGTGATAGTATAATTACGGTTAATGACAGTACAATTACGGTCAACGAATTGCGGCGAGCGTAAAAAAACGGATAAAAATTTTATGAGAAAAAAAAATAACTAAAAAAAGCCGAAAATCCAAGACTCGAAAACCCGAAAACCCGAAAATTCGAAAAAAAAGTCAACGCCGGAATCTAGCGGCGGAAAAAACAGACCAGAAAAAAAAATCGAAAAGTCAACGCCGGTGACCGGCGGCAAAAAAATAATTTTGAAAAACAAAAAGTTATAGAAAAAAAATCAAATTGAATTTTTGTGGTCAAAATTGATAAATTGGAGTTACAATTAGGAATTGCGAGTAATTTTGTCATATACATTAATTTTTCCTTTATTTATAATAAATATTAAAGTGATGAGCTTATTGTCAGAAGAGATAGCCCCTAAACCTAAACCTAGAATAATAAATATGGTTGGTGATGAACTGATGCACAGAAAAACTTCATAAACAAATAAATTCATCATCAATCCAAACAGTCATAAAAAACATGCAAAGCCATCAAAGCATTGTAATGCCCATTTTCTATATCCTCTTCCTTAACATTATGAAGGAGCAGAGTTTCGATTATCAAATCTTCCCAGTCAATATCCACTTGCACTTTCTTTCTCTTCTTTCTTGATTTTTCAAGCTCACACAAACCATTTTCAGCGTTTATCGGATCCATAATTCTCTGTATTCGTAACTTTGCAGATTTGATCTTTCTCGTCCTTTTCCGTTAGCTAAGCATCCATTTTCGAAAATTGCAAATTAGAGTCACACATATAAAAGATTACATGGAAATAAATCCCACTCCTTCTATAACTCCCTATAGTCGAAAATTGTAGTCCAATGAGGACTTAATTTTTGGCTATATTAATTCCAATGTATAATATTGGTTGAATTTTTTTTTTCCGATTAATTAGAAAATCCATTGGACTACAACAGAGACTAAAGAAGAAAATATAAATTCGGAAACTAATAATTAATTAAATCCAAACTCTTAAAAGAACTTATTTAATTAATCATTAAATATTATTTATTTTCCACTACCAAATAATTATTAAACTCCCGTTTATATTTTCAGATATTACATTCGAACTCCGGTCGAAGATTACTTAGAATATGTCCACATTAAGACATCTTATAACCATCAAATAATTTATTCATTGCTAAATAAATTAAATGGTTTCTTTTAACGAGTCTTACCCGCTTAACTTATTTGAGTATGCCGGATATGAAATCCACCTGGTCAGGACTTGGCATAAACAAATCTTATAAGCTACTCAAGGGTTATTATCAATCTCATATTTCAGAGATGCGGATTCCTTTCGATAATTAATTTCCACCTATTATTTCTTAACGCCTATACCCAATGCACCGGGGGCCATTTGACTCAATATAGGAACATCTCCCATTGTGATAGCAAAGCAGAGATCGTCAATGAAATGTGTACGTTAATTATCTAGGGATAAGAGAGTAAGTAATTTACTGTCAACAAGAAATAATACAGTTTCATTTATGAACAGCGATGAAACAATTATTTCACTTTGTCCGGTTCAACACATATCGGGTGTGCTAGCACAATAAATTAAAACAATAACTACAGCACCAGAATCTCGTTCACTGTAGATTCAACGATGAAATTAAGGGCTTTCAATGTTAAATAACGAAAATCCAATATAATTCTAATGTATTTATTTAATAAAGTAGAAACAATTATTAAGATTTTACCTAGTTGGAAATGCCCAACCCTAATTTTTTTCAAAATTTCCCAACCCAACTCCACCCAACCCGTTTCTTTCTTCTGTTGTAAATTCTCTTTAGTTAGGCCTTAGCACAAAATCTACCTTCTAATCGCTGGAGAATTGGGAGCTACGATGGAGAGCGGCGATTGGACGAGAACTTGTACTAGGGGTGAACATAAAAATCGAGAAACCGAAAAACCGAACCGAAAACCGAAAAAATCGAGCCGATATACACCGTCCCTACTTAAAACCGAATACACGGTAAATATTTTTTGAAAAACCGAAAAAATCGGTATGTGTATGGAGAAAAAAAAATTGCCGAACCGATTTACCGTACCGAACCGATTTGGGATATAAAAAGACGTCTTTTGGTAGTTAGTAAAAACCGGTAAGTTTTTTTGGTAATCAATGTGGCCACATTCAGATACTTTTAATCTTTTGATGTAGTTGGACTTCTTTTGTGATGGGACAACAGGTTTATTTTTTTGAAGATGTCATTAATTATTAGTTGTAATCTCATTATGTTTTTTTATGGCAGCAGGTTTTGTTTTTGTTTTTTTTTTTTTTAGGGCGAATGGCAAAAAGGCCCATCATATGGAACTTAAATGTATATTGATCCACAAAAAAAACAGTCTCTCAATTAAACTCATCCCCATGTCTTTAGTCTAAATAGTAAATACCCTTCATAATATAATTCTCATCAATTCCATCCATTATGCTCTAACTTTCTTAATATTACACATTGACCCCGGATTTAAACAAATATATCACATTAACCCCCAAAATATTTTTTTTTGAATTTTTTTTTTCAGCCAGATTCCGGCATTGACTTTTTTTTTCTTCTTTTTTTTGAAAACTTACTTTTTTTCCTGAAATTTTTTCCGGCCGGTCAACCTCTGTTGACCGCCGTTCTCCGGCGTCGACTTTTTTTTTTTTTTTTTTTTGTCGAAATTTTTTTTTCTTAGAAAAACATATTTTAATTAATATTACAGTCTTGGCTACTAACTTACTGTCTCAGACAGTAATATTACTGTTTGGGACAGTAATATTATGAATATTATTTTCCCGAACAGTAATATTATTGTCTAAGACAGTCAAATTACTGTTGGAAACAGTAATTTGGCAGCCAATGCAGTAATATTAATTAAAATAATTTTTTTAAGAAAAAAAATTTCAAAAAAAAAAAAAGTCAATTAATAGTTAAATTACTGTCTCCGACAGTTAAATAACTGTTGGAGACAGTAATTTAACAATGAATACAGTAATATTAATTAAAAATATTTTTTTTAAGAATAAAAAAGTCAATTAACAGTTAAATTACTGTCTCCGACAGTTAAATAACTGCTGGAGACAGTAATTTAGCAACGAATACAGTAATATTAATTAAAATATTAAAAGAAAAAGTCAATTAACAGTTAAATTACTTTCTCCGACAGTTAAATAATTAAATAACTGATGGAGATAGTAATTTAGCAACGAATACAGTAATATTAATTAAAAATATTTTTGAAGAAAAAAAATAAAATTAATTAACGGTTAAATTACTATCTCCGACAGTTAAATAACTGCTGGAGACACTAATTTAGCAGCAAAGACAGTAATATTAATTAAAATATTTTTTTTAAGAAAAAACAAATTTAAAAAAAAAAAAAAAAGTCAACGCCGGAGACCCGGCGCAGTTGACCTACAGGGAAAAAAAAAGTTTTCAAAAAAAAAAAAAAAGTTAACGCCGGAGACCAGCAGTCAACGGCGGCGACCGGCAAACTCCGGTGGTGACGGGTCAAAATTGGAATTATGGTTAAAATTGGTTAATTGATGAAATTGGGCTAAATTGGGGTGTAAATCATGAAATTGGAGTTGAATTGAGTTTCAATGAATCAGGGGTAATTTTGGTATATATATAATGATTTTCCTTATTTGCAAATAAGTTTGAATGAGCTGGATTTATTTGAAAGACAAAAAAGTTGGATGTCCCTCTTTTAATTAGGTGCCCTTGTCATGGGCTTATTTGCCATTTGCCCTTTTTTTTAATGGCAGTAAATATGTTTTATTATTTAATTTTGGATTGTTACTTGTTAATTTTCTCAAAAAAATGTGATAGAAGTCCAAATTCACCGTTAAGCAAACGTCGGTTTTATACCGAACTGATTCGAACCAATAACGAAATCGAAATCGAAAATAAATCGAATTGATACCGATACCGTACGTTTATCGAAAACCGAAAAACCGATTAGTACCGAACCGAAAAAATAACCGACATACACGGTTTTAAAATATGAAAAACCGATATTATTGGTACGTGTTTGATTTATTGCAAAAATCGAACCGTACCGTCCCGTGCACACCCCTAACTTGTACTGCATAAATCGAGCGAAAGGTCGTTATTTACACCGATCAATTCCGCCGGGAATTCATCACTACGATGGCTATTGATCACACCATTCGGCGGTATGTTTCTTAGAAAATTAGGGTTGTGATTTTACGGGTAAATGTGTGTTTTTATTAGAAGAGTACTAGCATTTTTTCCCCGTGCGATGCACGGGATATTATTTACAAGAGTAAAAAAAATCAATTTAATCAATAATAAGAAAATATAATCCACGAACATAGTAAAATTTAATAATGTAGTATTATTCATATTTTATATAACATTAGTTTTTTTTGTAAATCATAAATATTAAAATTTATAATCCAAATATATAGATTTAGGTTTAACAAATCGAATTTCTATCTTTATCTCTTAAGATTTAAGATATATTAATGAGAAATAGGAGATTGATAATTGTTGAAAATTAGTAGAGAAAATTATAAAAATAATTAATTTAAAAAATAACATTAGGGTTTTTTAGGGTTGCCCAGCGTTTCTTTCTTTTATATATAAGATATCAAAAAAAAAAAAAATTTGCAATAAACAATAACCTTCAATTTCTACTAAAGAAAGATGGGGCTTGGCCCACTTGTAAAGGCCCCATACAAGGGTGATAATGTACACGGGCTCAGACATAACTTAATATAAATTTATGGGTAAATTACAACCGTGCCCCTGAGGTAAGATATATTTACAAACAAACCCCTCATTTTTTTTATAATTACATTCATCCCCTCGAATTTGTGGATTTCTTACATTAATAGCCTTTTGTTGGAGAGTAGAAGTAAGAAATTCACAAACTACAGGGGGTTGGATGTAATTTCTCAAAAAAGGGTTTTTTTTGTAATTATATTTTACCTTAGGGAGGTGATTGTAATATCCAGTGTGAAAATTTAGTTTGTAAGTTATAACCAAATAAAAGAAAATTCGAATTCATATGGTTTTTGTGGACAGACTTCGAGAATATTGAATAATAAATTTGTAAAGATTACAGGAAAATCTAGACTGCATTTAACATTTTTTTTAGAAGCAGTAAACATCTAAATAAAACTTGATAAAATGCTCAGATAGAGTTCAAAAAAAACTTTTATTAGACATCCTCGTTTAACATCTACAAAATTGCCTTAACCTTAACCAGCACATAGTTATGACAGACATAACTATGTTGCAACACGTAAAATGGCAAAACTGCTGGGATTCGGGCACGCATACGCAGCGGAAAACAAAAATTTATGCGAATTAAACGAGTTTAAAACGCACATAGTACATGCCCGACAAATTAAATCAATTAATTGCGTACCTTTGCGCTTCCAGCAAAATTAAAAAACAACATACATGCTAATAAATTTAACCGAATTTAAATCAATTAACATGCTCGCGTTTAAACCTAATAACATGCTTGTAATGATTTAAAACGATTACACATAATCACATAAAATCATACGAAACAAACATGAAATCATAGTCTAAACCTAATCGAAACGAAACTAGGGTTTCGTGGATTTACCTCTTGACGCGTGAGGTAGGAGCGTTTAACACGTCGAGATTGCTACGGAAACCAATCCGTACAATCGGGGCAGCAGCGGTGCAGCGGCAGCAGCGGCGCGTGAGGTCACGGCGGCGCGTGCGGTATACGCGCGGCTTCGGGGCGGCGCGTGGGGCAGCGTGCAGCTTCGGCTCGTGCGTTGCTCCTCGATTCTTCGATCTACGATCTTCCTCCTCTCGGATTCACCTCGTATACTTCGATCTACTAAAACGTGGCACTAGACACGAAGTAGTTAGAATAAAACGGAAGAAACGAAAAGAGAAAGAATACCGAAAGAGGAACAGCCGATGAACGGCCGATTCCGGCGACGGAACGGCGACGGTGGCGCGGTGATGGCCGCGGAAAGAGAGGCCGAGAGAGAGAGTGGACGGCCGCTTAGGGTTAGGGTTTTTTGTGTGTTTGTGCAAGGCCTATAAATCATGTATTTATAGTCCCTTGCATAAAACCCTAGCGGGCTTAAGTTGGACCGGGCCCAACAGCTTAAGTTCGCTAGTACTTTTACTTGCACGTTTCTCTCAATTCAATGACCGAAAAATTGCAACGATTACATTTTCGGAATCATTATAATCCCCTCGTCATTACGAGTGCCATCTTTCATTTTCCAACTTTCCAAAAGTGGAAACCCTAGTTCAGTGCACTTTCTAAATTTGGAAACTTCCCGATTTAGAAAGTTCACTAACACGTTCGCCTATTCTTTTCCTTTTCTTATTCTCATTCATAATTCCAAATTATGAATGTTGGACTCAATCATATTGACTTCCAATCATGCAAAGATAAACTATTTTATCTCTGACCGTTTATTCAAAGATCTCATGTGCACGAGCAGTGTGACCCTCGATGGTTCAGGTGTAAGCTAGCCGTGGGCCCACAACCCTTTGTGGTCAAAACTCGTCCCCTTCGAGTTACGATTAAGATGAAGCTCGTTTCACCTTAATCACCCAACGAATCAAGATTGGCGTCTAGCAACTACGCGTCATGATTCCCTAGATACAAATGAAGTTCCTGCAAGAACCTTCAGATATAGTTAACGTACAGTACGGTCCCTTCGATTCATATGTCCCGATCGAACTAGAGGCATTGGTTCATCGAGACCTCTTTATATGTTCGATGACGGTGCGATCGTTCTAAGTGTTGTAATCGTCACGTGCATGACTTAGAGAATCGAATTCTCTAATCATCACTTAGTCAGCTCTGGCCAGAGACTTAGAATGATTACAAACTTTCAGAACACACAGGACATCCAAGACTATTCTAGCGATCGAATCCCTGACTACAATGCACAGACCTCCCACTAGATTTCGGACTGCACGAACACTGGCCCTTGGGATGGTCCTCGGTGGAACTCAGGGACAGGTCACGATACAGCTGGTCCTCTAGTGCGGTGATGTCTAGGTCATAAGGACTAATGGTGTACAACTATACCATAGATATCTCTACTCGATTATTGGGAACCACTTAGAGATTTCTAGGGTGAGGGAGTTCAGTGAACTCGTCAACTTACGAGCACCCACTTATGCATGCCGATATCACAATACCGTTTACTGATGAGATGCAGTACACATACACTAAGTGCTAGTCTTAATGGGAAAGGCCGATATCCTCATTAGTGGCGTAACCCTTTGACTAGGAACACGTTTAACAGTTATAATACTTAAGTTAATATCTCACGATCCTTATGATCAATTACTAGTACTTGTAATAACTGTAAGGACTATATCTATGCTTGTGACAAAGGGACAAAGATATAGAATACCAAGGTGTTTTAATCATTAATACGAATAAAGGTTCGTTTATTACAATAATAAATACGAAAGACCACAGCCACATGTTGGCTTGTTGGTCACCTACTCTAACAAAAACTGCCTGATACGATCTCTTGTGTATCATAAGAATTCTTTACGAAACGTAAGAAAACTCTACTTTATTATTTCTCCTCCTTAGAATACTAAATCAACCAATTAAACCAGAAATATAAATTAATCCATAAAAAAGTCCACGTAAACGTAAAGGTTGAGTGTTATTTCTACAGTCCACTGTATCTTTTGTATCCAGTGTTTTTGCTGTTGTTTGGTTATGCGTATTAAAGTCCTAGTGTTGTATTTCGTGTGTTTAAGAACGTTGTTGCGAATGCACTTTTGCGCATGTTTTTTTACATGTACGTTTGTGCATGTCCATTTGAGCGAGTGTGTTTGTGCATGTTTGTTGATTTGTACTAATGTCCTAGGATTGTAGATTGTGTTTTCATGATCCTTTTTGCGAATGCACTTTTGCGTGAGTACTTTTGTGCTTGATTTTGTACTTTTACTTATGTGCGTATCTTTTGTAGCGAGTGTTTTTGTGCACGTTTCTTGATGCGCATTCGTGTCCTCGAACTGTAGCGGGTGTTTTCATGATCGCTTTTGGAATCCAATTTTGACCATGTTCGAGTCCGAATTTGGAAATTTGACATTATACGGGAATTGTAGCCAGCTGAAATAGCTTTCTAATGCCGCAGGAACTAGTTGATTTGGAGTCCGGATGAGAAAGTGATGCTCGACTTCGTGGACACTACCGAAGATGTTGAGGGATCCTCTCTTCTAATTTGATTTTATATTCCTAATTGCAACTCTTTTCTTACTCTTTGGTCATTTCTGCTTCATGGACACCGAATTATCAATTTGTACCTATAGAATACTAAATCCACCAATTAAACCAGAAATATAAATTAATCCATAAAAAAGTCCACGTAAACGTAAAGGTTGAGTGTTATTTCTACAGTCCACTGTATCTTTTGTATCCAGTGTTTTTGCTGTTGTCTGGTTATGCGTATTAAAGTCCTAGTGTTGAATTTCGTGTTTTTAAGAACGTTGTTGCGAATGCACTTTTGCGCATGTTTTTTAACATGTACGTTTGGGCATGTCCATTTGAGCGAGTGTGTTTGTGCATGTTTGTTGATTTGTACTAATGTCCTAGGATTGTAGTTTGTGTTTTCATGATCCTTTTTGCGAATGCACTTTTGCGTGAGTACTTTTGTGCTTGATTTTGTACTTTTACTTATGTGCGTATCTTTTGTAGCGAGTGTTTTTGTGCACGTTTCTTGATGCGCATTCGTGTCCTCGAACTGTAGCGGGTATTTTCATGATCGCTTTTGGAATCCAATTTTGACCATGTTCGAGTCCGAATTTGGAAATTTGACATTAGACAGCAATTGTAGCCAGCTGAAATAGCTTTCTAATGCCGCAGGAACCAGTTGATTTGGAGTCCGGATGAGAAAGTTATGCTCGACTTCGTGGACACTACCGAAGATGTTGAGGGATCCTCTCTTCTAATTTGATTTTATATTCCTAATTGCAACTCTTTTCTTACTCTTTGGTCATTTTTGCTTCATGGACACCGAATTATCAATTTGTACCTAGAGAATACTAAATCCACCAATTAAACCAGAAATATAAATTAATCCATAAGAAAGTCCACGTAAACGTAAAGGTTGAGTGTTATTTCTACAGTCCACTGTATCTTTTGTATCCAGTGTTTTTGCTGTTGTTTGGTTATGCGTATTAAAGTCCTAGTGTTGTATTTCGTGTTTTTATGAACGTTGTTGCGAATGCACTTTTGCGCATGTTTTTTTACATGTACGTTTGGGCATGTCCATTTGAGCGAGTGTTTTTGTGCATGTTTGTTGATTTGTACTAATGTCCTAGGATTGTAGTTTGTGTTTTCATGATCCCTTTTGCGAATGCACTTTTGCGTGAGTACTTTTGTGCTTGATTTTGTACTTTTACTTATGTGCGTATCTTTTGTAGCGAGTGTTTTTGTGCACGTTTCTTGATGCGCATTCGTGTCCTCGAACTGTAGCGGGTATTTTCATGATCGCTTTTGCAATCCAAATTTGACCATGTTTGAGTCCGAATTTGGAAATTTGACATTAGACAGCAATTGTAGCCAGCTGAAATAGCTTTCTAATGCCGCAGGAACCAGTTGATTTGGAGTCCGGATGAGAAAGTTATGCTCGACTTCGTGGACACTACCGAAGATGTTGAGGGATCCTCTCTTCTAATTTGATTTTATATTCCTAATTGCAACTCTTTTCTTACTCTTTGGTCATTTTTGCTTCATGGACACCGAATTATCAATTTGTACCTATAGAATACTAAATCCACCAATTAAACCAGAAATATAAATTAATCCATAAAAAAGTCCACGTAAACGTAAAGGTTGAGTGTTATTTCTACAGTCCACTGTATCTTTTGTATCCAGTGTTTTTGCTGTTGTTTGGTTATGCGTATTAAAGTCCTAGTGTTGTATTTCGTGTGTTTAAGAACGTTGTTGCGAATGCACTTTTGCGCATGTTTTTTTACATGTACGTTTGTGCATGTCCATTTGAGCGAGTGTGTTTGTGCATGTTTGTTGATTTGTACCAATACCCTAGGATTGTAGATTGTGTTTTCATGATCCTTTTTGCGAATGCACTTTTGCGTGAATACTTTTGTGCATGATTTTGTACTTTTACTTATGTGCGTAACTTTTGTAGCGAGTGTTTTTGTGCACGTGTCTTGATGGGCATTCGTGTCCTCGAACTGTAGCGGGTATTTTCATGATCGCTTTTGGAATCAAATTTTGACAATGTTCGAGTCCGAATTTGGAAATTTGACATTAGACAGGAATTGTAGCCAGCTGAAATAGCTTTCTAATGCCGCAAGAACTAGTTGATTTGGAGTTCGGATGAGAAAGTTATGCTCGACTTCGTGGACACTACCGAAGATGTTGAGGGATCCTCTCTTCTAATTTGATTTTATTTTCCCAATTGCAACTCTTTTCTTACTCTTTGATCATTTTTGCTTCATGGACACCTAATTATTGATTTGTACGTATAGAATACTAAATCCACCAATTAAACCAGAAATATAAATTAATCCATAAGAAAGTCCACGTAAACGTAAAGGTTGAGTGTTATTTCTACAGTCCACTGTATCTTTTGTATCTGGTGTTTTTGCTGTTGTTTGGTTATGCGTATTAAAGTTCTAGTGTTGTATTTCGTGTTTTTAAGAACGTTGTTGCGAATGCACTTTTGCGCATGTTTTTTTACATGTACGTTTGGGCATGTCCATTTGAGCGAGTGTGTTTGTGCATGTTTGTTGATTTGTACTAATGTCCTAGGATTGTAGTTTGTGTTTTCATTTTCCTTTTTGCGAATGCACTTTTGCGTGAGTACTTTTGTGCTTGATTTTGTACTTTTACTTATGTGCGTATCTTTTGTAGCGAGTGTTTTTGTGCACGTTTCTTGATGCGCACTCGTGTCCTCGAACTGTAGCGGGTATTTTCATGATCGCTTTTGGAGTCCAATTTTGACCATGTTCGAGTCCGAATTTGGAAATTTGACATTAGACAGGAATTGTAGCCAGCTGAAATAGCTTTCTAATGCCGCAGGAACCAAATGATTTGGAGTTCGGATGAGAAAGTTATGCTCGACTTCGTGGACACTACCGAAGATGTTGAGGGATCCTCTCTTCAAATTTGATTTTATTTTCCTAATTGCAACTCTTTTCATACTCTTTGATCATTTTTGCTTCATGGACACCTAATTATTGATTTGTACGTATAGAATACTAAATCCGCCAATTAAACCAGAAATATAAATTAATCCATAAGAAAGTCCACGTAAACGTAAAGGTTGGGTGTTATTTCTACAGTCCACTGTATCTTTTGTATCCAGTGTTTTTGCTGTTGTTTGGTTATGCGTATTAAAGTCCTAGTGTTGTATTTCGTGTTTTTAAGAACGTTGTTGCGAATGCACTTTTGCGCATGTTTTTTTACATGTACGTTTGGGCATGTCCATTTGAGCGAGTGTGTTTGTGCATGTTTGTTGATTTGTACTAATGTCCTAGGATTGTAGTTTGTGTTTTCATGATCCTTTTTGCGAATGCACTTTTGCGTGAGTACTTTTGTGCTTGATTTTGTACTTTTACTTATGTGCGTATCTTTTGTAGCGAGTGTTTGTGTGCACGTTTCTTGATGCGCATTCGTGTCCTCGAACTGTAGCGGGTATTTTCATGATCGCCTTTGGAATCCAATTTTGACCATGTTCGAGTCCGAATTTGGAAATTTGACATTAGACAGCAATTGTAGCCAGCTCAAATAGCTTTCTAATGCCGCAGGAACCAGTTGATTTGGAGTCCGGATGAGAAAGTTATGCTCGACTTCGTGGACACTACCGAAGATGTTGAGGGATCCTCTCTTCTAATTTGATTTTATATTCCTAATTGCAACTCTTTTCTTACTCTTTGGTCATTTTTGCTTCATGGACACCGAATTATCAATTTGTACCTATAGAATACTAAATCCACCAATTAAACCAGAAATATAAATTAATCCATAAAAAAGTCCACGTAAACGTAAAGGTTGAGTGTTATTTCTACAGTCCACTGTATCTTTTGTATCCAGAGTTTTTGCTGTTGTTTGGTTATGCGTATTAAAGTCCTAGTGTTGTATTTCGTGTGTTTAAGAACGTTGTTGCGAATGCACTTTTGCGCATGTTTTTTTACATGTACGTTTGTGCATGTCCATTTGAGCGAGTGTGTTTGTGCATGTTTGTTGATTTGTACTAATGTCCTAGGATTGTAGATTGTGTTTTCATGATCCTTTTTGCGAATGCACTTTTGCGTGAATACTTTTGTGCATGATTTTGTACTTTTACTTATGTGCGTAACTTTTGTAGCGAGTGTTTTTGTGCACGTTTCTTGATGCGCATTCGTGTCCTCGAACTGTAGCGGGTATTTTCATGATCGCTTTTGGAATCCAATTTTGACAATGTTCGAGTCCGAATTTGGAAATTTGACATTAGACAGAAACTGTAGCCAGCTGAAATAGCTTTCTAATGCCGCAGGAACCAGTTGATTTGGAGTTCGGATGAGAAAGTTATGCTCGACTTCGTGGACACTACCGAAGATGTTGAGGGATCCTCTCTTCTAATTTGATTTTATTTTCCTAATTGCAACTCTTTTCTTACTCTTTGATCATTTTTGCTTCATGGACACCTAATTATTGATTTGTACGTATAGAATACTAAATCAACCAATTAAACCAGAAATATAAATTAATCCATAAGAAAGTCCACGTAAACGTAAAGGTTGAGTGTTATTTCTACAGTCCACTGATCTTTTGTATCCAGTGTTTTTGCTGTTGTTTGGTTATGCGTATTAAAGTTCTAGTGTTGTATTTCGTGTTTTTAAGAACGTTGTTGCGAATGCACTTTTGCGCATGTTTTTTTACATGTACGTTTGGGCATGTCCATTTGAGCGAGTGTGTTTGTGCATGTTTGTTGATTTGTACTAATGTCCTAGGATTGTAGTTTGTGTTTTCATGATCCTTTTTGCGAATGCACTTTTGCATGAGTACTTTTGTGCTTGATTTTGTACTTTTACTTATGTGCGTATCTTTTGTAGCGAGTGTTTTTGTGCACGTTTCTTGATGCGCATTCGTGTCCTCGAACTGTAGCGGGTATTTTCATGATCGCTTTTGGAATCCAATTTCGACCATGTTCGAGTCCGAATTTGGAAATTTGACATTAGACAGGAATTGTAGCCAGCTGAAATAGCTTTTTAATGCCGCAAGAACCAGTTGATTTGGAGTCCGGATGAGAAAGTTATGCTCGACTTCGTGGACACTACCGAAGATGTTGAGGGATCCTCTCTTCTAATTTGATTTTATTTTCCTAATTGCAACTCTTTTGTTACTCTTTGGTCATTTTTGCTTCATGGACACCTAATTATCAATTTGTACGTGTAGAATACTAAATCCACCAATTAAACCAGAAATATGAATTAATCCATAAAAAAGTCCACGTAAACGTAAAGGTTGAGTGTTATTTCTACAGTCCACTGTATCTTTTGTATCCAGTGTTTTTGCTGTTGTTTGGTTATGCGTATTAAAGTCCTAGTGTTGTATTTCATGTTTTTAAGAACGTTGTTGCGAATGCACTTTTGCGCATGTTTTTTTACATGTACGTTTGGGCATATCCATTTGAGCGAGTGTGTTTGTGCATGTTTGTTGATTTGTACTAATGTCCTAGGATTGTAGTTTGTGTTTTCATGATCCTTTTTGCGAATGCACTTTTGCGTGAGTACTTTTGTGCTTGATTTTGTACTTTTACTTATGTGCGTATCTTTTGTAGCGAGTGTTTGTGTGCACGTTTCTTGATGCGCATTCGTGTCCTCGAACTGTAGCGGGTATTTTCATGATCGCCTTTGGAATCCAATTTTGACCATGTTCGAGTCCGAATTTGGAAATTTGACATTAGACAGCAATTGTAGCCAGCTCAAATAGCTTTCTAATGCCGCAGGAACCAGTTGATTTGGAGTCCGGATGAGAAAGTTATGCTCGACTTCGTGGACACTACCGAAGATGTTGAGGGATCCTCTCTTCTAATTTGATTTTATATTCCTAATTGCAACTCTTTTCTTACTCTTTGGTCATTTTTGCTTCATGGACACCGAATTTTCAATTTGTACCTATAGAATACTAAATCCACCAATTAAACCAGAAATATAAATTAATCCATAAAAAAGTCCACGTAAACGTAAAGGTTGAGTGTTATTTCTACAGTCCACTGTATCTTTTGTATCCAGAGTTTTTGCTGTTGTTTGGTTATGCGTATTAAAGTCCTAGTGTTGTATTTCGTGTGTTTAAGAACGTTGTTGCGAATGCACTTTTGCGCAAGTTTTTTTACATGTACGTTTGTGCATGTCCATTTGAGCGAGTGTGTTTGTGCATGTTTGTTGATTTGTACTAATGTCCTAGGATTGTAGATTGTGTTTTCATGATCCTTTTTGCGAATGCACTTTTGCGTGAATACTTTTGTGCTTGATTTTGTACTTTTACTTATGTGCGTATCTTTTGTAGCGAGTGTTTTTGTGCACGTTTCTTGATGCGCATTCGTGTCCTCGAACTGTAGCGGGTATTTTCATGATCGCTTTTGGAATCCAATTTTGACCATGTTCGAGTCCGAATTTGGAAATTTGACATTAGACACGAATTGTAGCCAGCTGAAATAGCTTTCTTATGCCGCAGGAACCAGTTGATTTGGAGTTCGGATGAGAAAGTTATGCTCGACTTCGTGGACACTACCGAAGATGTTGAGGGATCCTCTCTTCTAATTTGATTTTATTTTCCTAATTGCAACTCTTTTCTTACTCTTTGATCATTTTTGCTTCATGGACACCTAATTATTGATTTGTACCTATAGAATACTAAATCCACCAATTAAACCAGAAATATAAATTAATCCATAAGAAAGTCCACGTAAACGTAAAGGTTGAGTGTTATTTCTACAGTCCACTGTATCTTTTGTATCCAGTGTTTTTGCTGTTGTCTGGTTATGCGTATTAAAGTCCTAGTGTTGTATTTCGTGTTTTTAAGAACGTTGTTGCGAATGCACTTTTGCGCATGTTTTTTAACATGTACGTTTGGGCATGTCCATTTGAGCGAGTGTGTTTGTGCATGTTTGTTGATTTGTACTAATGTCCTAGGATTGTAGTTTGTGTTTTCATGATCCTTTTTGCGAATGCACTTTTGCGTGAGTACTTTTGTGCTTGATTTTGTACTTTTACTTATGTGCGTATCTTTTGTAGCGAGTGTTTTTGTGCACGTTTCTTGATGCGCATTCGTGTCCTCGAACTGTAGCGGGTATTTTCATGATCGCTTTTGGAATCCAATTTTGACCATGTTCGAGTCCGAATTTGGAAATTTGACATTAGACATGAATTGTAGCCAGCTGAAAAAGCTTTCTAATGCCGCAGAACCCAGTTGATTTGGAGTCCGGATGAGAAAGTTATGCTCGACTTCGTGGACACTACCGAAGATCTTGAGGGATCCTCTCTTCTAATTTGATTTTATTTTCCTAATTGCAACTCTTTTGTTACTCTTTGGTCATTTTTGCTTCATGGACACCTAATTATCAATTTGTACCTGTAGAATACTAAATCCACCAATTAAACTAGAAATATGAATTAATCCATAAAAAAGTCCACGTAAACGTAAAGGTTGAGTGTTATTTCTACAGTCCACTGTATCTTTTGTATCCAGTGTTTTTGCTGTTGTTTGGTTATGCGTATTAAAGTCTTAGTGTTGTATTTCGTGTGTTTAAGAACGTTGTTGCGAATGCACTTTTGCGCATGTTTTTTTACATGTACGTTTGGGCATGTCCATTTGAGCGAGTGTGTTTGTGCATGTTTGTTGATTTGTACTAATGTCCTAGGATTGTAGTTTGTGTTTTCATGATCCTTTTTGCGAATGCACTTTTGCGTGAATACTTTTGTGCATGATTTTGTACTTTTACTTATGTGCGTATCTTTTGTAGCGAGTGTTTTTGTGCACGTTTCTTGATGCGCATTCGTGTCCTCGAACTGTAGCGGGTATTTTCATGATCGCTTTTGGAATCCAATTTTGACAATGATAGAGTCCGAATTTGGAAATTTGACATTAGACAGGAATTGTAGCTAGCTGAAATAGCTTTCTAATGCCGCAGGAACCAGTTGATTTGGAGTTCGGATGAGAAAGTTATGCTCGACTTCGTGGACACTACCGAAGATGTTGAGGGATCCTCTCTTCTAATTTGATTTTATTTTCCTAATTGCAACTCTTTTCTTACTCTTTGATCATTTTTGCTTCATGGACACCTAATTATTGATTTGTACCTATAGAATACTAAATCCACCAATTAAACCAGAAATATAAATTAATCCATAAGAAAGTCCACGTAAACGTAAAGGTTGAGTGTTATTTCTACAGTCCACTGTATCTTTTGTATCCAGTGTTTTTGCTGTTGTCTGGTTATGCGTATTAAAGTCCTAGTGTTGTATTTCGTGTTTTTAAGAACGTTGTTGCGAATGCACTTTTGCGCATGTTTTTTAACATGTACGTTTGGGCATGTCCATTTGAGCGAGTGTGTTTGTGCATGTTTGTTGATTTGTACTAATGTCCTAGGATTGTAGTTTGTGTTTTCATGATCCTTTTTGCGAATGCACTTTTGCGTGAGTACTTTTGTGCTTGATTTTGTACTTTTACTTATGTGCGTATCTTTTGTAGCGAGTGTTTTTGTGCACGTTTCTTGATGCGCATTCGTGTCCTCGAACTGTAGCGGGTATTTTCATGATCGCTTTTGGAATCCAATTTTGACAATGTTCGAGTCCGAATTTGGAAATTTGACATTAGACAGGAATTGTAGCCAGCTGAAATAGCTTTCTAATGCCGCATGAACCAGTTGATTTGGAGTTTGGATGAGAAAGTTATGCTCGACTTCGTGGACACTACCGAAGATGTTGAGGGATCCTCTCTTCTAATTTGATTTTATTTTCCTAATTGCAACTCTTTTCTTACTCTTTGATCATTTTTGCTTCATGGACACCTAATTATTGATTTGTACCTATAGAATACTAAATCCACCAATGAAACCAGAAATATAAATTAATCCATAAAAAAGTCCACGTAAACGTAAAGGTTGAGTGTTATTTCTACAGTCCACTGTATCTTTTGTATCCAGTGTTTTTGCTGTTGTTTGGTTATGCGTATTAAAGTCCTAGTGTTGTATTTCGTGTTTTTAAGAACGTTGTTGCGAATGCACTTTCGCGCATGTTTTTTTACATGTACGTTTGGGCATGTCCATTTGAGCGAGTGTGTTTGTGCATGTTTGTTGATTTGTACTAATGTCCTAGGATTGTAGTTTGTGTTTTCATGATCCTTTTTGCGAATGCACTTTTGCGTGAGTACTTTTGTGCTTCATTTTGTACTTTTACTTATGTGCGTATCTTTTGTAGCGAGTGTTTTTGTGCACGTTTCTTGATGCGCATTCGTGTCCTCGAACTGTAGCGGGTATTTTCATGATCGCTTTTGGAATCCAATTTTGACCATGTTCGAGTCCGAATTTGGAAATTTGACATTAGACATGAATTGTAGCCAGCTGAAATAGCTTTCTAATGCCGCAGGACCCAGTTGATTTGGAGTCCGGATGAGAAAGTTATGCTCGACTTCGTGGACACTACCGAAGATGTTGAGGGATCCTCTCTTCTAATTTGATTTTATTTTCCTAATTGCAACTCTTTTCTTACTCTTTGATCATTTTTGCTTCATGGACACCTAATTATTGATTTGTACCTATAGAATACTAAATCCACCAATTAAACCAGAAATATAAATTAATCCATAAGAAAGTCCACGTAAACGTAAAGGTTGAGTGTTATTTCTACAGTCCACTGTATCTTTTGTATCCAGTGTTTTTGCTGTTGTCTGGTTATGCGTATTAAAGTCCTAGTGTTGTATTTCGTGTTTTTAAGAACGTTGTTGCGAATGCACTTTTGCGCATGTTTTTTAACATGTACGTTTGGGCATGTCCATTTGAGCGAGTGTGTTTGTGCATGTTTGTTGATTTGTACTAATGTCCTAGGATTGTAGTTTGTGTTTTCATGATCCTTTTTGCGAATGCACTTTTGCGTGAGTACTTTTGTGCTTGATTTTGTACTTTTACTTATATGCGTATCTTTTGTAGCGAGTGTTTTTGTGCACGTTTCTTGATGCGCATTCGTGTCCTCGAACTGTTGCGGGTATTTTCATGATCGCTTTTGGAATCCAATTTTGACCATGTTCGAGTCCGAATTTGGAAATTTGACATTAGACAGGAATTGTAGCCAGCTGAAATAGCTTTCTAATGCCGCAGGAGCCAGTTGATTTGGAGTCCGGATGAGAAAGTTATGCTCGACTTCGTGGACACTACCGAAGATGTTGAGGGATCCTCTCTTCTAATTTGATTTTATATTCCTAATTGCAACTCTTTTCTTACTCTTTGGTCATTTTTGCTTCATGGACACCGAATCATCAATTTGTACCTATAGAATACTAAATCCACCAATTAAACCAGAAATATAAATTAATCCATAAAAAAGTCCACGTAAACGTAAAGGTTGAGTGTTATTTTTACAGTCCACTGTATCTTTTGTATCCAGTGTTTTTGCTGTTGTTTGGTTATGCGTATTAAAGTCCTAGTGTTGTATTTCGTGTGTTTAAGAACGTTGTTGCGAATGCACTTTTGCGCATGTTTTTTTACATGTACGTTTGTGCATGTCCATTTGAGCGAGTGTGTATGTGCATGTTTGTTGATTTGTACTAATGTCCTAGGATTGTAGATTGTGTTTACACTACCTTTTTGCGAATGCACTTTTGCGTGAATACTTTTGTGCATGATTTTGTACTTTTACTTATGTGCGTATCTTTTGTAGCGAGTGTTTTTGTGCCCGTTTCTTGATGCGCATTCGTGTCCTCGAACTGTAGCGGGTATTTTCATGATCGCTTTTGGAATCCAATTTTGACAATGATAGAGTCCGAATTTGGAAATTTGACATTAGACAGGAATTGTAGCCAGCTGAAATAGCTTTCTAATGCCGCAGGAACCAGTTGATTTGGAGTTCGGATGAGAAAGTTATGCTCGACTTCGTGGACACTACCGAAGATGTTGACGGATCCTCTCTTCTAATTTGATTTTATTTTCCTAATTGCAACTCTTTTCTTACTCTTTGATCATTTTTGCTTCATGGACACCTAATTATTGATTTGTACCTATAGAATACTAAATCCACCAATTAAACCAGAAATATAAATTAATCCATAAGAAAGTCCACGTAAACGTAAAGGTTGAGTGTTATTTCTACAGTCCACTGTATCTTTTGTATCCAGTGTTTTTGCTGTTGTCTGGTTATGCGTATTAAAGTCCTAGTGTTGTATTTCGTGTTTTTAAGAACGTTGTTGCGAATGCACTTTTGCGCATGTTTTTTAACATGTACGTTTGGGCATGTCCATTTGAGCGAGTGTGTTTGTGCATGTTTGTTTATTTGTACTAATGTCCTAGGATTGTAGTTTGTGTTTTCATGATCCTTTTTGCGAATGCACTTTTGCGTGAGTACTTTTGTGCTTGATTTTGTACTTTTACTTATGTGCGTATCTTTTGTAGCGAGTGTTTTTGTGCACGTTTCTTGATGCGCATTCGTGTCCTCGAACTGTAGCGGGTATTTTCATGATCGCTTTTGGAATCCAATTTTGACAATGTTCGAGTCCGAATTTGGAAATTTGACATTAGACAGGAATTGTAGCCAGCTGAAATAGCTTTCTAATGCCGCATGAACCAGTTGATTTGGAGTTTGGATGAGAAAGTTATGCTCGACTTCGTGGACACTACCGAAGATGTTGAGGGATCCTCTCTTCTAATTTGATTTTATTTTCCTAATTGCAACTCTTTTCTTACTCTTTGATCATTTTTGCTTCATGGACACCTAATTATTGATTTGTACCTATAGAATACTAAATCCACCAATGAAACCAGAAATATAAATTAATCCATAAAAAAGTCCACGTAAACGTAAAGGTTGAGTGTTATTTCTACAGTCCACTGTATCTTTTGTATCCAGTGTTTTTGCTGTTGTTTGGTTATGCGTATTAAAGTCCTAGTGTTGTATTTCGTGTTTTTAAGAACGTTGTTGCGAATGCACTTTCGCGCATGTTTTTTTACATGTACGTTTGGGCATGTCCATTTGAGCGAGTGTGTTTGTGCATGTTTGTTGATTTGTACTAATGTCCTAGGATTGTAGTTTGTGTTTTCATGATCCTTTTTGCGAATGCACTTTTGCGTGAGTACTTTTGTGCTTCATTTTGTACTTTTACTTATGTGCGTATCTTTTGTAGCGAGTGTTTTTGTGCACGTTTCTTGATGCGCATTCGTGTCCTCGAACTGTAGCGGGTATTTTCATGATCGCTTTTGGAATCCAATTTTGA
Organism: Erythranthe guttata; assembly: GCF_056151865.1. Lineage (NCBI taxonomy): Eukaryota > Viridiplantae > Streptophyta > Magnoliopsida > Lamiales > Phrymaceae > Erythranthe > Erythranthe guttata. The sequence goes on from NC_142536.1 coordinate 11,080,593, forward strand.
CCATGTTCGAGTCCGAATTTGGAAATTTGACATTAGACATGAATTGTAGCCAGCTGAAATAGCTTTCTAATGCCGCAGGACCCAGTTGATTTGGAGTCCGGATGAGAAAGTTATGCTCGACTTCGTGGACACTACCGAAGATGTTGAGGGATCCTCTCTTCTAATTTGATTTTATTTTCCTAATTGCAACTCTTTTCTTACTCTTTGATCATTTTTGCTTCATGGACACCTAATTATTGATTTGTACCTATAGAATACTAAATCCACCAATTAAACCAGAAATATAAATTAATCCATAAGAAAGTCCACGTAAACGTAAAGGTTGAGTGTTATTTCTACAGTCCACTGTATCTTTTGTATCCAGTGTTTTTGCTCTTGTCTGGTTATGCGTATTAAAGTCCTAGTGTTGTATTTCGTGTTTTTAAGAACGTTGTTGCGAATGCACTTTTGCGCATGTTTTTTAACATGTACGTTTGGGCATGTCCATTTGAGCGAGTGTGTTTGTGCATGTTTGTTGATTTGTACTAATGTCCTAGGATTGTAGTTTGTGTTTTCATGATCCTTTTTGCGAATGCACTTTTGCGTGAGTACTTTTGTGCTTGATTTTGTACTTTTACTTATATGCGTATCTTTTGTAGCGAGTGTTTTTGTGCACGTTTCTTGATGCGCATTCGTGTCCTCGAACTGTTGCGGGTATTTTCATGATCGCTTTTGGAATCCAATTTTGACCATGTTCGAGTCCGAATTTGGAAATTTGACATTAGACAGGAATTGTAGCCAGCTGAAATAGCTTTCTAATGCCGCAGGAGCCAGTTGATTTGGAGTCCGGATGAGAAAGTTATGCTCGACTTCGTGGACACTACCGAAGATGTTGAGGGATCCTCTCTTCTAATTTGATTTTATATTCCTAATTGCAACTCTTTTCTTACTCTTTGGTCATTTTTGCTTCATGGACACCGAATCATCAATTTGTACCTATAGAATACTAAATCCACCAATTAAACCAGAAATATAAATTAATCCATAAAAAAGTCCACGTAAACGTAAAGGTTGAGTGTTATTTTTACAGTCCACTGTATCTTTTGTATCCAGTGTTTTTGCTGTTGTTTGGTTATGCGTATTAAAGTCCTAGTGTTGTATTTCGTGTGTTTAAGAACGTTGTTGCGAATGCACTTTTGCGCATGTTTTTTTACATGTACGTTTGTGCATGTCCATTTGAGCGAGTGTGTATGTGCATGTTTGTTGATTTGTACTAATGTCCTAGGATTGTAGATTGTGTTTACACTACCTTTTTGCGAATGCACTTTTGCGTGAATACTTTTGTGCATGATTTTGTACTTTTACTTATGTGCGTATCTTTTGTAGCGAGTGTTTTTGTGCACGTTTCTTGATGCGCATTCGTGTCCTCGAACTGTAGCGGGTATTTTCATGATCGCTTTTGGAATCCAATTTTGACAATGATCGAGTCCGAATTTGGAAATTTGACATTAGACAGGAATTGTAGCCAGCTGAAATAGCTTTCTAATGCCGCAGGAACCAGTTGATTTGGAGTTCGGATGAGAAAGTTATGCTCGACTTCGTGGACACTACCGAAGATGTTGAGGGATCCTCTCTTCTAATTTGATTTTATTTTCCTAATTGCAACTCTTTTCTTACTCTTTGATCATTTTTGCTTCATGGACACCTAATTATTGATTTGTACCTATAGAATACTAAATCCACCAATTAAACCAGAAATATAAATTAATCCATAAGAAAGTCCACGTAAACGTAAAGGTTGAGTGTTATTTCTACAGTCCACTGTATCTTTTGTATCCAGTGTTTTTGCTGTTGTCTGGTTATGCGTATTAAAGTCCTAGTGTTGTATTTCGTGTTTTTAAGAACGTTGTTGCGAATGCACTTTTGCGCATGTTTTTTAACATGTACGTTTGGGCATGTCCATTTGAGCGAGTGTGTTTGTGCATGTTTGTTGATTTGTACTAATGTCCTAGGATTGTAGTTTGTGTTTTCATGATCCTTTTTGCGAATGCACTTTTGCGTGAGTACTTTTGTGCTTGATTTTGTACTTTTACTTATGTGCGTATCTTTTGTAGCGAGTGTTTTTGTGTACGTTTCTTGATGCGCATTCGTGTCCTCGAACTGTAGTGGGTATTTTCATGATCGCTTTTGGAATCCAATTTTGACCATGTTCGAGTCCGAATTTGGAAATTTGACATTAGACAGGAATTGTAGCCAGCTGAAATAGCTTTCTAATGCCGCAAGAACCAGTTGATTTGGAGTCCGGATGAGAAAGTTATGCTCGACTTCGTGGACACTACCGAAGATGTTGAGGGATCCTCTCTTCTAATTTGATTTTATATTCCTAATTGCAACTCTTTTCTTACTCTTTGGTCATTTTTGCTTCATGGACACCGAATTATCAATTTGTACCTATAGAATACTAAATCCACCAATTAAACCAGAAATATAAATTAATCCATAAAAAAGTCCACGTAAACGTAAAGGTTGAGTGTTATTTTTACAGTCCACTGTATCTTTTGTATCCAGTGTTTTTGCTGTTGTTTGGTTATGCGTATTAAAGTCCTAGTGTTGTATTTCGTGTGTTTAAGAACGTTGTTGCGAATGCACTTTTGCGCATGTTTTTTTACATGTACGTTTGTGCATGTCCATTTGAGCGAGTGTGTTTGTGCATGTTTGTTGATTTGTACTAATGTCCTAGGATTGTAGATTGTGTTTTCATACCTTTTTGCGAATGCACTTTTGCGTGAATACTTTTGTGCATGATTTTGTACTTTTACTTATGTGCGTATCTTTTGTAGCGAGTGTTTTTGTGCACGTTTCTTGATGCGCATTCGTGTCCTCGAACTGTAGCGGGTATTTTCATGATCGCTTTTGGAATCCAATTTTGACAATGATCGAGTCCGAATTTGGAAATTTGACATTAGACAGGAATTGTAGCCAGCTGAAATAGCTTTCTAATGCCGCATGAACCAGTTGATTTGGAGTTCGGATGAGAAAGTTATGCTCGACTTCGTGGACACTACCGAAGATGTTGAGGGATCCTCTCTTCTAATTTGATTTTATTTTCCTAATTGCAACTCTTTTCTTACTCTTTGATCATTTTTGCTTCATGGACACCTAATTATTGATTTGTACCTATAGAATACTAAATCCACCAATTAAACCAGAAATATAAATTAATCCATAAGAAAGTCCACGTAAACGTAAAGGTTGAGTGTTATTTCTACAGTCCACTGTATCTTTTGTATCCAGTGTTTTTGCTGTTGTTTGGTTATGCGTATTAAAGTCCTAGTGTTGTATTTCGTGTTTTTAAGAACGTTGTTGCGAATGCACTTTTGCGCATGTTTTTTTACATGTACGTTTGTGCATGTCCATTTGAGCGAGTGTGTTTGTGCATGTTTGTTGATTTGTACTAATGTCCTAGGATTGTAGTTTGTGTTTTCATGATCCTTTTTGCGAATGCACTTTTGCGTGAGTACTTTTGTGCATGATTTTGTACTTTTACTTATGTGCGTATCTTTTGTAGCGAGTGTTTTTGTGCACGTTTCTTGATGCGCATTCGTGTCCTCGAACTGTAGCGGGTATTTTCATGATCGCTTTTGGAATCCAATTTTGACCATGTTCGAGTCCGAATTTGGAAATTTGACATTAGACAGGAATTGTAGCCAGCTGAAATAGCTTTCTAATGCCGCATGAACCAGTTGATTTGGAGTCGGATGAGAAAGTTATGCTCGACTTCGTGGACACTACCGAAGATGTTGAGGGATCCTCTCTTCTAATTTGATTTTATTTTCCTAATTGCAACTCTTTTCTTACTCTTTGGTCATTTTTGCTTCATGGACACCTAATTATTGATTTGTACCTATAGAATACTAAATCCACCAATTAAACCAGAAATATAAATTAATCCATAAAAAAGTCCACGTAAACGTAAAGGTTGAGTGTTATTTCTACAGTCCACTGTATCTTTTGTATCCAGTGTTTTTGCTGTTGTTTGGTTATGCGTATTAAAGTCCTAGTGTTGTATTTCGTGTTTTTAAGAACGTTGTTGCGAATGCACTTTTGCGCATGTTTTTTTACATGTACGTTTGTGCATGTCCATTTGAGCGAGTGTGTTTGTGCATGTTTGTTGATTTGTACTAATGTCCTAGGATTGTAGTTTGTGTTTTCATGATCCTTTTTGCGAATGCACTTTTGCGTGAGTACTTTTGTGCATGATTTTGTACTTTTACTTATGTGCGTATCTTTTGTAGCGAGTGTTTTTGTGCACGTTTCTTGATGCGCATTCGTGTCCTCGAACTGTAGCGGGTATTTTCATGATCGCTTTTGGAATCCAATTTTGACCATGTTCGAGTCCGAATTTGGAAATTTGACATTAGACAGGAATTGTAGCCAGCTGAAATAGCTTTCTAATGCCGCAGGAACCAGTTGATTTGGAGTCCGGATGAGAAAGTTATGCTCGACTTCGTGGACACTACCGAAGATGTTGAGGGATCCTCTCTTCTAATTTGATTTTATTTTCCTAATTGCAACTCTTTTCTTACTCTTTGTCATTTTTGCTTCATGGACACCTAATTATCAATTTGTACCTATAGAATACTAAATCCACCAATTAAACCAGAAATATAAATTAATCCATAAAAAAGTCCACGTAAACGTAAAGGTTGAGTGTTATTTCTACAGTCCACTGTATCTTTTGTATCCAGTGTTTTTGCTGTTGTTTGGTTATGCGTATTAAAGTCCTAGTGTTGTATTTCGTGTTTTTAAGAACGTTGTTGCGAATGCACTTTTGCGCATGTTTTTTTACATGTACGTTTGTGCATGTCCATTTGAGCGAGTGTGTTTGTGCATGTTTGTTGATTTGTACTAATGTCCTAGGATTGTAGATTTGTGTTTTCATGATCCTTTTTGCGAATGCACTTTTGCGTGAGTACTTTTGTGCATGATTTTGTACTTTTACTTATGTGCGTATCTTTTGTAGCGAGTGTTTTTGTGCACGTTTCTTGATGCGCATTCGTGTCCTCGAACTGTAGCGGGTATTTTCATGATCGCTTTTGGAATCCAATTTTGACCATGTTCGAGTCCGAATTTGGAAATTTGACATTAGACAGGAATTGTAGCCAGCTGAAATAGCTTTCTAATGCCGCCGGAACCAGTTGATTTGGAGTCCGGATGAGAAAGTTATGCTCGACTTCGTGGACACTACCGAAGATGTTGAGGGATCCTCTCTTCTAATTTGATTTTATTTTCCTAATTGCAACTCTTTTCTTACTCTTTGATCATTTTTGCTTCATGGACACCTAATTATCAATTTGTACCTATAGAATACTAAATCCACCAATTAAACCAGAAATATAAATTAATCCATAAAAAAGTCCACGTAAACGTAAACGTTGAGTGTTATTTCTACACTCCACTGTATCTTTTGTATCCAGTGTTTTTGCTGTTGTTTGGTTATGCGTATTAAAGTCCTAGTGTTGTATTTCGTGTTTTTAAGAACGTTGTTGCGAATGCACTTTTGCGCATGTTTTTTTACATGTACGTTTGTGCATGTCCATTTGAGCGAGTGTGTTTGTGCATGTTTGTTGATTTGTATTAATGTCCTAGGATTGTAGTTTGTGTTTTCATGATCCTTTTTGCGAATGCACTTTTGCGTGAGTACTTTTGTGCATGATTTTGTACTTTTACTTATGTGCGTATCTTTTGTAGCGAGTGTTTTTGTGCACGTTTCTTGATGCGCATTCGTGTCCTCGAACTGTAGCGGGTATTTTCATGATCGCTTTTGGAATCCAATTTTGACCATGTTCGAGTCCGAATTTGGAAATTTGACATTAGACAGGAATTGTAGCCAGCTGAAATAGCTTTCTAATGCCGCCGGAACCAGTTGATTTGGAGTCCGGATGAGAAAGTTATGCTCGACTTCGTGGACACTACCGAAGATGTTGAGGGATCCTCTCTTCTAATTTGATTTTATTTTCCTAATTGCAACTCTTTTCTTACTCTTTGATCATTTTTGCTTCATGGACACCTAATTATCAATTTGTACCTATAGAATACTAAATCCACCAATTAAACCAGAAATATAAATTAATCCATAAAAAAGTCCACGTAAACGTAAACGTTGAGTGTTATTTCTACACTCCACTGTATCTTTTGTATCTAGTGTTTTTGCTGTTGTTTGGTTATGCGTATTAAAGTCCTAGTGTTGTATTTCGTGTTTTTAAGAACGTTGTTGCGAATGCACTTTTGCGCATGTTTTTTTACATGTACGTTTGTGCATGTCCATTTGAGCGAGTGTGTTTGTGCATGTTTGTTGATTTGTATTAATGTCCTAGGATTGTAGTTTGTGTTTTCATGATCCTTTTTGCGAATGCACTTTTGCGTGAGTACTTTTGTGCATGATTTTGTACTTTTACTTATGTGCGTATCTTTTGTAGCGAGTGTTTTTGTGCACGTTTCTTGATGCGCATTCGTGTCCTCGAACTGTAGCGGGTATTTTCATGATCGCTTTTGGAATCCAATTTTGACCATGTTCGAGTCCGAATTTGGAAATTTGACATTAGACAGGAATTGTAGCCAGCTGAAATAGCTTTCTAATGCCGCCGGAACCAGTTGATTTGGAGTCCGGATGAGAAAGTTATGCTCGACTTCGTGGACACTACCGAAGATGTTGAGGGATCCTCTCTTCTAATTTGATTTTATTTTCCTAATTGCAACTCTTTTCTTACTCTTTGATCATTTTTGCTTCATGGACACCTAATTATCAATTTGTACCTATAGAATACTAAATCCACCAATTAAAACAGAAATATAAATTAATCCATAAAAAAATCCACGTAAACGTAAACGTTGAGTGTTATTTCTACACTCCACTGTATCTTTTGTATCTAGTGTTTTTGCTGTTGTTTGGTTATGCGTATTAAAGTCCTAGTGTTGTATTTCGTGTTTTTAAGAACGTTGTTGCGAATGCACTTTTGCGCATGTTTTTTTACATGTACGTTTGTGCATGTCCATTTGAGCGAGTGTGTTTGTGCATGTTTGTTGATTTGTATTAATGTCCTAGGATTGTAGTTTGTGTTTTCATGATCCTTTTTGCGAATGCACTTTTGCGTGAGTACTTTTGTGCATGATTTTGTACTTTTACTTATGTGCGTATCTTTTGTAGCGAGTGTTTTTGTGCACGTTTCTTGATGCGCATTCGTGTCCTCGAACTGTAGCGGGTATTTTCATGATCGCTTTTGGAATCCAATTTTGACCATGTTCGAGTCCGAATTTGGAAATTTGACATTAGACAGGAATTGTAGCCAGCTGAAATAGCTTTCTAATGCCGCCGGAACCAGTTGATTTGGAGTCCGGATGAGAAAGTTATGCTCGACTTCGTGGACACTACCGAAGATGTTGAGGGATCCTCTCTTCTAATTTGATTTTATTTTCCTAATTGCAACTCTTTTCTTACTCTTTGATCATTTTTGCTTCATGGACACCTAATTATCAATTTGTACCTATAGAATACTAAATCCACCAATTAAAACAGAAATATAAATTAATCCATAAAAAAATCCACGTAAACGTAAACGTTGAGTGTTATTTCTACACTCCACTGTATCTTTTGTATCTAGTGTTTTTGCTGTTGTTTGGTTATGCGTATTAAAGTCCTAGTGTTGTATTTCGTGTTTTTAAGAACGTTGTTGCGAATGCACTTTTGCGCATGTTTTTTTACATGTACGTTTGTGCATGTCCATTTGAGCGAGTGTGTTTGTGCATGTTTGTTGATTTGTATTAATGTCCTAGGATTGTAGTTTGTGTTTTCATGATCCTTTTTGCGAATGCACTTTTGCGTGAGTACTTTTGTGCATGATTTTGTACTTTTACTTATGTGCGTATCTTTTGTAGCGAGTGTTTTTGTGCACGTTTCTTGATGCGCATTCGTGTCCTCGAACTGTAGCGGGTATTTTCATGATCGCTTTTGGAATCCAATTTTGACCATGTTCGAGTCCGAATTTGGAAATTTGACATTAGACAGGAATTGTAGCCAGCTGAAATAGCTTTCTAATGCCGCCGGAACCAGTTGATTTGGAGTCCGGATGAGAAAGTTATGCTCGACTTCGTGGACACTACCGAAGATGTTGAGGGATCCTCTCTTCTAATTTGATTTTATTTTCCTAATTGCAACTCTTTTCTTACTCTTTGATCATTTTTGCTTCATGGACACCTAATTATCAATTTGTACCTATAGAATACTAAATCCACCAATTAAAACAGAAATATAAATTAATCCATAAAAAAATCCACGTAAACGTAAACGTTGAGTGTTATTTCTACACTCCACTGTATCTTTTGTATCTAGTGTTTTTGCTGTTGTTTGGTTATGCGTATTAAAGTCCTAGTGTTGTATTTCGTGTTTTTAAGAACGTTGTTGCGAATGCACTTTTGCGCATGTTTTTTTACATGTACGTTTGTGCATGTCCATTTGAGCGAGTGTGTTTGTGCATGTTTGTTGATTTGTATTAATGTCCTAGGATTGTAGTTTGTGTTTTCATGATCCTTTTTGCGAATGCACTTTTGCGTGAGTACTTTTGTGCATGATTTTGTACTTTTACTTATGTGCGTATCTTTTGTAGCGAGTGTTTTTGTGCACGTTTCTTGATGCGCATTCGTGTCCTCGAACTGTAGCGGGTATTTTCATGATCGCTTTTGGAATCCAATTTTGACCATGTTCGAGTCCGAATTTGGAAATTTGACATTAGACAGGAATTGTAGCCAGCTGAAATAGCTTTCTAATGCCGCCGGAACCAGTTGATTTGGAGTCCGGATGAGAAAGTTATGCTCGACTTCGTGGACACTACCGAAGATGTTGAGGGATCCTCTCTTCTAATTTGATTTTATTTTCCTAATTGCAACTCTTTTCTTACTCTTTGATCATTTTTGCTTCATGGACACCTAATTATCAATTTGTACCTATAGAATACTAAATCCACCAATTAAAACAGAAATATAAATTAATCCATAAAAAAATCCACGTAAACGTAAACGTTGAGTGTTATTTCTACACTCCACTGTATCTTTTGTATCTAGTGTTTTTGCTGTTGTTTGGTTATGCGTATTAAAGTCCTAGTGTTGTATTTCGTGTTTTTAAGAACGTTGTTGCGAATGCACTTTTGCGCATGTTTTTTTACATGTACGTTTGTGCATGTCCATTTGAGCGAGTGTGTTTGTGCATGTTTGTTGATTTGTATTAATGTCCTAGGATTGTAGTTTGTGTTTTCATGATCCTTTTTGCGAATGCACTTTTGCGTGAGTACTTTTGTGCATGATTTTGTACTTTTACTTATGTGCGTATCTTTTGTAGCGAGTGTTTTTGTGCACGTTTCTTGATGCGCATTCGTGTCCTCGAACTGTAGCGGGTATTTTCATGATCGCTTTTGGAATCCAATTTTGACCATGTTCGAGTCCGAATTTGGAAATTTGACATTAGACAGGAATTGTAGCCAGCTGAAATAGCTTTCTAATGCCGCCGGAACCAGTTGATTTGGAGTCCGGATGAGAAAGTTATGCTCGACTTCGTGGACACTACCGAAGATGTTGAGGGATCCTCTCTTCTAATTTGATTTTATTTTCCTAATTGCAACTCTTTTCTTACTCTTTGATCATTTTTGCTTCATGGACACCTAATTATCAATTTGTACCTATAGAATACTAAATCCACCAATTAAAACAGAAATATAAATTAATCCATAAAAAAATCCACGTAAACGTAAACGTTGAGTGTTATTTCTACACTCCACTGTATCTTTTGTATCTAGTGTTTTTGCTGTTGTTTGGTTATGCGTATTAAAGTCCTAGTGTTGTATTTCGTGTTTTTAAGAACGTTGTTGCGAATGCACTTTTGCGCATGTTTTTTTACATGTACGTTTGTGCATGTCCATTTGAGCGAGTGTGTTTGTGCATGTTTGTTGATTTGTATTAATGTCCTAGGATTGTAGTTTGTGTTTTCATGATCCTTTTTGCGAATGCACTTTTGCGTGAGTACTTTTGTGCATGATTTTGTACTTTTACTTATGTGCGTATCTTTTGTAGCGAGTGTTTTTGTGCACGTTTCTTGATGCGCATTCGTGTCCTCGAACTGTAGCGGGTATTTTCATGATCGCTTTTGGAATCCAATTTTGACCATGTTCGAGTCCGAATTTGGAAATTTGACATTAGACAGGAATTGTAGCCAGCTGAAATAGCTTTCTAATGCCGCCGGAACCAGTTGATTTGGAGTCCGGATGAGAAAGTTATGCTCGACTTCGTGGACACTACCGAAGATGTTGAGGGATCCTCTCTTCTAATTTGATTTTATTTTCCTAATTGCAACTCTTTTCTTACTCTTTGATCATTTTTGCTTCATGGACACCTAATTATCAATTTGTACCTATAGAATACTAAATCCACCAATTAAAACAGAAATATAAATTAATCCATAAAAAAATCCACGTAAACGTAAACGTTGAGTGTTATTTCTACACTCCACTGTATCTTTTGTATCTAGTGTTTTTGCTGTTGTTTGGTTATGCGTATTAAAGTCCTAGTGTTGTATTTCGTGTTTTTAAGAACGTTGTTGCGAATGCACTTTTGCGCATGTTTTTTTACATGTACGTTTGTGCATGTCCATTTGAGCGAGTGTGTTTGTGCATGTTTGTTGATTTGTATTAATGTCCTAGGATTGTAGTTTGTGTTTTCATGATCCTTTTTGCGAATGCACTTTTGCGTGAGTACTTTTGTGCATGATTTTGTACTTTTACTTATGTGCGTATCTTTTGTAGCGAGTGTTTTTGTGCACGTTTCTTGATGCGCATTCGTGTCCTCGAACTGTAGCGGGTATTTTCATGATCGCTTTTGGAATCCAATTTTGACCATGTTCGAGTCCGAATTTGGAAATTTGACATTAGACAGGAATTGTAGCCAGCTGAAATAGCTTTCTAATGCCGCCGGAACCAGTTGATTTGGAGTCCGGATGAGAAAGTTATGCTCGACTTCGTGGACACTACCGAAGATGTTGAGGGATCCTCTCTTCTAATTTGATTTTATTTTCCTAATTGCAACTCTTTTCTTACTCTTTGATCATTTTTGCTTCATGGACACCTAATTATCAATTTGTACCTATAGAATACTAAATCCACCAATTAAAACAGAAATATAAATTAATCCATAAAAAAATCCACGTAAACGTAAACGTTGAGTGTTATTTCTACACTCCACTGTATCTTTTGTATCTAGTGTTTTTGCTGTTGTTTGGTTATGCGTATTAAAGTCCTAGTGTTGTATTTCGTGTTTTTAAGAACGTTGTTGCGAATGCACTTTTGCGCATGTTTTTTTACATGTACGTTTGTGCATGTCCATTTGAGCGAGTGTGTTTGTGCATGTTTGTTGATTTGTATTAATGTCCTAGGATTGTAGTTTGTGTTTTCATGATCCTTTTTGCGAATGCACTTTTGCGTGAGTACTTTTGTGCATGATTTTGTACTTTTACTTATGTGCGTATCTTTTGTAGCGAGTGTTTTTGTGCACGTTTCTTGATGCGCATTCGTGTCCTCGAACTGTAGCGGGTATTTTCATGATCGCTTTTGGAATCCAATTTTGACCATGTTCGAGTCCGAATTTGGAAATTTGACATTAGACAGGAATTGTAGCCAGCTGAAATAGCTTTCTAATGCCGCCGGAACCAGTTGATTTGGAGTCCGGATGAGAAAGTTATGCTCGACTTCGTGGACACTACCGAAGATGTTGAGGGATCCTCTCTTCTAATTTGATTTTATTTTCCTAATTGCAACTCTTTTCTTACTCTTTGATCATTTTTGCTTCATGGACACCTAATTATCAATTTGTACCTATAGAATACTAAATCCACCAATTAAAACAGAAATATAAATTAATCCATAAAAAAATCCACGTAAACGTAAACGTTGAGTGTTATTTCTACACTCCACTGTATCTTTTGTATCTAGTGTTTTTGCTGTTGTTTGGTTATGCGTATTAAAGTCCTAGTGTTGTATTTCGTGTTTTTAAGAACGTTGTTGCGAATGCACTTTTGCGCATGTTTTTTTACATGTACGTTTGTGCATGTCCATTTGAGCGAGTGTGTTTGTGCATGTTTGTTGATTTGTATTAATGTCCTAGGATTGTAGTTTGTGTTTTCATGATCCTTTTTGCGAATGCACTTTTGCGTGAGTACTTTTGTGCATGATTTTGTACTTTTACTTATGTGCGTATCTTTTGTAGCGAGTGTTTTTGTGCACGTTTCTTGATGCGCATTCGTGTCCTCGAACTGTAGCGGGTATTTTCATGATCGCTTTTGGAATCCAATTTTGACCATGTTCGAGTCCGAATTTGGAAATTTGACATTAGACAGGAATTGTAGCCAGCTGAAATAGCTTTCTAATGCCGCCGGAACCAGTTGATTTGGAGTCCGGATGAGAAAGTTATGCTCGACTTCGTGGACACTACCGAAGATGTTGAGGGATCCTCTCTTCTAATTTGATTTTATTTTCCTAATTGCAACTCTTTTCTTACTCTTTGATCATTTTTGCTTCATGGACACCTAATTATCAATTTGTACCTATAGAATACTAAATCCACCAATTAAAACAGAAATATAAATTAATCCATAAAAAAATCCACGTAAACGTAAACGTTGAGTGTTATTTCTACACTCCACTGTATCTTTTGTATCTAGTGTTTTTGCTGTTGTTTGGTTATGCGTATTAAAGTCCTAGTGTTGTATTTCGTGTTTTTAAGAACGTTGTTGCGAATGCACTTTTGCGCATGTTTTTTTACATGTACGTTTGTGCATGTCCATTTGAGCGAGTGTGTTTGTGCATGTTTGTTGATTTGTATTAATGTCCTAGGATTGTAGTTTGTGTTTTCATGATCCTTTTTGCGAATGCACTTTTGCGTGAGTACTTTTGTGCATGATTTTGTACTTTTACTTATGTGCGTATCTTTTGTAGCGAGTGTTTTTGTGCACGTTTCTTGATGCGCATTCGTGTCCTCGAACTGTAGCGGGTATTTTCATGATCGCTTTTGGAATCCAATTTTGACCATGTTCGAGTCCGAATTTGGAAATTTGACATTAGACAGGAATTGTAGCCAGCTGAAATAGCTTTCTAATGCCGCCGGAACCAGTTGATTTGGAGTCCGGATGAGAAAGTTATGCTCGACTTCGTGGACACTACCGAAGATGTTGAGGGATCCTCTCTTCTAATTTGATTTTATTTTCCTAATTGCAACTCTTTTCTTACTCTTTGATCATTTTTGCTTCATGGACACCTAATTATCAATTTGTACCTATAGAATACTAAATCCACCAATTAAAACAGAAATATAAATTAATCCATAAAAAAATCCACGTAAACGTAAACGTTGAGTGTTATTTCTACACTCCACTGTATCTTTTGTATCTAGTGTTTTTGCTGTTGTTTGGTTATGCGTATTAAAGTCCTAGTGTTGTATTTCGTGTTTTTAAGAACGTTGTTGCGAATGCACTTTTGCGCATGTTTTTTTACATGTACGTTTGTGCATGTCCATTTGAGCGAGTGTGTTTGTGCATGTTTGTTGATTTGTATTAATGTCCTAGGATTGTAGTTTGTGTTTTCATGATCCTTTTTGCGAATGCACTTTTGCGTGAGTACTTTTGTGCATGATTTTGTACTTTTACTTATGTGCGTATCTTTTGTAGCGAGTGTTTTTGTGCACGTTTCTTGATGCGCATTCGTGTCCTCGAACTGTAGCGGGTATTTTCATGATCGCTTTTGGAATCCAATTTTGACCATGTTCGAGTCCGAATTTGGAAATTTGACATTAGACAGGAATTGTAGCCAGCTGAAATAGCTTTCTAATGCCGCCGGAACCAGTTGATTTGGAGTCCGGATGAGAAAGTTATGCTCGACTTCGTGGACACTACCGAAGATGTTGAGGGATCCTCTCTTCTAATTTGATTTTATTTTCCTAATTGCAACTCTTTTCTTACTCTTTGATCATTTTTGCTTCATGGACACCTAATTATCAATTTGTACCTATAGAATACTAAATCCACCAATTAAAACAGAAATATAAATTAATCCATAAAAAAATCCACGTAAACGTAAACGTTGAGTGTTATTTCTACACTCCACTGTATCTTTTGTATCTAGTGTTTTTGCTGTTGTTTGGTTATGCGTATTAAAGTCCTAGTGTTGTATTTCGTGTTTTTAAGAACGTTGTTGCGAATGCACTTTTGCGCATGTTTTTTTACATGTACGTTTGTGCATGTCCATTTGAGCGAGTGTGTTTGTGCATGTTTGTTGATTTGTATTAATGTCCTAGGATTGTAGTTTGTGTTTTCATGATCCTTTTTGCGAATGCACTTTTGCGTGAGTACTTTTGTGCATGATTTTGTACTTTTACTTATGTGCGTATCTTTTGTAGCGAGTGTTTTTGTGCACGTTTCTTGATGCGCATTCGTGTCCTCGAACTGTAGCGGGTATTTTCATGATCGCTTTTGGAATCCAATTTTGACCATGTTCGAGTCCGAATTTGGAAATTTGACATTAGACAGGAATTGTAGCCAGCTGAAATAGCTTTCTAATGCCGCCGGAACCAGTTGATTTGGAGTCCGGATGAGAAAGTTATGCTCGACTTCGTGGACACTACCGAAGATGTTGAGGGATCCTCTCTTCTAATTTGATTTTATTTTCCTAATTGCAACTCTTTTCTTACTCTTTGATCATTTTTGCTTCATGGACACCTAATTATCAATTTGTACCTATAGAATACTAAATCCACCAATTAAAACAGAAATATAAATTAATCCATAAAAAAATCCACGTAAACGTAAACGTTGAGTGTTATTTCTACACTCCACTGTATCTTTTGTATCTAGTGTTTTTGCTGTTGTTTGGTTATGCGTATTAAAGTCCTAGTGTTGTATTTCGTGTTTTTAAGAACGTTGTTGCGAATGCACTTTTGCGCATGTTTTTTTACATGTACGTTTGTGCATGTCCATTTGAGCGAGTGTGTTTGTGCATGTTTGTTGATTTGTATTAATGTCCTAGGATTGTAGTTTGTGTTTTCATGATCCTTTTTGCGAATGCACTTTTGCGTGAGTACTTTTGTGCATGATTTTGTACTTTTACTTATGTGCGTATCTTTTGTAGCGAGTGTTTTTGTGCACGTTTCTTGATGCGCATTCGTGTCCTCGAACTGTAGCGGGTATTTTCATGATCGCTTTTGGAATCCAATTTTGACCATGTTCGAGTCCGAATTTGGAAATTTGACATTAGACAGGAATTGTAGCCAGCTGAAATAGCTTTCTAATGCCGCCGGAACCAGTTGATTTGGAGTCCGGATGAGAAAGTTATGCTCGACTTCGTGGACACTACCGAAGATGTTGAGGGATCCTCTCTTCTAATTTGATTTTATTTTCCTAATTGCAACTCTTTTCTTACTCTTTGATCATTTTTGCTTCATGGACACCTAATTATCAATTTGTACCTATAGAATACTAAATCCACCAATTAAAACAGAAATATAAATTAATCCATAAAAAAATCCACGTAAACGTAAACGTTGAGTGTTATTTCTACACTCCACTGTATCTTTTGTATCTAGTGTTTTTGCTGTTGTTTGGTTATGCGTATTAAAGTCCTAGTGTTGTATTTCGTGTTTTTAAGAACGTTGTTGCGAATGCACTTTTGCGCATGTTTTTTTACATGTACGTTTGTGCATGTCCATTTGAGCGAGTGTGTTTGTGCATGTTTGTTGATTTGTATTAATGTCCTAGGATTGTAGTTTGTGTTTTCATGATCCTTTTTGCGAATGCACTTTTGCGTGAGTACTTTTGTGCATGATTTTGTACTTTTACTTATGTGCGTATCTTTTGTAGCGAGTGTTTTTGTGCACGTTTCTTGATGCGCATTCGTGTCCTCGAACTGTAGCGGGTATTTTCATGATCGCTTTTGGAATCCAATTTTGACCATGTTCGAGTCCGAATTTGGAAATTTGACATTAGACAGGAATTGTAGCCAGCTGAAATAGCTTTCTAATGCCGCCGGAACCAGTTGATTTGGAGTCCGGATGAGAAAGTTATGCTCGACTTCGTGGACACTACCGAAGATGTTGAGGGATCCTCTCTTCTAATTTGATTTTATTTTCCTAATTGCAACTCTTTTCTTACTCTTTGATCATTTTTGCTTCATGGACACCTAATTATCAATTTGTACCTATAGAATACTAAATCCACCAATTAAAACAGAAATATAAATTAATCCATAAAAAAATCCACGTAAACGTAAACGTTGAGTGTTATTTCTACACTCCACTGTATCTTTTGTATCTAGTGTTTTTGCTGTTGTTTGGTTATGCGTATTAAAGTCCTAGTGTTGTATTTCGTGTTTTTAAGAACGTTGTTGCGAATGCACTTTTGCGCATGTTTTTTTACATGTACGTTTGTGCATGTCCATTTGAGCGAGTGTGTTTGTGCATGTTTGTTGATTTGTATTAATGTCCTAGGATTGTAGTTTGTGTTTTCATGATCCTTTTTGCGAATGCACTTTTGCGTGAGTACTTTTGTGCATGATTTTGTACTTTTACTTATGTGCGTATCTTTTGTAGCGAGTGTTTTTGTGCACGTTTCTTGATGCGCATTCGTGTCCTCGAACTGTAGCGGGTATTTTCATGATCGCTTTTGGAATCCAATTTTGACCATGTTCGAGTCCGAATTTGGAAATTTGACATTAGACAGGAATTGTAGCCAGCTGAAATAGCTTTCTAATGCCGCCGGAACCAGTTGATTTGGAGTCCGGATGAGAAAGTTATGCTCGACTTCGTGGACACTACCGAAGATGTTGAGGGATCCTCTCTTCTAATTTGATTTTATTTTCCTAATTGCAACTCTTTTCTTACTCTTTGATCATTTTTGCTTCATGGACACCTAATTATCAATTTGTACCTATAGAATACTAAATCCACCAATTAAAACAGAAATATAAATTAATCCATAAAAAAATCCACGTAAACGTAAACGTTGAGTGTTATTTCTACACTCCACTGTATCTTTTGTATCTAGTGTTTTTGCTGTTGTTTGGTTATGCGTATTAAAGTCCTAGTGTTGTATTTCGTGTTTTTAAGAACGTTGTTGCGAATGCACTTTTGCGCATGTTTTTTTACATGTACGTTTGTGCATGTCCATTTGAGCGAGTGTGTTTGTGCATGTTTGTTGATTTGTATTAATGTCCTAGGATTGTAGTTTGTGTTTTCATGATCCTTTTTGCGAATGCACTTTTGCGTGAGTACTTTTGTGCATGATTTTGTACTTTTACTTATGTGCGTATCTTTTGTAGCGAGTGTTTTTGTGCACGTTTCTTGATGCGCATTCGTGTCCTCGAACTGTAGCGGGTATTTTCATGATCGCTTTTGGAATCCAATTTTGACCATGTTCGAGTCCGAATTTGGAAATTTGACATTAGACAGGAATTGTAGCCAGCTGAAATAGCTTTCTAATGCCGCCGGAACCAGTTGATTTGGAGTCCGGATGAGAAAGTTATGCTCGACTTCGTGGACACTACCGAAGATGTTGAGGGATCCTCTCTTCTAATTTGATTTTATTTTCCTAATTGCAACTCTTTTCTTACTCTTTGATCATTTTTGCTTCATGGACACCTAATTATCAATTTGTACCTATAGAATACTAAATCCACCAATTAAAACAGAAATATAAATTAATCCATAAAAAAATCCACGTAAACGTAAACGTTGAGTGTTATTTCTACACTCCACTGTATCTTTTGTATCTAGTGTTTTTGCTGTTGTTTGGTTATGCGTATTAAAGTCCTAGTGTTGTATTTCGTGTTTTTAAGAACGTTGTTGCGAATGCACTTTTGCGCATGTTTTTTTACATGTACGTTTGTGCATGTCCATTTGAGCGAGTGTGTTTGTGCATGTTTGTTGATTTGTATTAATGTCCTAGGATTGTAGTTTGTGTTTTCATGATCCTTTTTGCGAATGCACTTTTGCGTGAGTACTTTTGTGCATGATTTTGTACTTTTACTTATGTGCGTATCTTTTGTAGCGAGTGTTTTTGTGCACGTTTCTTGATGCGCATTCGTGTCCTCGAACTGTAGCGGGTATTTTCATGATCGCTTTTGGAATCCAATTTTGACCATGTTCGAGTCCGAATTTGGAAATTTGACATTAGACAGGAATTGTAGCCAGCTGAAATAGCTTTCTAATGCCGCCGGAACCAGTTGATTTGGAGTCCGGATGAGAAAGTTATGCTCGACTTCGTGGACACTACCGAAGATGTTGAGGGATCCTCTCTTCTAATTTGATTTTATTTTCCTAATTGCAACTCTTTTCTTACTCTTTGATCATTTTTGCTTCATGGACACCTAATTATCAATTTGTACCTATAGAATACTAAATCCACCAATTAAAACAGAAATATAAATTAATCCATAAAAAAATCCACGTAAACGTAAACGTTGAGTGTTATTTCTACACTCCACTGTATCTTTTGTATCTAGTGTTTTTGCTGTTGTTTGGTTATGCGTATTAAAGTCCTAGTGTTGTATTTCGTGTTTTTAAGAACGTTGTTGCGAATGCACTTTTGCGCATGTTTTTTTACATGTACGTTTGTGCATGTCCATTTGAGCGAGTGTGTTTGTGCATGTTTGTTGATTTGTATTAATGTCCTAGGATTGTAGTTTGTGTTTTCATGATCCTTTTTGCGAATGCACTTTTGCGTGAGTACTTTTGTGCATGATTTTGTACTTTTACTTATGTGCGTATCTTTTGTAGCGAGTGTTTTTGTGCACGTTTCTTGATGCGCATTCGTGTCCTCGAACTGTAGCGGGTATTTTCATGATCGCTTTTGGAATCCAATTTTGACCATGTTCGAGTCCGAATTTGGAAATTTGACATTAGACAGGAATTGTAGCCAGCTGAAATAGCTTTCTAATGCCGCCGGAACCAGTTGATTTGGAGTCCGGATGAGAAAGTTATGCTCGACTTCGTGGACACTACCGAAGATGTTGAGGGATCCTCTCTTCTAATTTGATTTTATTTTCCTAATTGCAACTCTTTTCTTACTCTTTGATCATTTTTGCTTCATGGACACCTAATTATCAATTTGTACCTATAGAATACTAAATCCACCAATTAAAACAGAAATATAAATTAATCCATAAAAAAATCCACGTAAACGTAAACGTTGAGTGTTATTTCTACACTCCACTGTATCTTTTGTATCTAGTGTTTTTGCTGTTGTTTGGTTATGCGTATTAAAGTCCTAGTGTTGTATTTCGTGTTTTTAAGAACGTTGTTGCGAATGCACTTTTGCGCATGTTTTTTTACATGTACGTTTGTGCATGTCCATTTGAGCGAGTGTGTTTGTGCATGTTTGTTGATTTGTATTAATGTCCTAGGATTGTAGTTTGTGTTTTCATGATCCTTTTTGCGAATGCACTTTTGCGTGAGTACTTTTGTGCATGATTTTGTACTTTTACTTATGTGCGTATCTTTTGTAGCGAGTGTTTTTGTGCACGTTTCTTGATGCGCATTCGTGTCCTCGAACTGTAGCGGGTATTTTCATGATCGCTTTTGGAATCCAATTTTGACCATGTTCGAGTCCGAATTTGGAAATTTGACATTAGACAGGAATTGTAGCCAGCTGAAATAGCTTTCTAATGCCGCCGGAACCAGTTGATTTGGAGTCCGGATGAGAAAGTTATGCTCGACTTCGTGGACACTACCGAAGATGTTGAGGGATCCTCTCTTCTAATTTGATTTTATTTTCCTAATTGCAACTCTTTTCTTACTCTTTGATCATTTTTGCTTCATGGACACCTAATTATCAATTTGTACCTATAGAATACTAAATCCACCAATTAAAACAGAAATATAAATTAATCCATAAAAAAATCCACGTAAACGTAAACGTTGAGTGTTATTTCTACACTCCACTGTATCTTTTGTATCTAGTGTTTTTGCTGTTGTTTGGTTATGCGTATTAAAGTCCTAGTGTTGTATTTCGTGTTTTTAAGAACGTTGTTGCGAATGCACTTTTGCGCATGTTTTTTTACATGTACGTTTGTGCATGTCCATTTGAGCGAGTGTGTTTGTGCATGTTTGTTGATTTGTATTAATGTCCTAGGATTGTAGTTTGTGTTTTCATGATCCTTTTTGCGAATGCACTTTTGCGTGAGTACTTTTGTGCATGATTTTGTACTTTTACTTATGTGCGTATCTTTTGTAGCGAGTGTTTTTGTGCACGTTTCTTGATGCGCATTCGTGTCCTCGAACTGTAGCGGGTATTTTCATGATCGCTTTTGGAATCCAATTTTGACCATGTTCGAGTCCGAATTTGGAAATTTGACATTAGACAGGAATTGTAGCCAGCTGAAATAGCTTTCTAATGCCGCCGGAACCAGTTGATTTGGAGTCCGGATGAGAAAGTTATGCTCGACTTCGTGGACACTACCGAAGATGTTGAGGGATCCTCTCTTCTAATTTGATTTTATTTTCCTAATTGCAACTCTTTTCTTACTCTTTGATCATTTTTGCTTCATGGACACCTAATTATCAATTTGTACCTATAGAATACTAAATCCACCAATTAAAACAGAAATATAAATTAATCCATAAAAAAATCCACGTAAACGTAAACGTTGAGTGTTATTTCTACACTCCACTGTATCTTTTGTATCTAGTGTTTTTGCTGTTGTTTGGTTATGCGTATTAAAGTCCTAGTGTTGTATTTCGTGTTTTTAAGAACGTTGTTGCGAATGCACTTTTGCGCATGTTTTTTTACATGTACGTTTGTGCATGTCCATTTGAGCGAGTGTGTTTGTGCATGTTTGTTGATTTGTATTAATGTCCTAGGATTGTAGTTTGTGTTTTCATGATCCTTTTTGCGAATGCACTTTTGCGTGAGTACTTTTGTGCATGATTTTGTACTTTTACTTATGTGCGTATCTTTTGTAGCGAGTGTTTTTGTGCACGTTTCTTGATGCGCATTCGTGTCCTCGAACTGTAGCGGGTATTTTCATGATCGCTTTTGGAATCCAATTTTGACCATGTTCGAGTCCGAATTTGGAAATTTGACATTAGACAGGAATTGTAGCCAGCTGAAATAGCTTTCTAATGCCGCCGGAACCAGTTGATTTGGAGTCCGGATGAGAAAGTTATGCTCGACTTCGTGGACACTACCGAAGATGTTGAGGGATCCTCTCTTCTAATTTGATTTTATTTTCCTAATTGCAACTCTTTTCTTACTCTTTGATCATTTTTGCTTCATGGACACCTAATTATCAATTTGTACCTATAGAATACTAAATCCACCAATTAAAACAGAAATATAAATTAATCCATAAAAAAATCCACGTAAACGTAAACGTTGAGTGTTATTTCTACACTCCACTGTATCTTTTGTATCTAGTGTTTTTGCTGTTGTTTGGTTATGCGTATTAAAGTCCTAGTGTTGTATTTCGTGTTTTTAAGAACGTTGTTGCGAATGCACTTTTGCGCATGTTTTTTTACATGTACGTTTGTGCATGTCCATTTGAGCGAGTGTGTTTGTGCATGTTTGTTGATTTGTATTAATGTCCTAGGATTGTAGTTTGTGTTTTCATGATCCTTTTTGCGAATGCACTTTTGCGTGAGTACTTTTGTGCATGATTTTGTACTTTTACTTATGTGCGTATCTTTTGTAGCGAGTGTTTTTGTGCACGTTTCTTGATGCGCATTCGTGTCCTCGAACTGTAGCGGGTATTTTCATGATCGCTTTTGGAATCCAATTTTGACCATGTTCGAGTCCGAATTTGGAAATTTGACATTAGACAGGAATTGTAGCCAGCTGAAATAGCTTTCTAATGCCGCCGGAACCAGTTGATTTGGAGTCCGGATGAGAAAGTTATGCTCGACTTCGTGGACACTACCGAAGATGTTGAGGGATCCTCTCTTCTAATTTGATTTTATTTTCCTAATTGCAACTCTTTTCTTACTCTTTGATCATTTTTGCTTCATGGACACCTAATTATCAATTTGTACCTATAGAATACTAAATCCACCAATTAAAACAGAAATATAAATTAATCCATAAAAAAATCCACGTAAACGTAAACGTTGAGTGTTATTTCTACACTCCACTGTATCTTTTGTATCTAGTGTTTTTGCTGTTGTTTGGTTATGCGTATTAAAGTCCTAGTGTTGTATTTCGTGTTTTTAAGAACGTTGTTGCGAATGCACTTTTGCGCATGTTTTTTTACATGTACGTTTGTGCATGTCCATTTGAGCGAGTGTGTTTGTGCATGTTTGTTGATTTGTATTAATGTCCTAGGATTGTAGTTTGTGTTTTCATGATCCTTTTTGCGAATGCACTTTTGCGTGAGTACTTTTGTGCATGATTTTGTACTTTTACTTATGTGCGTATCTTTTGTAGCGAGTGTTTTTGTGCACGTTTCTTGATGCGCATTCGTGTCCTCGAACTGTAGCGGGTATTTTCATGATCGCTTTTGGAATCCAATTTTGACCATGTTCGAGTCCGAATTTGGAAATTTGACATTAGACAGGAATTGTAGCCAGCTGAAATAGCTTTCTAATGCCGCCGGAACCAGTTGATTTGGAGTCCGGATGAGAAAGTTATGCTCGACTTCGTGGACACTACCGAAGATGTTGAGGGATCCTCTCTTCTAATTTGATTTTATTTTCCTAATTGCAACTCTTTTCTTACTCTTTGATCATTTTTGCTTCATGGACACCTAATTATCAATTTGTACCTATAGAATACTAAATCCACCAATTAAAACAGAAATATAAATTAATCCATAAAAAAATCCACGTAAACGTAAACGTTGAGTGTTATTTCTACACTCCACTGTATCTTTTGTATCTAGTGTTTTTGCTGTTGTTTGGTTATGCGTATTAAAGTCCTAGTGTTGTATTTCGTGTTTTTAAGAACGTTGTTGCGAATGCACTTTTGCGCATGTTTTTTTACATGTACGTTTGTGCATGTCCATTTGAGCGAGTGTGTTTGTGCATGTTTGTTGATTTGTATTAATGTCCTAGGATTGTAGTTTGTGTTTTCATGATCCTTTTTGCGAATGCACTTTTGCGTGAGTACTTTTGTGCATGATTTTGTACTTTTACTTATGTGCGTATCTTTTGTAGCGAGTGTTTTTGTGCACGTTTCTTGATGCGCATTCGTGTCCTCGAACTGTAGCGGGTATTTTCATGATCGCTTTTGGAATCCAATTTTGACCATGTTCGAGTCCGAATTTGGAAATTTGACATTAGACAGGAATTGTAGCCAGCTGAAATAGCTTTCTAATGCCGCCGGAACCAGTTGATTTGGAGTCCGGATGAGAAAGTTATGCTCGACTTCGTGGACACTACCGAAGATGTTGAGGGATCCTCTCTTCTAATTTGATTTTATTTTCCTAATTGCAACTCTTTTCTTACTCTTTGATCATTTTTGCTTCATGGACACCTAATTATCAATTTGTACCTATAGAATACTAAATCCACCAATTAAAACAGAAATATAAATTAATCCATAAAAAAATCCACGTAAACGTAAACGTTGAGTGTTATTTCTACACTCCACTGTATCTTTTGTATCTAGTGTTTTTGCTGTTGTTTGGTTATGCGTATTAAAGTCCTAGTGTTGTATTTCGTGTTTTTAAGAACGTTGTTGCGAATGCACTTTTGCGCATGTTTTTTTACATGTACGTTTGTGCATGTCCATTTGAGCGAGTGTGTTTGTGCATGTTTGTTGATTTGTATTAATGTCCTAGGATTGTAGTTTGTGTTTTCATGATCCTTTTTGCGAATGCACTTTTGCGTGAGTACTTTTGTGCATGATTTTGTACTTTTACTTATGTGCGTATCTTTTGTAGCGAGTGTTTTTGTGCACGTTTCTTGATGCGCATTCGTGTCCTCGAACTGTAGCGGGTATTTTCATGATCGCTTTTGGAATCCAATTTTGACCATGTTCGAGTCCGAATTTGGAAATTTGACATTAGACAGGAATTGTAGCCAGCTGAAATAGCTTTCTAATGCCGCCGGAACCAGTTGATTTGGAGTCCGGATGAGAAAGTTATGCTCGACTTCGTGGACACTACCGAAGATGTTGAGGGATCCTCTCTTCTAATTTGATTTTATTTTCCTAATTGCAACTCTTTTCTTACTCTTTGATCATTTTTGCTTCATGGACACCTAATTATCAATTTGTACCTATAGAATACTAAATCCACCAATTAAAACAGAAATATAAATTAATCCATAAAAAAATCCACGTAAACGTAAACGTTGAGTGTTATTTCTACACTCCACTGTATCTTTTGTATCTAGTGTTTTTGCTGTTGTTTGGTTATGCGTATTAAAGTCCTAGTGTTGTATTTCGTGTTTTTAAGAACGTTGTTGCGAATGCACTTTTGCGCATGTTTTTTTACATGTACGTTTGTGCATGTCCATTTGAGCGAGTGTGTTTGTGCATGTTTGTTGATTTGTATTAATGTCCTAGGATTGTAGTTTGTGTTTTCATGATCCTTTTTGCGAATGCACTTTTGCGTGAGTACTTTTGTGCATGATTTTGTACTTTTACTTATGTGCGTATCTTTTGTAGCGAGTGTTTTTGTGCACGTTTCTTGATGCGCATTCGTGTCCTCGAACTGTAGCGGGTATTTTCATGATCGCTTTTGGAATCCAATTTTGACCATGTTCGAGTCCGAATTTGGAAATTTGACATTAGACAGGAATTGTAGCCAGCTGAAATAGCTTTCTAATGCCGCCGGAACCAGTTGATTTGGAGTCCGGATGAGAAAGTTATGCTCGACTTCGTGGACACTACCGAAGATGTTGAGGGATCCTCTCTTCTAATTTGATTTTATTTTCCTAATTGCAACTCTTTTCTTACTCTTTGATCATTTTTGCTTCATGGACACCTAATTATCAATTTGTACCTATAGAATACTAAATCCACCAATTAAAACAGAAATATAAATTAATCCATAAAAAAATCCACGTAAACGTAAACGTTGAGTGTTATTTCTACACTCCACTGTATCTTTTGTATCTAGTGTTTTTGCTGTTGTTTGGTTATGCGTATTAAAGTCCTAGTGTTGTATTTCGTGTTTTTAAGAACGTTGTTGCGAATGCACTTTTGCGCATGTTTTTTTACATGTACGTTTGTGCATGTCCATTTGAGCGAGTGTGTTTGTGCATGTTTGTTGATTTGTATTAATGTCCTAGGATTGTAGTTTGTGTTTTCATGATCCTTTTTGCGAATGCACTTTTGCGTGAGTACTTTTGTGCATGATTTTGTACTTTTACTTATGTGCGTATCTTTTGTAGCGAGTGTTTTTGTGCACGTTTCTTGATGCGCATTCGTGTCCTCGAACTGTAGCGGGTATTTTCATGATCGCTTTTGGAATCCAATTTTGACCATGTTCGAGTCCGAATTTGGAAATTTGACATTAGACAGGAATTGTAGCCAGCTGAAATAGCTTTCTAATGCCGCCGGAACCAGTTGATTTGGAGTCCGGATGAGAAAGTTATGCTCGACTTCGTGGACACTACCGAAGATGTTGAGGGATCCTCTCTTCTAATTTGATTTTATTTTCCTAATTGCAACTCTTTTCTTACTCTTTGATCATTTTTGCTTCATGGACACCTAATTATCAATTTGTACCTATAGAATACTAAATCCACCAATTAAAACAGAAATATAAATTAATCCATAAAAAAATCCACGTAAACGTAAACGTTGAGTGTTATTTCTACACTCCACTGTATCTTTTGTATCTAGTGTTTTTGCTGTTGTTTGGTTATGCGTATTAAAGTCCTAGTGTTGTATTTCGTGTTTTTAAGAACGTTGTTGCGAATGCACTTTTGCGCATGTTTTTTTACATGTACGTTTGTGCATGTCCATTTGAGCGAGTGTGTTTGTGCATGTTTGTTGATTTGTATTAATGTCCTAGGATTGTAGTTTGTGTTTTCATGATCCTTTTTGCGAATGCACTTTTGCGTGAGTACTTTTGTGCATGATTTTGTACTTTTACTTATGTGCGTATCTTTTGTAGCGAGTGTTTTTGTGCACGTTTCTTGATGCGCATTCGTGTCCTCGAACTGTAGCGGGTATTTTCATGATCGCTTTTGGAATCCAATTTTGACCATGTTCGAGTCCGAATTTGGAAATTTGACATTAGACAGGAATTGTAGCCAGCTGAAATAGCTTTCTAATGCCGCCGGAACCAGTTGATTTGGAGTCCGGATGAGAAAGTTATGCTCGACTTCGTGGACACTACCGAAGATGTTGAGGGATCCTCTCTTCTAATTTGATTTTATTTTCCTAATTGCAACTCTTTTCTTACTCTTTGATCATTTTTGCTTCATGGACACCTAATTATCAATTTGTACCTATAGAATACTAAATCCACCAATTAAAACAGAAATATAAATTAATCCATAAAAAAATCCACGTAAACGTAAACGTTGAGTGTTATTTCTACACTCCACTGTATCTTTTGTATCTAGTGTTTTTGCTGTTGTTTGGTTATGCGTATTAAAGTCCTAGTGTTGTATTTCGTGTTTTTAAGAACGTTGTTGCGAATGCACTTTTGCGCATGTTTTTTTACATGTACGTTTGTGCATGTCCATTTGAGCGAGTGTGTTTGTGCATGTTTGTTGATTTGTATTAATGTCCTAGGATTGTAGTTTGTGTTTTCATGATCCTTTTTGCGAATGCACTTTTGCGTGAGTACTTTTGTGCATGATTTTGTACTTTTACTTATGTGCGTATCTTTTGTAGCGAGTGTTTTTGTGCACGTTTCTTGATGCGCATTCGTGTCCTCGAACTGTAGCGGGTATTTTCATGATCGCTTTTGGAATCCAATTTTGACCATGTTCGAGTCCGAATTTGGAAATTTGACATTAGACAGGAATTGTAGCCAGCTGAAATAGCTTTCTAATGCCGCCGGAACCAGTTGATTTGGAGTCCGGATGAGAAAGTTATGCTCGACTTCGTGGACACTACCGAAGATGTTGAGGGATCCTCTCTTCTAATTTGATTTTATTTTCCTAATTGCAACTCTTTTCTTACTCTTTGATCATTTTTGCTTCATGGACACCTAATTATCAATTTGTACCTATAGAATACTAAATCCACCAATTAAAACAGAAATATAAATTAATCCATAAAAAAATCCACGTAAACGTAAACGTTGAGTGTTATTTCTACACTCCACTGTATCTTTTGTATCTAGTGTTTTTGCTGTTGTTTGGTTATGCGTATTAAAGTCCTAGTGTTGTATTTCGTGTTTTTAAGAACGTTGTTGCGAATGCACTTTTGCGCATGTTTTTTTACATGTACGTTTGTGCATGTCCATTTGAGCGAGTGTGTTTGTGCATGTTTGTTGATTTGTATTAATGTCCTAGGATTGTAGTTTGTGTTTTCATGATCCTTTTTGCGAATGCACTTTTGCGTGAGTACTTTTGTGCATGATTTTGTACTTTTACTTATGTGCGTATCTTTTGTAGCGAGTGTTTTTGTGCACGTTTCTTGATGCGCATTCGTGTCCTCGAACTGTAGCGGGTATTTTCATGATCGCTTTTGGAATCCAATTTTGACCATGTTCGAGTCCGAATTTGGAAATTTGACATTAGACAGGAATTGTAGCCAGCTGAAATAGCTTTCTAATGCCGCCGGAACCAGTTGATTTGGAGTCCGGATGAGAAAGTTATGCTCGACTTCGTGGACACTACCGAAGATGTTGAGGGATCCTCTCTTCTAATTTGATTTTATTTTCCTAATTGCAACTCTTTTCTTACTCTTTGATCATTTTTGCTTCATGGACACCTAATTATCAATTTGTACCTATAGAATACTAAATCCACCAATTAAAACAGAAATATAAATTAATCCATAAAAAAATCCACGTAAACGTAAACGTTGAGTGTTATTTCTACACTCCACTGTATCTTTTGTATCTAGTGTTTTTGCTGTTGTTTGGTTATGCGTATTAAAGTCCTAGTGTTGTATTTCGTGTTTTTAAGAACGTTGTTGCGAATGCACTTTTGCGCATGTTTTTTTACATGTACGTTTGTGCATGTCCATTTGAGCGAGTGTGTTTGTGCATGTTTGTTGATTTGTATTAATGTCCTAGGATTGTAGTTTGTGTTTTCATGATCCTTTTTGCGAATGCACTTTTGCGTGAGTACTTTTGTGCATGATTTTGTACTTTTACTTATGTGCGTATCTTTTGTAGCGAGTGTTTTTGTGCACGTTTCTTGATGCGCATTCGTGTCCTCGAACTGTAGCGGGTATTTTCATGATCGCTTTTGGAATCCAATTTTGACCATGTTCGAGTCCGAATTTGGAAATTTGACATTAGACAGGAATTGTAGCCAGCTGAAATAGCTTTCTAATGCCGCCGGAACCAGTTGATTTGGAGTCCGGATGAGAAAGTTATGCTCGACTTCGTGGACACTACCGAAGATGTTGAGGGATCCTCTCTTCTAATTTGATTTTATTTTCCTAATTGCAACTCTTTTCTTACTCTTTGATCATTTTTGCTTCATGGACACCTAATTATCAATTTGTACCTATAGAATACTAAATCCACCAATTAAAACAGAAATATAAATTAATCCATAAAAAAATCCACGTAAACGTAAACGTTGAGTGTTATTTCTACACTCCACTGTATCTTTTGTATCTAGTGTTTTTGCTGTTGTTTGGTTATGCGTATTAAAGTCCTAGTGTTGTATTTCGTGTTTTTAAGAACGTTGTTGCGAATGCACTTTTGCGCATGTTTTTTTACATGTACGTTTGTGCATGTCCATTTGAGCGAGTGTGTTTGTGCATGTTTGTTGATTTGTATTAATGTCCTAGGATTGTAGTTTGTGTTTTCATGATCCTTTTTGCGAATGCACTTTTGCGTGAGTACTTTTGTGCATGATTTTGTACTTTTACTTATGTGCGTATCTTTTGTAGCGAGTGTTTTTGTGCACGTTTCTTGATGCGCATTCGTGTCCTCGAACTGTAGCGGGTATTTTCATGATCGCTTTTGGAATCCAATTTTGACCATGTTCGAGTCCGAATTTGGAAATTTGACATTAGACAGGAATTGTAGCCAGCTGAAATAGCTTTCTAATGCCGCCGGAACCAGTTGATTTGGAGTCCGGATGAGAAAGTTATGCTCGACTTCGTGGACACTACCGAAGATGTTGAGGGATCCTCTCTTCTAATTTGATTTTATTTTCCTAATTGCAACTCTTTTCTTACTCTTTGATCATTTTTGCTTCATGGACACCTAATTATCAATTTGTACCTATAGAATACTAAATCCACCAATTAAAACAGAAATATAAATTAATCCATAAAAAAATCCACGTAAACGTAAACGTTGAGTGTTATTTCTACACTCCACTGTATCTTTTGTATCTAGTGTTTTTGCTGTTGTTTGGTTATGCGTATTAAAGTCCTAGTGTTGTATTTCGTGTTTTTAAGAACGTTGTTGCGAATGCACTTTTGCGCATGTTTTTTTACATGTACGTTTGTGCATGTCCATTTGAGCGAGTGTGTTTGTGCATGTTTGTTGATTTGTATTAATGTCCTAGGATTGTAGTTTGTGTTTTCATGATCCTTTTTGCGAATGCACTTTTGCGTGAGTACTTTTGTGCATGATTTTGTACTTTTACTTATGTGCGTATCTTTTGTAGCGAGTGTTTTTGTGCACGTTTCTTGATGCGCATTCGTGTCCTCGAACTGTAGCGGGTATTTTCATGATCGCTTTTGGAATCCAATTTTGACCATGTTCGAGTCCGAATTTGGAAATTTGACATTAGACAGGAATTGTAGCCAGCTGAAATAGCTTTCTAATGCCGCCGGAACCAGTTGATTTGGAGTCCGGATGAGAAAGTTATGCTCGACTTCGTGGACACTACCGAAGATGTTGAGGGATCCTCTCTTCTAATTTGATTTTATTTTCCTAATTGCAACTCTTTTCTTACTCTTTGATCATTTTTGCTTCATGGACACCTAATTATCAATTTGTACCTATAGAATACTAAATCCACCAATTAAAACAGAAATATAAATTAATCCATAAAAAAATCCACGTAAACGTAAACGTTGAGTGTTATTTCTACACTCCACTGTATCTTTTGTATCTAGTGTTTTTGCTGTTGTTTGGTTATGCGTATTAAAGTCCTAGTGTTGTATTTCGTGTTTTTAAGAACGTTGTTGCGAATGCACTTTTGCGCATGTTTTTTTACATGTACGTTTGTGCATGTCCATTTGAGCGAGTGTGTTTGTGCATGTTTGTTGATTTGTATTAATGTCCTAGGATTGTAGTTTGTGTTTTCATGATCCTTTTTGCGAATGCACTTTTGCGTGAGTACTTTTGTGCATGATTTTGTACTTTTACTTATGTGCGTATCTTTTGTAGCGAGTGTTTTTGTGCACGTTTCTTGATGCGCATTCGTGTCCTCGAACTGTAGCGGGTATTTTCATGATCGCTTTTGGAATCCAATTTTGACCATGTTCGAGTCCGAATTTGGAAATTTGACATTAGACAGGAATTGTAGCCAGCTGAAATAGCTTTCTAATGCCGCCGGAACCAGTTGATTTGGAGTCCGGATGAGAAAGTTATGCTCGACTTCGTGGACACTACCGAAGATGTTGAGGGATCCTCTCTTCTAATTTGATTTTATTTTCCTAATTGCAACTCTTTTCTTACTCTTTGATCATTTTTGCTTCATGGACACCTAATTATCAATTTGTACCTATAGAATACTAAATCCACCAATTAAAACAGAAATATAAATTAATCCATAAAAAAATCCACGTAAACGTAAACGTTGAGTGTTATTTCTACACTCCACTGTATCTTTTGTATCTAGTGTTTTTGCTGTTGTTTGGTTATGCGTATTAAAGTCCTAGTGTTGTATTTCGTGTTTTTAAGAACGTTGTTGCGAATGCACTTTTGCGCATGTTTTTTTACATGTACGTTTGTGCATGTCCATTTGAGCGAGTGTGTTTGTGCATGTTTGTTGATTTGTATTAATGTCCTAGGATTGTAGTTTGTGTTTTCATGATCCTTTTTGCGAATGCACTTTTGCGTGAGTACTTTTGTGCATGATTTTGTACTTTTACTTATGTGCGTATCTTTTGTAGCGAGTGTTTTTGTGCACGTTTCTTGATGCGCATTCGTGTCCTCGAACTGTAGCGGGTATTTTCATGATCGCTTTTGGAATCCAATTTTGACCATGTTCGAGTCCGAATTTGGAAATTTGACATTAGACAGGAATTGTAGCCAGCTGAAATAGCTTTCTAATGCCGCCGGAACCAGTTGATTTGGAGTCCGGATGAGAAAGTTATGCTCGACTTCGTGGACACTACCGAAGATGTTGAGGGATCCTCTCTTCTAATTTGATTTTATTTTCCTAATTGCAACTCTTTTCTTACTCTTTGATCATTTTTGCTTCATGGACACCTAATTATCAATTTGTACCTATAGAATACTAAATCCACCAATTAAAACAGAAATATAAATTAATCCATAAAAAAATCCACGTAAACGTAAACGTTGAGTGTTATTTCTACACTCCACTGTATCTTTTGTATCTAGTGTTTTTGCTGTTGTTTGGTTATGCGTATTAAAGTCCTAGTGTTGTATTTCGTGTTTTTAAGAACGTTGTTGCGAATGCACTTTTGCGCATGTTTTTTTACATGTACGTTTGTGCATGTCCATTTGAGCGAGTGTGTTTGTGCATGTTTGTTGATTTGTATTAATGTCCTAGGATTGTAGTTTGTGTTTTCATGATCCTTTTTGCGAATGCACTTTTGCGTGAGTACTTTTGTGCATGATTTTGTACTTTTACTTATGTGCGTATCTTTTGTAGCGAGTGTTTTTGTGCACGTTTCTTGATGCGCATTCGTGTCCTCGAACTGTAGCGGGTATTTTCATGATCGCTTTTGGAATCCAATTTTGACCATGTTCGAGTCCGAATTTGGAAATTTGACATTAGACAGGAATTGTAGCCAGCTGAAATAGCTTTCTAATGCCGCCGGAACCAGTTGATTTGGAGTCCGGATGAGAAAGTTATGCTCGACTTCGTGGACACTACCGAAGATGTTGAGGGATCCTCTCTTCTAATTTGATTTTATTTTCCTAATTGCAACTCTTTTCTTACTCTTTGATCATTTTTGCTTCATGGACACCTAATTATCAATTTGTACCTATAGAATACTAAATCCACCAATTAAAACAGAAATATAAATTAATCCATAAAAAAATCCACGTAAACGTAAACGTTGAGTGTTATTTCTACACTCCACTGTATCTTTTGTATCTAGTGTTTTTGCTGTTGTTTGGTTATGCGTATTAAAGTCCTAGTGTTGTATTTCGTGTTTTTAAGAACGTTGTTGCGAATGCACTTTTGCGCATGTTTTTTTACATGTACGTTTGTGCATGTCCATTTGAGCGAGTGTGTTTGTGCATGTTTGTTGATTTGTATTAATGTCCTAGGATTGTAGTTTGTGTTTTCATGATCCTTTTTGCGAATGCACTTTTGCGTGAGTACTTTTGTGCATGATTTTGTACTTTTACTTATGTGCGTATCTTTTGTAGCGAGTGTTTTTGTGCACGTTTCTTGATGCGCATTCGTGTCCTCGAACTGTAGCGGGTATTTTCATGATCGCTTTTGGAATCCAATTTTGACCATGTTCGAGTCCGAATTTGGAAATTTGACATTAGACAGGAATTGTAGCCAGCTGAAATAGCTTTCTAATGCCGCCGGAACCAGTTGATTTGGAGTCCGGATGAGAAAGTTATGCTCGACTTCGTGGACACTACCGAAGATGTTGAGGGATCCTCTCTTCTAATTTGATTTTATTTTCCTAATTGCAACTCTTTTCTTACTCTTTGATCATTTTTGCTTCATGGACACCTAATTATCAATTTGTACCTATAGAATACTAAATCCACCAATTAAAACAGAAATATAAATTAATCCATAAAAAAATCCACGTAAACGTAAACGTTGAGTGTTATTTCTACACTCCACTGTATCTTTTGTATCTAGTGTTTTTGCTGTTGTTTGGTTATGCGTATTAAAGTCCTAGTGTTGTATTTCGTGTTTTTAAGAACGTTGTTGCGAATGCACTTTTGCGCATGTTTTTTTACATGTACGTTTGTGCATGTCCATTTGAGCGAGTGTGTTTGTGCATGTTTGTTGATTTGTATTAATGTCCTAGGATTGTAGTTTGTGTTTTCATGATCCTTTTTGCGAATGCACTTTTGCGTGAGTACTTTTGTGCATGATTTTGTACTTTTACTTATGTGCGTATCTTTTGTAGCGAGTGTTTTTGTGCACGTTTCTTGATGCGCATTCGTGTCCTCGAACTGTAGCGGGTATTTTCATGATCGCTTTTGGAATCCAATTTTGACCATGTTCGAGTCCGAATTTGGAAATTTGACATTAGACAGGAATTGTAGCCAGCTGAAATAGCTTTCTAATGCCGCCGGAACCAGTTGATTTGGAGTCCGGATGAGAAAGTTATGCTCGACTTCGTGGACACTACCGAAGATGTTGAGGGATCCTCTCTTCTAATTTGATTTTATTTTCCTAATTGCAACTCTTTTCTTACTCTTTGATCATTTTTGCTTCATGGACACCTAATTATCAATTTGTACCTATAGAATACTAAATCCACCAATTAAAACAGAAATATAAATTAATCCATAAAAAAATCCACGTAAACGTAAACGTTGAGTGTTATTTCTACACTCCACTGTATCTTTTGTATCTAGTGTTTTTGCTGTTGTTTGGTTATGCGTATTAAAGTCCTAGTGTTGTATTTCGTGTTTTTAAGAACGTTGTTGCGAATGCACTTTTGCGCATGTTTTTTTACATGTACGTTTGTGCATGTCCATTTGAGCGAGTGTGTTTGTGCATGTTTGTTGATTTGTATTAATGTCCTAGGATTGTAGTTTGTGTTTTCATGATCCTTTTTGCGAATGCACTTTTGCGTGAGTACTTTTGTGCATGATTTTGTACTTTTACTTATGTGCGTATCTTTTGTAGCGAGTGTTTTTGTGCACGTTTCTTGATGCGCATTCGTGTCCTCGAACTGTAGCGGGTATTTTCATGATCGCTTTTGGAATCCAATTTTGACCATGTTCGAGTCCGAATTTGGAAATTTGACATTAGACAGGAATTGTAGCCAGCTGAAATAGCTTTCTAATGCCGCCGGAACCAGTTGATTTGGAGTCCGGATGAGAAAGTTATGCTCGACTTCGTGGACACTACCGAAGATGTTGAGGGATCCTCTCTTCTAATTTGATTTTATTTTCCTAATTGCAACTCTTTTCTTACTCTTTGATCATTTTTGCTTCATGGACACCTAATTATCAATTTGTACCTATAGAATACTAAATCCACCAATTAAAACAGAAATATAAATTAATCCATAAAAAAATCCACGTAAACGTAAACGTTGAGTGTTATTTCTACACTCCACTGTATCTTTTGTATCTAGTGTTTTTGCTGTTGTTTGGTTATGCGTATTAAAGTCCTAGTGTTGTATTTCGTGTTTTTAAGAACGTTGTTGCGAATGCACTTTTGCGCATGTTTTTTTACATGTACGTTTGTGCATGTCCATTTGAGCGAGTGTGTTTGTGCATGTTTGTTGATTTGTATTAATGTCCTAGGATTGTAGTTTGTGTTTTCATGATCCTTTTTGCGAATGCACTTTTGCGTGAGTACTTTTGTGCATGATTTTGTACTTTTACTTATGTGCGTATCTTTTGTAGCGAGTGTTTTTGTGCACGTTTCTTGATGCGCATTCGTGTCCTCGAACTGTAGCGGGTATTTTCATGATCGCTTTTGGAATCCAATTTTGACCATGTTCGAGTCCGAATTTGGAAATTTGACATTAGACAGGAATTGTAGCCAGCTGAAATAGCTTTCTAATGCCGCCGGAACCAGTTGATTTGGAGTCCGGATGAGAAAGTTATGCTCGACTTCGTGGACACTACCGAAGATGTTGAGGGATCCTCTCTTCTAATTTGATTTTATTTTCCTAATTGCAACTCTTTTCTTACTCTTTGATCATTTTTGCTTCATGGACACCTAATTATCAATTTGTACCTATAGAATACTAAATCCACCAATTAAAACAGAAATATAAATTAATCCATAAAAAAATCCACGTAAACGTAAACGTTGAGTGTTATTTCTACACTCCACTGTATCTTTTGTATCTAGTGTTTTTGCTGTTGTTTGGTTATGCGTATTAAAGTCCTAGTGTTGTATTTCGTGTTTTTAAGAACGTTGTTGCGAATGCACTTTTGCGCATGTTTTTTTACATGTACGTTTGTGCATGTCCATTTGAGCGAGTGTGTTTGTGCATGTTTGTTGATTTGTATTAATGTCCTAGGATTGTAGTTTGTGTTTTCATGATCCTTTTTGCGAATGCACTTTTGCGTGAGTACTTTTGTGCATGATTTTGTACTTTTACTTATGTGCGTATCTTTTGTAGCGAGTGTTTTTGTGCACGTTTCTTGATGCGCATTCGTGTCCTCGAACTGTAGCGGGTATTTTCATGATCGCTTTTGGAATCCAATTTTGACCATGTTCGAGTCCGAATTTGGAAATTTGACATTAGACAGGAATTGTAGCCAGCTGAAATAGCTTTCTAATGCCGCCGGAACCAGTTGATTTGGAGTCCGGATGAGAAAGTTATGCTCGACTTCGTGGACACTACCGAAGATGTTGAGGGATCCTCTCTTCTAATTTGATTTTATTTTCCTAATTGCAACTCTTTTCTTACTCTTTGATCATTTTTGCTTCATGGACACCTAATTATCAATTTGTACCTATAGAATACTAAATCCACCAATTAAAACAGAAATATAAATTAATCCATAAAAAAATCCACGTAAACGTAAACGTTGAGTGTTATTTCTACACTCCACTGTATCTTTTGTATCTAGTGTTTTTGCTGTTGTTTGGTTATGCGTATTAAAGTCCTAGTGTTGTATTTCGTGTTTTTAAGAACGTTGTTGCGAATGCACTTTTGCGCATGTTTTTTTACATGTACGTTTGTGCATGTCCATTTGAGCGAGTGTGTTTGTGCATGTTTGTTGATTTGTATTAATGTCCTAGGATTGTAGTTTGTGTTTTCATGATCCTTTTTGCGAATGCACTTTTGCGTGAGTACTTTTGTGCATGATTTTGTACTTTTACTTATGTGCGTATCTTTTGTAGCGAGTGTTTTTGTGCACGTTTCTTGATGCGCATTCGTGTCCTCGAACTGTAGCGGGTATTTTCATGATCGCTTTTGGAATCCAATTTTGACCATGTTCGAGTCCGAATTTGGAAATTTGACATTAGACAGGAATTGTAGCCAGCTGAAATAGCTTTCTAATGCCGCCGGAACCAGTTGATTTGGAGTCCGGATGAGAAAGTTATGCTCGACTTCGTGGACACTACCGAAGATGTTGAGGGATCCTCTCTTCTAATTTGATTTTATTTTCCTAATTGCAACTCTTTTCTTACTCTTTGATCATTTTTGCTTCATGGACACCTAATTATCAATTTGTACCTATAGAATACTAAATCCACCAATTAAAACAGAAATATAAATTAATCCATAAAAAAATCCACGTAAACGTAAACGTTGAGTGTTATTTCTACACTCCACTGTATCTTTTGTATCTAGTGTTTTTGCTGTTGTTTGGTTATGCGTATTAAAGTCCTAGTGTTGTATTTCGTGTTTTTAAGAACGTTGTTGCGAATGCACTTTTGCGCATGTTTTTTTACATGTACGTTTGTGCATGTCCATTTGAGCGAGTGTGTTTGTGCATGTTTGTTGATTTGTATTAATGTCCTAGGATTGTAGTTTGTGTTTTCATGATCCTTTTTGCGAATGCACTTTTGCGTGAGTACTTTTGTGCATGATTTTGTACTTTTACTTATGTGCGTATCTTTTGTAGCGAGTGTTTTTGTGCACGTTTCTTGATGCGCATTCGTGTCCTCGAACTGTAGCGGGTATTTTCATGATCGCTTTTGGAATCCAATTTTGACCATGTTCGAGTCCGAATTTGGAAATTTGACATTAGACAGGAATTGTAGCCAGCTGAAATAGCTTTCTAATGCCGCCGGAACCAGTTGATTTGGAGTCCGGATGAGAAAGTTATGCTCGACTTCGTGGACACTACCGAAGATGTTGAGGGATCCTCTCTTCTAATTTGATTTTATTTTCCTAATTGCAACTCTTTTCTTACTCTTTGATCATTTTTGCTTCATGGACACCTAATTATCAATTTGTACCTATAGAATACTAAATCCACCAATTAAAACAGAAATATAAATTAATCCATAAAAAAATCCACGTAAACGTAAACGTTGAGTGTTATTTCTACACTCCACTGTATCTTTTGTATCTAGTGTTTTTGCTGTTGTTTGGTTATGCGTATTAAAGTCCTAGTGTTGTATTTCGTGTTTTTAAGAACGTTGTTGCGAATGCACTTTTGCGCATGTTTTTTTACATGTACGTTTGTGCATGTCCATTTGAGCGAGTGTGTTTGTGCATGTTTGTTGATTTGTATTAATGTCCTAGGATTGTAGTTTGTGTTTTCATGATCCTTTTTGCGAATGCACTTTTGCGTGAGTACTTTTGTGCATGATTTTGTACTTTTACTTATGTGCGTATCTTTTGTAGCGAGTGTTTTTGTGCACGTTTCTTGATGCGCATTCGTGTCCTCGAACTGTAGCGGGTATTTTCATGATCGCTTTTGGAATCCAATTTTGACCATGTTCGAGTCCGAATTTGGAAATTTGACATTAGACAGGAATTGTAGCCAGCTGAAATAGCTTTCTAATGCCGCCGGAACCAGTTGATTTGGAGTCCGGATGAGAAAGTTATGCTCGACTTCGTGGACACTACCGAAGATGTTGAGGGATCCTCTCTTCTAATTTGATTTTATTTTCCTAATTGCAACTCTTTTCTTACTCTTTGATCATTTTTGCTTCATGGACACCTAATTATCAATTTGTACCTATAGAATACTAAATCCACCAATTAAAACAGAAATATAAATTAATCCATAAAAAAATCCACGTAAACGTAAACGTTGAGTGTTATTTCTACACTCCACTGTATCTTTTGTATCTAGTGTTTTTGCTGTTGTTTGGTTATGCGTATTAAAGTCCTAGTGTTGTATTTCGTGTTTTTAAGAACGTTGTTGCGAATGCACTTTTGCGCATGTTTTTTTACATGTACGTTTGTGCATGTCCATTTGAGCGAGTGTGTTTGTGCATGTTTGTTGATTTGTATTAATGTCCTAGGATTGTAGTTTGTGTTTTCATGATCCTTTTTGCGAATGCACTTTTGCGTGAGTACTTTTGTGCATGATTTTGT
Source organism: Erythranthe guttata (assembly GCF_056151865.1). Lineage (NCBI taxonomy): Eukaryota > Viridiplantae > Streptophyta > Magnoliopsida > Lamiales > Phrymaceae > Erythranthe > Erythranthe guttata. Next base: position 11,119,054 of record NC_142536.1, read on the forward strand.
ACTTTTACTTATGTGCGTATCTTTTGTAGCGAGTGTTTTTGTGCACGTTTCTTGATGCGCATTCGTGTCCTCGAACTGTAGCGGGTATTTTCATGATCGCTTTTGGAATCCAATTTTGACCATGTTCGAGTCCGAATTTGGAAATTTGACATTAGACAGGAATTGTAGCCAGCTGAAATAGCTTTCTAATGCCGCCGGAACCAGTTGATTTGGAGTCCGGATGAGAAAGTTATGCTCGACTTCGTGGACACTACCGAAGATGTTGAGGGATCCTCTCTTCTAATTTGATTTTATTTTCCTAATTGCAACTCTTTTCTTACTCTTTGATCATTTTTGCTTCATGGACACCTAATTATCAATTTGTACCTATAGAATACTAAATCCACCAATTAAAACAGAAATATAAATTAATCCATAAAAAAATCCACGTAAACGTAAACGTTGAGTGTTATTTCTACACTCCACTGTATCTTTTGTATCTAGTGTTTTTGCTGTTGTTTGGTTATGCGTATTAAAGTCCTAGTGTTGTATTTCGTGTTTTTAAGAACGTTGTTGCGAATGCACTTTTGCGCATGTTTTTTTACATGTACGTTTGTGCATGTCCATTTGAGCGAGTGTGTTTGTGCATGTTTGTTGATTTGTATTAATGTCCTAGGATTGTAGTTTGTGTTTTCATGATCCTTTTTGCGAATGCACTTTTGCGTGAGTACTTTTGTGCATGATTTTGTACTTTTACTTATGTGCGTATCTTTTGTAGCGAGTGTTTTTGTGCACGTTTCTTGATGCGCATTCGTGTCCTCGAACTGTAGCGGGTATTTTCATGATCGCTTTTGGAATCCAATTTTGACCATGTTCGAGTCCGAATTTGGAAATTTGACATTAGACAGGAATTGTAGCCAGCTGAAATAGCTTTCTAATGCCGCCGGAACCAGTTGATTTGGAGTCCGGATGAGAAAGTTATGCTCGACTTCGTGGACACTACCGAAGATGTTGAGGGATCCTCTCTTCTAATTTGATTTTATTTTCCTAATTGCAACTCTTTTCTTACTCTTTGATCATTTTTGCTTCATGGACACCTAATTATCAATTTGTACCTATAGAATACTAAATCCACCAATTAAAACAGAAATATAAATTAATCCATAAAAAAATCCACGTAAACGTAAACGTTGAGTGTTATTTCTACACTCCACTGTATCTTTTGTATCTAGTGTTTTTGCTGTTGTTTGGTTATGCGTATTAAAGTCCTAGTGTTGTATTTCGTGTTTTTAAGAACGTTGTTGCGAATGCACTTTTGCGCATGTTTTTTTACATGTACGTTTGTGCATGTCCATTTGAGCGAGTGTGTTTGTGCATGTTTGTTGATTTGTATTAATGTCCTAGGATTGTAGTTTGTGTTTTCATGATCCTTTTTGCGAATGCACTTTTGCGTGAGTACTTTTGTGCATGATTTTGTACTTTTACTTATGTGCGTATCTTTTGTAGCGAGTGTTTTTGTGCACGTTTCTTGATGCGCATTCGTGTCCTCGAACTGTAGCGGGTATTTTCATGATCGCTTTTGGAATCCAATTTTGACCATGTTCGAGTCCGAATTTGGAAATTTGACATTAGACAGGAATTGTAGCCAGCTGAAATAGCTTTCTAATGCCGCCGGAACCAGTTGATTTGGAGTCCGGATGAGAAAGTTATGCTCGACTTCGTGGACACTACCGAAGATGTTGAGGGATCCTCTCTTCTAATTTGATTTTATTTTCCTAATTGCAACTCTTTTCTTACTCTTTGATCATTTTTGCTTCATGGACACCTAATTATCAATTTGTACCTATAGAATACTAAATCCACCAATTAAAACAGAAATATAAATTAATCCATAAAAAAATCCACGTAAACGTAAACGTTGAGTGTTATTTCTACACTCCACTGTATCTTTTGTATCTAGTGTTTTTGCTGTTGTTTGGTTATGCGTATTAAAGTCCTAGTGTTGTATTTCGTGTTTTTAAGAACGTTGTTGCGAATGCACTTTTGCGCATGTTTTTTTACATGTACGTTTGTGCATGTCCATTTGAGCGAGTGTGTTTGTGCATGTTTGTTGATTTGTATTAATGTCCTAGGATTGTAGTTTGTGTTTTCATGATCCTTTTTGCGAATGCACTTTTGCGTGAGTACTTTTGTGCATGATTTTGTACTTTTACTTATGTGCGTATCTTTTGTAGCGAGTGTTTTTGTGCACGTTTCTTGATGCGCATTCGTGTCCTCGAACTGTAGCGGGTATTTTCATGATCGCTTTTGGAATCCAATTTTGACCATGTTCGAGTCCGAATTTGGAAATTTGACATTAGACAGGAATTGTAGCCAGCTGAAATAGCTTTCTAATGCCGCCGGAACCAGTTGATTTGGAGTCCGGATGAGAAAGTTATGCTCGACTTCGTGGACACTACCGAAGATGTTGAGGGATCCTCTCTTCTAATTTGATTTTATTTTCCTAATTGCAACTCTTTTCTTACTCTTTGATCATTTTTGCTTCATGGACACCTAATTATCAATTTGTACCTATAGAATACTAAATCCACCAATTAAAACAGAAATATAAATTAATCCATAAAAAAATCCACGTAAACGTAAACGTTGAGTGTTATTTCTACACTCCACTGTATCTTTTGTATCTAGTGTTTTTGCTGTTGTTTGGTTATGCGTATTAAAGTCCTAGTGTTGTATTTCGTGTTTTTAAGAACGTTGTTGCGAATGCACTTTTGCGCATGTTTTTTTACATGTACGTTTGTGCATGTCCATTTGAGCGAGTGTGTTTGTGCATGTTTGTTGATTTGTATTAATGTCCTAGGATTGTAGTTTGTGTTTTCATGATCCTTTTTGCGAATGCACTTTTGCGTGAGTACTTTTGTGCATGATTTTGTACTTTTACTTATGTGCGTATCTTTTGTAGCGAGTGTTTTTGTGCACGTTTCTTGATGCGCATTCGTGTCCTCGAACTGTAGCGGGTATTTTCATGATCGCTTTTGGAATCCAATTTTGACCATGTTCGAGTCCGAATTTGGAAATTTGACATTAGACAGGAATTGTAGCCAGCTGAAATAGCTTTCTAATGCCGCCGGAACCAGTTGATTTGGAGTCCGGATGAGAAAGTTATGCTCGACTTCGTGGACACTACCGAAGATGTTGAGGGATCCTCTCTTCTAATTTGATTTTATTTTCCTAATTGCAACTCTTTTCTTACTCTTTGATCATTTTTGCTTCATGGACACCTAATTATCAATTTGTACCTATAGAATACTAAATCCACCAATTAAAACAGAAATATAAATTAATCCATAAAAAAATCCACGTAAACGTAAACGTTGAGTGTTATTTCTACACTCCACTGTATCTTTTGTATCTAGTGTTTTTGCTGTTGTTTGGTTATGCGTATTAAAGTCCTAGTGTTGTATTTCGTGTTTTTAAGAACGTTGTTGCGAATGCACTTTTGCGCATGTTTTTTTACATGTACGTTTGTGCATGTCCATTTGAGCGAGTGTGTTTGTGCATGTTTGTTGATTTGTATTAATGTCCTAGGATTGTAGTTTGTGTTTTCATGATCCTTTTTGCGAATGCACTTTTGCGTGAGTACTTTTGTGCATGATTTTGTACTTTTACTTATGTGCGTATCTTTTGTAGCGAGTGTTTTTGTGCACGTTTCTTGATGCGCATTCGTGTCCTCGAACTGTAGCGGGTATTTTCATGATCGCTTTTGGAATCCAATTTTGACCATGTTCGAGTCCGAATTTGGAAATTTGACATTAGACAGGAATTGTAGCCAGCTGAAATAGCTTTCTAATGCCGCCGGAACCAGTTGATTTGGAGTCCGGATGAGAAAGTTATGCTCGACTTCGTGGACACTACCGAAGATGTTGAGGGATCCTCTCTTCTAATTTGATTTTATTTTCCTAATTGCAACTCTTTTCTTACTCTTTGATCATTTTTGCTTCATGGACACCTAATTATCAATTTGTACCTATAGAATACTAAATCCACCAATTAAAACAGAAATATAAATTAATCCATAAAAAAATCCACGTAAACGTAAACGTTGAGTGTTATTTCTACACTCCACTGTATCTTTTGTATCTAGTGTTTTTGCTGTTGTTTGGTTATGCGTATTAAAGTCCTAGTGTTGTATTTCGTGTTTTTAAGAACGTTGTTGCGAATGCACTTTTGCGCATGTTTTTTTACATGTACGTTTGTGCATGTCCATTTGAGCGAGTGTGTTTGTGCATGTTTGTTGATTTGTATTAATGTCCTAGGATTGTAGTTTGTGTTTTCATGATCCTTTTTGCGAATGCACTTTTGCGTGAGTACTTTTGTGCATGATTTTGTACTTTTACTTATGTGCGTATCTTTTGTAGCGAGTGTTTTTGTGCACGTTTCTTGATGCGCATTCGTGTCCTCGAACTGTAGCGGGTATTTTCATGATCGCTTTTGGAATCCAATTTTGACCATGTTCGAGTCCGAATTTGGAAATTTGACATTAGACAGGAATTGTAGCCAGCTGAAATAGCTTTCTAATGCCGCCGGAACCAGTTGATTTGGAGTCCGGATGAGAAAGTTATGCTCGACTTCGTGGACACTACCGAAGATGTTGAGGGATCCTCTCTTCTAATTTGATTTTATTTTCCTAATTGCAACTCTTTTCTTACTCTTTGATCATTTTTGCTTCATGGACACCTAATTATCAATTTGTACCTATAGAATACTAAATCCACCAATTAAAACAGAAATATAAATTAATCCATAAAAAAATCCACGTAAACGTAAACGTTGAGTGTTATTTCTACACTCCACTGTATCTTTTGTATCTAGTGTTTTTGCTGTTGTTTGGTTATGCGTATTAAAGTCCTAGTGTTGTATTTCGTGTTTTTAAGAACGTTGTTGCGAATGCACTTTTGCGCATGTTTTTTTACATGTACGTTTGTGCATGTCCATTTGAGCGAGTGTGTTTGTGCATGTTTGTTGATTTGTATTAATGTCCTAGGATTGTAGTTTGTGTTTTCATGATCCTTTTTGCGAATGCACTTTTGCGTGAGTACTTTTGTGCATGATTTTGTACTTTTACTTATGTGCGTATCTTTTGTAGCGAGTGTTTTTGTGCACGTTTCTTGATGCGCATTCGTGTCCTCGAACTGTAGCGGGTATTTTCATGATCGCTTTTGGAATCCAATTTTGACCATGTTCGAGTCCGAATTTGGAAATTTGACATTAGACAGGAATTGTAGCCAGCTGAAATAGCTTTCTAATGCCGCCGGAACCAGTTGATTTGGAGTCCGGATGAGAAAGTTATGCTCGACTTCGTGGACACTACCGAAGATGTTGAGGGATCCTCTCTTCTAATTTGATTTTATTTTCCTAATTGCAACTCTTTTCTTACTCTTTGATCATTTTTGCTTCATGGACACCTAATTATCAATTTGTACCTATAGAATACTAAATCCACCAATTAAAACAGAAATATAAATTAATCCATAAAAAAATCCACGTAAACGTAAACGTTGAGTGTTATTTCTACACTCCACTGTATCTTTTGTATCTAGTGTTTTTGCTGTTGTTTGGTTATGCGTATTAAAGTCCTAGTGTTGTATTTCGTGTTTTTAAGAACGTTGTTGCGAATGCACTTTTGCGCATGTTTTTTTACATGTACGTTTGTGCATGTCCATTTGAGCGAGTGTGTTTGTGCATGTTTGTTGATTTGTATTAATGTCCTAGGATTGTAGTTTGTGTTTTCATGATCCTTTTTGCGAATGCACTTTTGCGTGAGTACTTTTGTGCATGATTTTGTACTTTTACTTATGTGCGTATCTTTTGTAGCGAGTGTTTTTGTGCACGTTTCTTGATGCGCATTCGTGTCCTCGAACTGTAGCGGGTATTTTCATGATCGCTTTTGGAATCCAATTTTGACCATGTTCGAGTCCGAATTTGGAAATTTGACATTAGACAGGAATTGTAGCCAGCTGAAATAGCTTTCTAATGCCGCCGGAACCAGTTGATTTGGAGTCCGGATGAGAAAGTTATGCTCGACTTCGTGGACACTACCGAAGATGTTGAGGGATCCTCTCTTCTAATTTGATTTTATTTTCCTAATTGCAACTCTTTTCTTACTCTTTGATCATTTTTGCTTCATGGACACCTAATTATCAATTTGTACCTATAGAATACTAAATCCACCAATTAAAACAGAAATATAAATTAATCCATAAAAAAATCCACGTAAACGTAAACGTTGAGTGTTATTTCTACACTCCACTGTATCTTTTGTATCTAGTGTTTTTGCTGTTGTTTGGTTATGCGTATTAAAGTCCTAGTGTTGTATTTCGTGTTTTTAAGAACGTTGTTGCGAATGCACTTTTGCGCATGTTTTTTTACATGTACGTTTGTGCATGTCCATTTGAGCGAGTGTGTTTGTGCATGTTTGTTGATTTGTATTAATGTCCTAGGATTGTAGTTTGTGTTTTCATGAACCTTTTTGCGAATGCACTTTTGCGTGAGTACTTTTGTGCATGATTTTGTACTTTTACTTATGTGCGTATCTTTTGTAGCGAGTGTTTTTGTGCACGTTTCTTGATGCGCATTCGTGTCCTCGAACTGTAGCGGGTATTTTCATGATCGCTTTTGGAATCCAATTTTGACCATGTTCGAGTCCGAATTTGGAAATTTGACATTAGACAGGAATTGTAGCCAGCTGAAATAGCTTTCTAATGCCGCCGGAACCAATTGATTTGGAGTCCGGATGAGAAAGTTATGCTCGACTTCGTGGACACTACCGAAGATGTTGAGGATCCTCCTTTTCCTAATTGCAACTCTTTTCTTACTCTTTGATCATTTTTGCTTCATGGACACTAATTTCAATTTGTACCTATAAATACTAAAGCCACCAATTAAACTGAAATATAAATTAATCCATAAAAAAATCCACGTAAACGTAAACGTTGAGTGTTATTTCTACACTCCACTGTATCTTTTGTATCTAGTGTTTTTGCTGTTGTTTGGTTATGCGTATTAAAGTCCTAGTGGTGTTGTGTTTTCGTGTTTTGAATGCACTTTTGCGCATGTTTTTTTACATGTACGTTTGTGCATGTCCATTTGAGCGAGTGTGTTTGTGCATGTTTGTTGATTTGTATTAATGTCCTAGGATTGTAGTTTGTGTTTTCATGATCCTTTTGCGAATGCACTTTTGCGTGAGTACTTTTGTGCATGATTTGTACTTTTACTTATGTGTATCTTTTGTAGCGAGTGTTTTTGTGCACGTTTCTTGATGCGCATTCGTGTCCTCGAACTGTAGCGGTATTTTCATGATCGCTTTTGGAATCCAATTTTGACCATGTTTGAGTCCGAATTTGGAATTTTGACATTAGACAGGAATTGTAGCCAGCTGAATTAGCTTTCTAATGCCGCCGGAACCGTTGATTTGGAGTCCGGATGAGAAAGTTATGCTCGACTTCGTGGACACTACCGAAGATTTTGAGGGATCCTCTCTTCTAATTTGATTTTATTTTCCTAATTGCAACTCTTTTCTTACTCTTTGATCATTTTTGCTTCATGGACACCTAATTATTCAATTTGTACCTATAGAATACTAAATCCACTAATTATAAAACAGAAATATAAATTAATCCATAAAAAATCCACGTAAACGTAAACGTTGAGTGTTATTTCTACACTCCACTGTTATCTTTTGTATCTAGTGTTTTTGCTGTTGTTTGTTATGCGTATTAAAGTCCTAGTGTTGTATTTCGTGTTTTTAGAACGTTGTTGCGAATGCACTTTTTGCGCATGTTTTTTTACATGTACGTTGTGCATGTCCATTTGAGCGAGTGTGTTTGTGCATGTTTGTTGATTTGTATTAATGTCCTAGGATTGTAGTTTGTGTTTTCATGATCCTTTTTGCGAATGCACTTTTGCGTGAGTACTTTTGTGCATGATTTTGTACTTTTACTTATGTGCGTATTTTTTGTAGCGAGTGTTTTTGTGCACGTTTCTTGATGCGCATTCGTGTCCTCGAACTGTAGCGGGTATTTTCATGATCGCTTTTGGAATCCAATTTTGACCATGTTCGAGTCCGAATTTTGAAATTTGACATTAGACTGGAATTGTAGCCAGCTGAAATAGCTTTCTAATGCCGCCGGAACCAGTTGATTTGGAGTCCGGATGAGAAGTTATGCTCGACTTCGTGGACACTACGAAGATGTTGAGGGATCCTTCTTCTTAATTTGATTTTATTTTCCTAATTGCAACTCTTTTCTTACTCTTTGATCATTTTTGCTTCATGGTATCAAACCTATAATTAACAATTTGAAATATAAATTAATCCATAAAAAAATCCACGTAAACGTAAAAGGTGAGTGTATTTCTACACTCCACTGTATCTTTTGTATCTAGTGTTTTTGCTGTTGTTTGGTTTTATGCGTATTAAAGTCCTAGTGTGTTGTATTTCGTGTTTTTAAGAACGTTGTTGCGAATGCACTTTTGCGCATGTTTTTTTACATGTACGTTTGTGCATGTCCATTTGAGCGAGTGTGTTTGTGCATGTTTGTTGATTTGTATTAATGTCCTAGGATTGTAGTTTGTGTTTTCATGATCCTTTTGCGAATGCACTTTTGCGTGAGTAATTTTGTGCATGATTTTGTACTTTTACTTATGTGCGTATTTTTTAGCGAGTGTTTTGTGCACGTTTCTTGATGCGCATTCGTGTCCTCGAACTGTAGCGGGTATTTTCATGATCGCTTTGGAATCCAATTTTGACCATGTTCGAGTCCGAATTTGGAAATTTTGACATTAGACAGGAATTGTAGCCAGCTGAAATAGCTTTCTAATGCACCGGAACCAGTTGATTTGGAGTCGGATGAGAGAGTTATGCTCGACTTCGTGGACACTACGAAGATGTTGAGGGATCCTCTCTTCTAATTTGATTTATTTGCCTAATTGCAACTCTTTTCTTACTCTTTGATCATTTTGCTTCATGGACACCTAATTAACAATTTGTTACATACAGAATACTAAATCACCAATTAAAACAGAAATATAAACTAATCCATAAAAAAATCCACGTAAACGTAAACATTGAGTGTTATTTCTACACTCCACTGTATCTTTTGTATCTAGTGTTTTTGCTGTTGTTTGGTTATGCGTATTAAAGTCCTAGTGTTGTATTTTGTGTTTTTAAGAACGTTGTTGCGAATGCACTTTTGCGCATGTTTTTTTACATGTACGTTTGTGCATGTCCATTTGAGCGAGTGTGTTTGTGCATGTTTGTTGATTTGTATTAATGTCCTAGGATTGTAGTTTGTGTTTTCATGATCCTTTTTGCGAATGCACTTTTGCGTGAGTACTTTTGTGCATGATTTTGTACTTTTACTTATGTGCGTATCTTTTGTAGCGAGTGTTTTTGTGCACGTTTCTTGATGCGCATTCGTGTCCTCGAACTGTAGGGGTATTTTCATGATCGCTTTTGGAATCCAATTTTGACCATGTTCGAGTCCGAATTGGAAATTGACATTAGATGGAATGTAGCCAGCTGAAATAGCTTTATAATGCCGCCGGAACAGTTGATTTGGAGTCCGGATGAGAAAGTTATGCTCGACTTCGTGGACACTACCGAAGTGTTGAGGGATCCTCTCTTCTAATTTGATTTTATTTTCCTAATTGCAACTCTTTTCTTACTCTTTGATCATATTTGCTTCTTGGACACCTAATTATCGATTTGTACCTATAAGATACTAAATCCACCATTAAAACAAAAATATAATTAATCCATAAAAAAATCAACGTAAACGTAAACGTGAGTGTTATTTCTACACTCCACTGTATCTTTTGTATCTGTGTTTTTGCTGTTGTTTGGTTATGCGTATTAAAGTCCTAGTGTTGTATTTCGTGTTTTTAAGAACGTTGTTGCGAATGCACTTTTGCGAATTTTTTTACATGTACGTTTTGCATGTCCATTTGAGCGAGTGTGTTTGTGCATGTTTGTTGATTTGTATTAATGTCCTAGGATTGTAGTTTGTGTTTTCATGATCCTTTTTGCGAATGCACTTTTGCGTGAGTACTTTTGTGCATGATTTTGTACTTTTACTTATGTGCGTATCTTTTGTAGCGAGTGTTTTTGTGCCGTTTCTTGATGCGCATTCGTGTTTCGAACTATAGCACGTATTTTCATGATCGCTTTTGGAATCCAATTTTGACCATGTTCGAGTTCGAATTTGGAAATTTGTTATTAGACAGGAATTGTAGCCAGCTGAAATAGCTTTCTAATGCCGCCCGAAGGAACAGTTGATTTGGAGTCCGGATGAGAAGTTATGCTCGACTTCGTGGACACTACCGAAGATGTTGAGGGATCCTCTCTTCTAATTTTGATTTTATTTTCCTAATTGCAACTCTTTTCTTACTCTTTGATCATTTTTGCTTCATGGACACCTAATTTTCTTTTTGTACCTATAGAATACTAAATCCACCAATTAAAACAGAAATATAAATTAATCCATAAAAAATCCACGTAAACGTAAACGTTGAGTGTTATTTCTACACTCCACTGTATCTTTATATTTAGTGTTTTTGCTGTTGTTTGGTTGATGCGTATTAAAGTCTTAGTGTGTATTTCGTGTTTTTAAGAACGTTGTTGCGAATGCACTTTTGCGCATTTTTTTTTACATGTACGTTTGTGCATGTCCATTTGAGCGAGTGTGTGTTTGTGCATGTTTGTTGATTTGTATTAATGTCCTAGGATTGTAGTTTGTGTTTTCATGATCCTTTTTGCGAATGCACTTTTGCGTGAGTACTTTTTTTGTGCATGATTTGTACTTTTACTTATGTGCGTATCTTTTGTAGCGAGTTTTTTCTGCACGTTTCTTGATGCGCATTCATGTCCTCGAACTGTAGCACGTTATTTTCATGATCGCTTTTGGAATCCAATTTTGACCATGTTTCGAGTCCGAATTTGGATATTTGACATTAGACAGGAATGTGTAGCCAGCTGAAATAGCTTTCTAATGCCGCGGAACCAGTAGATTTGTGATTGGAGTCGGGATGAGAAAGTTATGCTCGACTTCGTGGACACTACCGAAGATGTTGAGGGATCCTCTTTTTAATTTGATTTAAATTCCTAATTGCAACTCTTTTCTTACTCTTTGATCATTTTTGCTTCTTGGACACCTAATTATCAATTTGTACCTATAAGATACTAAATCCACCAATTAAAACAGAAATATAAATTAATCATAAAAAAATCCACTTAAACGTAAACATTGAGTTTTATTTCTACACTCCACTGTATCTTTTGTATCTTGTGTTTTGGCTGTTGTTTGGTTATGCGTATTAAAGTCCTAGTGTTGTATTTCGTGTTTTTAAGAACGTTGTTGCGAATGCACTTTTGCGCATGTTTTTTTACATGTACGTTTGTGCATGTCCATTTGAGCGAGTGTGTTTGTGCATGTTTGTTGATTTGTATTAATGTCCTAGGATTGTAGTTTGTGTTTTCATGATCCTTTTTGCGAATGCACTTTTGCGTGAGTACTTTTGTGCATGATTTTGTACTTTAACTTATGTGCGTATCTTTTGTAGCGAGTGTTTTTGTGCACGTTTCTTGATGCGCATTCGTGTCCTCGAACTGTAGCGGGTATTTTCATGATCGCTTTGGAATCCAATTTTGACCATGTTCGAGTTCGAATTTGGAAATTTGACATTAGACTGGAATTGTAGCCAGCTGAAATAGCTTTCTAATGCCGCCGGAACCAGTTGATTTGGAGTCCGGATGAGAAAGTTATGCTCGACTTCGTGGACACTACCGAAGATGTTGAGGGATCCTCTCTTCTAATTTGATTTTAATTTACTAATTGCAACTCTTTTCTTACTCTTTGATCATTTTTGCTTCTTGGACACCTAATTATCAATTTGTACCTATGAGATACTAAATCCACCAATTAAAAAAAATATATAAATTAATCCAAAAAAAATCCACGTAAACGTAAACGTTGAGTGTTATTTCTACACTCCACTGTATCTTTTGTATCTTGTGTTTTTGCTGTTGTTTGGTTATGCGTATTAAAGTCCTAGTGTTGTATTTCGTGTTTTTAAGAACGTTGTTGCGAATGCACTTTTGCGCATGTTTTTTTACATGTACGTTTGTGCATGTCCATTTGAGCGAGAGTGTGTTTGTGCATGTTTGTTGATTTGTATTAATGTCCTAGGATTGTAGTTTGTGTTTTCATGATCCTTTTTGCGAATGCACTTTTGCGTGAGTACTTTTGTGCATGATTTTGTACTTTTACTTATGTGCGTATCTTTGTAGCGAGTGTTTTTTGTGCACGTTTCTTGATGCGCATTCGTGTCCTCGAACTGTAGCGGGTATTTTCATGATCGCTTTTGGAATCCAATTTTGACCATGTTCGAGTCCGAATTTGGAAATTTGACATTAGACAGGAATTGTAGCCAGCTGAAATAGCTTTCTAATGCCGCCGGAACCAGTTGATTTGTAGTCCGGATGAGAAAGTTATGCTCGACTTCGTGGACACTACCGAAGATGTTGAGGGATCCTCTCTTCTAATTTGATTTTATTTTCCTAATTGCAACTCTTTTCTTACTCTTTGATCATTTTTGCTTCATGGACACCTAATTATCAATTTGTACCTATAAATACTAAATCCACCAATTAAAACAGAAATATAAATTAATCCATAAAAAAATCCACGTAAACGTAAACGTGAGTGTTTATTTCTACACTCCACTGTATCTTTTGTATTTAGTGTTTTTGCTGTTGTTTGGTTATGCGTATTAAAGTCCTAGTGTTGTATTTCGTGTTTTTAAGAACGTTGTTGCGAATGCACTTTTGCGCATTTTTTTTACATGTACGTTTGTGCATGTCCATTTGAGCGAGTGTGTTTGTGCATGTTTGTTGATTTGTATTAATGTCCTAGGATTGTAGTTTGTGTTTTCATGATCCTTTTTGCGAATGCACTTTTGCGTGAGTAACTTTTGTGCATGATTTTGTACTTTTACTTATGTGCGTATCTTTTGTAGCGAGTGTTTTTGTGCACGTTTCTTGATGCGCATTCGTGTCCTCGAACTGTAGCGGGTATTTTCATGATCGCTTTTGGAATCCAATTTTGACCATGTTCGAGTCCGAATTTGGAATTTTGACATTAGACAGGAATTGTAGCCAGCTGAAATAGCTTTCTAATGCCGCCGGAACCAGTTGATTTGGAGTCGGGATGAGAAAGTTATGCTCGACTTCGTGGACACTACCGAAGATGTTGAGGGATCCTCTCTTCTAATTTGATTTTATTTTCCTATTGCAACTCTTTTCTTACTCTTTGATCATTTTTGCTTCATGGACACCTAATTATCAATTTGTACCTATAGAATACTAAATCCACAATTAAACAGAAATATAAATTAATCCATAAAAAAATCCACGTAAACGTAAACGTTGAGTGTTATTTCTACACTCCACTGTATCTTTTGTATCTAGTGTTTTTGCTTGTTGTTTGGTTATGCGTATTAAAGTCCTAGTGTTGTAGTTCGTGTTTTTAAGAACGTTGTTGCGAATGCACTTTTGCGCATGTTTTTTTACATGTACGTTTGTGCATGTCCATTTGAGCGAGTGTGTTTGTGCATGTTTGTTGATTTGTATTAATGTCCTAGGATTGTAGTTTGTGTTTTCATGATCCTTTTTGCGAATGCACTTTTGCGTGAGTACTTTTGTGCATGATTTTGTACTTTTACTTATGTGCGTATCTTTGTAGCGAGTGTTTTGTGCACGTTTCTTGATGCGCATTCGTGTCCTCGAACTGTAGCGGGTATTTTCATGATCGCTTTTGGAATCCAATTTTGACCATGTTCGAGTCCGAATTTGGAAATTTGACATTAGACAGGAATTGTAGCCAGCTGAAATAGCTTTCTAATGCCGCCGGAACCAGTTGATTTGGAGTCCGGATGAGAAAGTTATGCTCGACTTCGTGGACACTACCGAAGATGTTGAGGGATCCTCTCTTCTATTTGATTTTATTTTCCTAATTGCAACTCTTTTCTTACTCTTTGATCATTTTTGCTTCATGGACACCTAATTAACAATTTGTACCTATAAAATACTAAATCCACCAATTAAAACAGAAATATAAATTAATCCATAAAAAATCCACGTAAACGTAAACGTTGAGTGTTATTTCTACACTCCACTGTATCTTTTGTATTTAGTGTTTTTGCTGTTGTTTGGTTATGCGTATTAAAGTCCTAGTGTTGTATTTCGTGTTTTTTAAGAACGTTGTTGCGAATGCACTTTTGCGCATGTTTTTTTACATGTACGTTTGTGCATGTCCATTTGAGCGAGTGTGTTTGTGCATGTTTGTTGATTTGTATTAATGTCCTAGGATTGTAGTTTGTGTTTTCATGATCCTTTTTGCGAATGCACTTTTGCGTGAGTACTTTTGTGCATGATTTTGTACTTTTACTTATGTGCGTATCTTTTGTAGCGAGTGTTTTTGTGCACGTTTCTTGATGCGCATTCGTGTCCTCGAACTGTAGCGGGTATTTTCATGATCGCTTTTGGAATCCAATTTTGACCATGTTCGAGTCCGAATTTGGAAATTTGACATTAGACAGGAATTGTAGCCAACTGAAATAGCTTTCTAATGCCGCCGGAACCAGTTGATTTGGAGTCCGGATGAGAAAGTTATGCTCGACTTCGTGGACACTACCGAAGATGTTGAGGGATCCTCTCTTCTAATTTGATTTTATTTTCCTAATTGCAACTCTTTTCTTACTCTTTGATCATTTTTGCTTCATGGACACCTAATTATCAATTTGTACCTATAGAATACTAAATCCACCAATTAAAAAGTAATATAAACTAATCCAAATAAAAAAATCCACGTAAACGTAACGTTGAGTGTTATTTCTACACTCCACTGTATCTTTTGTATTTAGTGTTTTTGCTGTTGTTTGGTTATGCGTATTAAAGTCCTAGTGTTGTATTTCGTGTTTTTAAGAACGTTGTTGCGAATGCACTTTTGCGCATTTTTTTTACATGTACGTTTGTGCATGTCCATTTGAGCGAGTGTGTTTGTGCATGTTTGTTGATTTGTATTAATGTCCTAGGATTGTAGTTTGTGTTTTCATGATCCTTTTTGCGAATGCACTTTTGCGTGAGTACTTTTGTGCATGATTTTGTACTTTTACTTATGTGCGTATCTTTTGTAGCGAGTGTTTTTGTGCACGTTTCTTGATGCGCATTCGTGTCCTCGAACTGTAGCGGGTATTTTCATGATCGCTTTTGGAATCCAATTTTGACCATGTTCGAGTCCGAATTTGGAAATTTGACATTAGACAGGAATTGTAGCCAGCTGAAATAGCTTTCTAATGCCGCCGGAACCAGTTGATTTGAGTAGTCGGATGAGAAAGTTATGCTCGACTTCGTGGACACTACCGAAGATGTTGAGGGATCCTCTCTTCTAATTTGATTTTATTTTCCTAATTGCAACTCTTTTCTTACTCTTTGATCATTTTTGCTTCATGGACACCTAATTTACAATTTGTACCTATAAAATACTAAATCCACCAATTAAAACAGAAATATAATTAATCCATAAAAAAATCCACGTAAACGTAAACGTTGAGTGTTATTTCTACACTCCACTGTATCTTTTGTATTAGTGTTTTTGCTGTTGTTTGGTTATGCGTATTAAAGTCCTAGTGTTGTATTTCGTGTTTTTAAGAACGTTGTTGCGAATGCACTTTTGCGCATGTTTTTTTACATGTACGTTTGTGCATGTCCATTTGAGAGAGTGTGTTTGTGCATGTTTGTTGATTTTATTAATATCCTAGGATTGTAGTTTGTGTTTTCATGATCCTTTTTGCGAATGCACTTTTGCGTGAGTACTTTTGTGCATGATTTTGTACTTTTACTTATGTGCGTATCTTTTGTAGCGAGTGTTTTTGTGCACGTTTCTTGATGCGCATTCGTGTCCTCGAACTGTAGCGGGTATTTTCATGATCGCTTTTGGAATCCAATTTTGACCATGTTCGAGTCCGAATTTGGAATTTTGACATTAGACAGGAATTGTAGCCAACTGAAATAGCTTTCTAATGCCGCCGGGACCAGTTGATTTGGAGTCCGGATGAGAAAGTTATGCTCGACTTCGTGGACACTACCGAAGATGTTGAGGGATCCTCTCTTTTAATTTGATTTTATTTTCCTAATTGCAACTCTTTTCTTACTCTTTGATCATTTTTGCTTCATGGACACCTAATTTTCAATTTGTACCTATAGAATACTAAATCCACCAATTAAAACAGAAATATAAATTAATCCATAAAAAAATCCACGTAAACGTAAACGTTGAGTGTTATTTCTACACTCCACTGTATCTTTTGTATTTAGTGTTTTTGCTGTTGTTTGGTTATGCGTATTAAAGTCCTAGTGTTGTATTTCGTGTTTTTAAGAACGTTGTGTTGCGAATGCACTTTTGCGCATTTTTTTACATGTACGTTTGTGCATGTCCATTTGAGCGAGTGTGTTTGTGCATGTTTGTTGATTTGTATTAAGTCCTAGGATTGTAGTTTGTGTTTTCATGATCCTTTTTGCGAATGCACTTTTGCGTGAGTACTTTTGTGCATGATTTTGTACTTTTACTTATGTGCGTATCTTTTGTAGCGAGTGTTTTTGTGCACGTTTCTTGATGCGCATTCGTGTCCTCGAACTGTAGCGGGTATTTTCATGATCGCTTTTGGAATCCAATTTTGACCATGTTCGAGTCCGAATTTGGAAATTTGACATTAGACAGGAATTGTAGCCAGCTGAAATAGCTTTCTAATGCCGCCGGAACCAGTTGATTTGGAGTCCGGATGAGAAAGTTATGCTCGACTTCGTGGACACTACTGAAGATGTTGAGGGATCCTCTCTTCTAATTTGATTTTATTTTCCTAATTGCAACTCTTTTCTTACTCTTTGATCATTTTTGCTTCGTGGACACCTAATTATCAATTTGTACCTATAGAATACTAAATCCACCAATAAAACAGAAATATAAATTAATCCATAAAAAAATCCACGTAAACGTAAACGTTTAGTGTTATTTCTACACTCCACTGTATCTTTTGTATCTTGTGTTTTTGCTGTTGTTTGGTTATGCGTATTAAAGTCCTAGTGTTGTAGTTCGTGTTTTTAAGAACGTTGTTGCGAATGCACTTTTGCGCATGTTTTTTTACATGTACGTTTGTGCATGTCCATTTGAGCGAGTGTGTTTGTGCATGTTTGTTGATTTGTATTAATGTCCTAGGATTGTAGTTTGTGTTTTCATGATCCTTTTTGCGAATGCACTTTTGCGTGAGTACTTTTGTGCATGATTTTGTACTTTTACTTATGTGCGTATCTTTTGTAGCGAGTGTTTTTGTGCACGTTTCTTGATGCGCATTCGTGTCCTCGAACTGTAGCGGGTATTTTCATGATCGCTTTTGGAATCCAATTTTGACCATGTTCGAGTCCGAATTTGGAAATTTGACATTAGACAGGAATTGTAGCCAGCTGAAATAGCTTTCTAATGCCGCCGGAACCAGTTGATTTGTAGTCCGGATGAGAGAGTTATGCTCGACTTCGTGGACACTACCGAAGATGTTGAGGGATCCTCTCTTCTAATTTGATTTTATTTTCCTAATTGCAACTCTTTTCTTACTCTTTGATCATTTTTGCTTCGTGGACACCTAATTAACAATTTGTACCTATAAAATACTAAATCCACCAATTAAAACAGAAATATAAATAATCCATAAAAAATCCACGTAAACGTAAACGTTGAGTGTTATTTCTACACTCCACTGTATCTTTTGTATCTTAGTGTTTTTGCTGTTGTTTGGTTATGCGTATTAAAGTCCTAGTGTTGTATTTCGTGTTTTTAAGAACGTTGTTGCGAATGCACTTTTGCGCATGTTTTTTTTACATGTACGTTTGTGCATGTCCATTTGAGCGAGTGTGTTTGTGCATGTTTGTTGATTTGTATTAATATCCTCGATTGTAGTTTGTGTTTTCATGATCCTTTTTGCGAATGCACTTTTGCGTGAGTACTTTTGTGCATGATTTTGTACTTTTACTTATGTGCGTATCTTTTGTAGCGAGTGTTTTTGTGCACGTTTCTTGATGCGCATTCGTGTCCTCGAACTATAGCGGGTATTTTCATGATCGCTTTTGGAATCCAATTTTGACCATGTTCGAGTCCGAATTTGGAAATTTGACATTAGACAGGAATTGTAGCCAGCTGAAATAGCTTTCTAATGCCGCCGGAACCAGTTGATTTGGAGTCCGGATGAGAGAGTTATGCTCGACTTCGTGGACACTACCGAAGATGTTGAGGGATCCTCTCTTTTAATTTGATTTTATTTTCCTAATTGCAACTCTTTTCTTACTCTTTGATCATTTTTGCTTCATGGACACCTAATTATCAATTTGTACCTATAGAATACTAAATCCACCAATTAAAACAGTAATATAAATTAATCCATAAAAAATCGACGTAAACGTAAACGTTGAGTGTTATTTCTACACTCCACTGTAAGTTTTGTATTTGTGTTTTTGCTGTTGTTTGGTTATGCGTATTAAAGTCCTAGTGTTGTATTCGTGTTTTTAAGAACGTTGTTGCGAATGCACTTTTGCGCATTTTTTTTTACATGTACGTTTGTGCATGTCCATTTGAGCGAGTGTGTTTGTGCATGTTTGTTGATTTGTATTAATGTCCTAGGATTGTAGTTTGTGTTTTCATGATCCTTTTTGCGAATACACTTTTGCGTGAGTACTTTTGTGCATGATTTTGTACTTTTACTTATGTGCGTATCTTTTGTAGCGAGTGTGTTTGTGCACGTTTCTTGATGCGCATTCGTGTCCTCGAACTGTAGCGCGTATTTTCATGATCGCTTTTGGAATCCAATTTTGACCATGTTCGAGTCCGAATTTGGAAATTTGACATTAGACAGGAATTGTAGCCAGCTGAAATAGCTTTCTAATGCCGCCGGAACCAGTTGATTTGGAGTCCGGATGAGAGAGTTATGCTCGACTTCGTGGACACTACCGAAGATGTTGAGGGATCCTCTCTTCTAATTTGATTTTATTTTCCTAATTGCAACTTTTTATTACTCTTTGATCATTTTTGCTTCGTGGACACCTAATTATCAATTTGTACCTATAAAATACTAAATCCACCAATTAAACAGAAATATAAATTAATCCATAAAAAAATCCACGTAAACGTAAACGGTGAGTGTTATTTCTACACTCCACTGTATCTTTTGTATTTAGTGTTTTTGCTGTTGTTTGGTTATGCGTATTAAAGTCCTAGTGTTGTATTTCGTGTTTTTAAGAACGTTGTTGCGAATGCACTTTTGCGCATGTTTTTTTACATGTACGTTTGTGCATGTCCATTTGAGCGAGTGTGTTTGTGCATGTTTGTTGATTTGTATTAATGTCCTAGTATTGTAGTTTGTGTTTTCATGATCCTTTTTGCGAATGCACTTTTGCGTGAGTACTTTTGTGCATGATTTTGTACTTTTACTTATGTGCGTATCTTTTGTAGCGAGTGTTTTTGTGCACGTTTCTTGATGCGCATTCGTGTCCTCGAACTGTAGCGGGTATTTTCATGATCGCTTTTGGAATCCAATTTAGACCATGTTCGAGTCCGAATTTGGAAATTTGACATTAGACAGGAATTGTAGCCACTGAAATAGCTTTCTAATGCCGCCGGAACCAGTTGATTTGGAGTCCGGATGAGAAAGTTATGCTCGACTTCGTGGACACTACTGAAGATGTTGAGGGATCCTCTCTTCTAATTTGATTTTATTTTCCTAATTGCAACTCTTTTCTTACTCTTTGATCATTTTTGCTTCGTGGACACCTAATTAACAATTTGTACCTATAGAATACTAAATCCACCAATTAAACAGAAATATAAATTAATCCATAAAAAAATCCACGTAAACGTAAACGTTTAGTGTTATTTCTACACTCCACTGTATCTTTTGTATCCAGTGTGTTTTTGCTGTTGTTTGGTTATGCGTATTAAAGTCCTAGTGTTGTATTTCGTGTTTTTAGAACGTTGTTGCGAATGCCTTTTGCGCATGTTTTTTTTACATGTACGTTTGTGCATGTCCATTTGAGCGAGTGTGTTTGTGCATGTTTGTTGATTTGTATTAATGTCCTAGGATTGTAGTTTGTGTTTTCATGATCCTTTTTGCGAATGCACTTTTGCGTGAGTACTTTTGTGCATGCTTTTGTACTTTTACTTATGTGCGTATCTTTTGTAACGAGTGTTTTTGTGCACGTTTCTTGATGCGCATTCGTGTCCTCGAACTGTAGCGCGTATTTTCATGATCGCTTTTGGAATCCAATTTTGACCATGTTCGAGTCCGAATTTGGATATTTGACATTAGACAGGAATTGTAGCCAGCTGAAATAGCTTTCTAATGCCGCCGGAACCAGTTGATTTGGAGTCCGGATGAGAAAGTTATGCTCGACTTCGTGGACACTACCGAAGATGTTGAGGGATCCTCTCTTCTAATTTGATTTTATTTTCCTAATTGCAACTCTTTTCTTACTCTTTCATCATTTTTGCTTCGTGGACACCTAATTAACAATTTGTACCTATAAAATACTAAATCCACCAATTAAAACAGAAATATAAATTAATCCATAAAAAATCCACGTAAACGTAAACGGTGAGTGTTATTTCTACACTCCACTGTATCTTTTGTATTTAGTGTTTTTGCTGTTGTTTGGTTATGCGTATTAAAGTCCTAGTGTTGTATTTCGTGTTTTTAAGAACGTTGTTGCGAATGCACTTTTGCGCATGTTTTTTTACATGTACGTTTGTGCATGTCCATTTGAGCGAGTGTGTTTGTGCATGTTTGTTGATTTGTATTAATATCCTCGTAGGATGTAGTTTGTGTTTTCATGATCCTTTTTGCGAATGCACTTTTGCGTGAGTACTTTTGTGCATGATTTTGTACTTTTACTTATGTGCGTATCTTTTGTAGCGAGTGTTTTTGTGCACGTTTCTTGATGCGCATTCGTGTCCTCGAACTGTAGCGGGTATTTTCATGATCGCTTTTGGAATCCAATTTTTACCATGTTCGAGTCCGAATTCAGAATTTGACATTAGACAGGAATTGTAGCCAACTGAAATAGCTTTCTAATGCCGCCGGAACAAGTTGATTTGGAGTCCGGATGAGAAAGTTATGCTCGACTTCTGGACACTACCGAAGATGTTGAGGGATCCTCTCTTTTTAATTTGATTATTTTCCTAATTGCAACTCTTTTCTTACTCTTTGATATTTTTGCTTCATGGACACCTAATTTGTACCTATAGAATACTAAATCCACCAATTAAAACAGTAATATAAATTAATCCATAAAAAAACCACGTAAACGTAAACGTTGAGTGTTATTTCTACACTCCTTGTATCTTTTGTATTTAGTGTTTTTGCTGTTGTTTGGTTATGCGTATTAAAGTCCTAGTGTTGTATTTCGTGTTTTTAAGAACGTTGTTGCGAATGCACTTTTGCGCATGTTTTTTTACATATACTTTGTGCATGTCCATTTGAGCGAGTGTGTTTGTGCATGTTTGTTGATTTGTATTAATGTCCTAGGATTGTAGTTTGTGTTTTCATGATCCTTTTTGCGAATGCACTTTTGCGTGAGTACTTTTGTGCATGCTTTTGTACTTTTACTTATGTGCTATCTTTTGTAGCGAGTGTTTTTGTGCACGTTTCTTGATGCGAACTGTAGGGGGTATTTTCATGATCGCTTTTGGAATCCAATTTTGACCATGTTCGAGTCCGAATTGGAAATTTGACATTAGACAGGAATTGTAGCCAGCTGAAATAGCTTTCTAATGCCGCCGGAACCAGTTGATTTGGAGTCCGGATGAGAAAGTTATGCTCGACTTCGTGGACACTACCGAAGATGTTGAGGGATCCTCTCTTCTAATTTGATTTTATTTTCCTAATTGCAACTCTTTTTTACTCTTTGATCATTTTTGCTTCATGGACACCTAATTAATCAATTTGTACCTATAAAATACCAATCCACCAATTAAAACAGAAATATAAATTATCCATAAAAAAATCCACGTAAACGTAAACGATGAGTGTTATTTCTACACTCCACTGTATCTTTTTTATAGTGTTTTTGCTGTTGTTTGGTTATGCGTATTAAAGTCCTAGTGTTGTATTTCGTGTTTTTAAGAACGTTGTTGCGAATGCACTTTTGCGCATGTTTTTTACATGTACGTTTGTGCATGTCCATTTGAGCGAGTGTGTTTGTGCATGTTTGTTGATTTGTATTAATGTCCTAGGATTGTAGTTTGTGTTTTCATGATCCTTTTTGCGAATGCACTTTTGCGTGAGTACTTTTGTGCATGATTTTGTACTTTTACTTATGTGCGTATCTTTTGTAGCGAGTGTTTTTGTGCACGTTTCTTGATGCGCATTCGTGTCCTCGAACTGTAGCGGGTATTTTCATGATCGCTTTTGGAATCCAATTTTGACCATGTTCGAGTCCGAATTTGGAAATTTGACATTAGACAGGAATTGTAGCCAGCTGAAATAGCTTTCTAATGCCGCCGGAACAAGTTGATTTGGAGTCCGGATGAGAAGTTATGCTCGACTTCGTGGACACTACCGAAGATGTTGAGGGATCCTCTCTTTTAATTTGATTTTATTTCCTAATTGCAACTCTTTTCTTACTCTTTGATCATTTTTGCTTCATGGACACCTAATTATCAATTTGTACCTATAGAATACTAAATCCACCAATTAAAACAAAATATAAATTAATCCATAAAAAATCCACGTAAACGTAAACGTTGAGTGTTATTTCTACACTCCACTGTATCTTTTGTATCTAGTGTTTTTGCTGTTGTTTGGTTATGCGTATTAAAGTCCTAGTGTTGTAGTTCGTGTTTTTAAGAACGTTGTTGCGAATGCACTTTTGCGCATGTTTTTTTACATGTACGTTTGTGCATGTCCATTTGAGCGAGTGTGTTTGTGCATGTTTGTTGATTTGTATTAATGTCCTAGGATTGTAGTTTGTGTTTTCATGATCCTTTTTGCGAATGCACTTTTGCGTGAGTACTTTTGTGCATGATTTTGTACTTTTACTTATGTGCGTATCTTTTGTAGCGAGTGTTTTTGTGCACGTTTCTTGATGCGCATTCGTGTCCTCGAACTGTAGCGGGTATTTTCATGATCGCTTTTGGAATCCAATTTTGACCATGTTCGAGTCCGAATTTGGAAATTTGACATTAGACAGGAATTGTAGCCAACTGAAATAGCTTTCTAATGCCGCCGGAACCAGTTGATTTGGAGTCCGGATGAGAAAGTTATGCTCGACTTCGTGGACACTACCGAAGATGTTGAGGGATCCTCTCTTTTAATTTGATTTTATTTTCCTAATTGCAACTCTTTTCTTACTCTTTGATCATTTTTGCTTCATGGACACCTAATTATCAATTTGTACCTATAGAATACTAAATCCACCAATTAAAACAGAAATATAAACTAATCCATAAAAAAATCCACGTAAACGTAAACGTTGAGTGTTATTTCTACACTCCACTGTATCTTTTGTATTTAGTGTTTTTGCTGTTGTTTGGTTATGCGTATTAAAGTCCTAGTGTTGTATTTCGTGTTTTTAAGAACGTTGTTGCGAATGCACTTTTGCGCATTTTTTTTTACATGTACGTTTGTGCATGTCCATTTGAGCGAGTGTGTTTGTGCATGTTTGTTGATTTGTATTAATGTCCTAGGATTGTAGTTTGTGTTTTCATGATCCTTTTTGCGAATGCACTTTTGCGTGAGTACTTTTGTGCATGATTTTGTACTTTTACTTATGTGCGTATTTTGTGTGGCGAGTTTTTGTGCACGTTTCTTGATGCGCATTCGTGTCCTCGAACTGTAGCGGGTATTTTCATGATCGCTTTTGGAATCCAATTTTGACCATGTTCGAGTCCGAATTTGGAATTTTATTAGACATGAATTGTAGCCAGCTGAAATAGCTTTCTAATGCCGCCGGAACCAGTTGATTTGGAGTCCGGATGAGAAAGTTATGCTCGACTTCGTAGACACTACGAAGATGTTGAGGGATCCTCTCTTCTAATTTGATTTTATTTTCCTAATTGCAACTCTTTTCTTACTCTCTGATCATTTTTGCTTCATGGACACCTAATTATCGATTTGTACCTAAACATACTAAATCCACAAATAAAAACAGAAATATAAATTAATCCAAACAAAATCCACGTAAACGTAAACGTTGAGTGTTATTTCTACACTCCACTGTATCTTTTGTATCCAGTGTTTTTGCTGTTGTTTGGTTATGCGTATTAAAGTCCTAGTGTTGTATTTCGTGTTTTTAAGAACGTTGTTGCGAATGCACTTTTGCGCATGTTTTTTTACATGTACGTTTGTGCATGTCCATTTGAGCGAGTGTGTTTGTGCATGTTTGTTGATTTGTATTAATGTCCTAGGATTGTAGTTTGTGTTTTCATGATCCTTTTTGCGAATGCACTTTTGCGTGAGTACTTTTGTGCATGATTTTGTACTTTTACTTATGTGCGTATCTTTTGTAGCGAGTGTTTTTGTGCACGTTTCTTGATGCGCATTCGTGTCCTCGAACTGTAGCTGGTATTTTCATGATCGCTTTTGGAATCCAATTTTGACCATGTTCGAGTCCGAATTTGAAATTTGACATTAGACAGGAATTGTAGCCAGCTGAAATAGCTTTCTAATGCCGCGTAACCAGTTCCTTTGGAGTCCGGATGAGAGAGTTATGCTCGACTTCGTGGACACTACCGAAGATGTTGAGGGATCCTCTCTTCTAATTTGATTTTATTTTCCTAATTGCAACTCTTTTCTTACTCTTTGATCATTTTTGCTTCATGGACACCTAATTATCAATTTGTACCTATAGAATACTAAATCCACCAATTAAAACAGAAATATAAATTAATCCATAGAAAAATCCACGTAAACGTAAACGTTGAGTGTTATTTCTACACTCCACTGTATCTTTTGTATCTAGTGTTTTTGCTGTTGTTTGGTTATGCGTATTAAAGTCCTAGTGTTGTATTTCGTGTTTTTTTTAAGAACGTTGTTGCGAATGCACTTTTGCGCATGTTTTTTTACATGTACGTTTGTGCATGTCCATTTGAGCGAGTGTGTTTGTGCATGTTTGTTGATTTGTATTAATGTCCTAGGATTGTAGTTTGTGTTTTCATGATCCTTTTGCGAATGCACTTTTGCGTGAGTACTTTTGTGCATGCTTTGGTACTTTTACTTATGTGCGTATCTTTGTAGCGAGTGTTTTTGTGCACGTTTCTTGATGCGCATTCGTGTCCTCGAACTGTAGGGGGTATTTTCATGATCGCTTTTGGAATCCAATTTTGACCATGTTCGAGTCCGAATTTGGAAATTTGACATTAGACAGGAATTGTAGCCAGCTGAAATAGCTTTCTAATGCCGCCGGAACCAGTTGATTTGGAGTCCGGATGAGAAAGTTATGCTCGACTTCGTGGACACTACCGAAGATGTTGAGGGATCCTCTCTTCTAATTTGATTTTATTTTCTAATTGCAACTCTTTTCTTACTCTTTGATCATTTTTGCTTCATGGACACCTAATTATCAATTTGTACCTATAGAATACTAAATCCACCAATTAAAACAGAAATATAAATTAATCCACAAAAAAATCCACGTAAACGTAAACGTTGAGTGTTATTTCTACACTCCACTGTATCTTTTGTATTTAGTGTTTTTGCTGTTGTTTGGTTATGCGTATTAAAGTCCTAGTGTTGTATTTCGTGTTTTTAATGCACTTTTGCGCATGTTTTTTTACATGTACGTTTGTGCATGTCCATTTGAGCGAGTGTGTTTGTGCATGTTTGTTGATTTGTATTAATGTCCTAGGATTGTAGTTTGTGTTTTCATGATCCTTTTTGCGAATGCACTTTTGCGTGAGTACTTTTGTGCATGATTTTGTACTTTTACTTATGTGCGTATGTTTTGTAGCGAGTGTTTTTGTGCACGTTTCTTGATGCGCATTCGTGTCCTCGAACTGTAGCGGGTATTTTCATGATCGCTTTTGGAATCCAATTTTGACCATGTTCGAGTCCGAATTTGGAAATTTTACATTAGACAGGAATTGTAGCCAGCTGAAATAGCTTTCTAATGCCGCCGGAACCAGTTGATTTGGAGTCCGGATGAGAAAGTTATGCTCGACTTCGTGGACACTACCGAAGATGTTGAGGGATCCTCTCTTCTAATTTGATTTTATTTTCCTAATTGCAACTCTTTTCTTACTCTTTGATCATTTTTGCTTCATGGACACCTAATTATCGATTTGTACCTAAAAATACTAAATCCACCAATAAAAACAGAAATATAAATTAATCCAAACAAAATCCACGTAAACGTAAACGTTGAGTGTTATTTCTACACTCCACTGTATCTTTTGTATCTAGTGTTTTTGCTGTTGTTTGGTTATGCGTATTAAAGTCCTAGTGTTGTATTTCGTGTTTTTAAGAACGTTGTTGCGAATGCACTTTTGCGCATGTTTTTTTACATGTACGTTTGTGCATGTCCATTTGAGCGAGTGTGTTTGTGCATGTTTGTTGATTTGTATTAATGTCCTAGGATTGTAGTTTGTGTTTTCATGATCCTTTTTGCGAATGCACTTTTGCGTGAGTACTTTTGTGCATGATTTTGTACTTTTACTTATGTGCGTATCTTTTGTAGCGAGTGTTTTTGTGCACGTTTCTTGATGCGCATTTGTGTCCTCGAACTGTAGCGGGTATTTTCATGATCGCTTTTGGAATCCAATTTTGACCATGTTCGAGTCCGAATTTGGAAATTTGACATTAGACAGGAATTGTAGCCAGCTGAAATAGCTTTCTAATGCCGCGGAACCAGTTCGATTTGGAGTCCGGATGAGAAAGTTATGCTCGACTTCGTGGACACTACCGAAGATGTTGAGGGATCCTCTCTTCTAATTTGATTTTATTTTCCTAATTGCAACTCTTTTCTTACTCTTTGATCATTTTTGCTTCATGGACACCTAATTATCAATTTGTACCTATAGAATACTAAATCCACCAATTAAAACAGAAATATAAATTAATCCATAAAAAAATCCACGTAAACGTAAACGTTGAGTGTTATTTCTACACTCCACTGTATCTTTTGTATCTAGTGTTTTTGCTGTTGTTTGTTTATGCGTATTAAAGTCCTAGTGTTGTAGTTCGTGTTTTTAAGAACGTTGTTGCGAATGCACTTTTGCGCATGTTTTTTACATGTACGTTTGTGCATGTCCATTTGAGCGAGTGTGTTTGTGCATGTTTGTTGATTTGTATTAATGTCCTAGGATTGTAGTTTGTGTTTTCATGATCCTTTTTGCGAATGCACTTTTGCGTGAGTACTTTTGTGCATGATTTTGTACTTTTACTTATGTGCGTATCTTTTGTAGCGAGTGTTTTTGTGCACGTTTCTTGATGCGCATTCGTGTCCTCGAACTGTAGCGCGTATTTTCATGATCGCTTTTGGAATCCAATTTTGACCATGTTCGAGTCCGAATTTGGAAATTTGACATTAGACAGGAATTGTAGCCAGCTGAAATAGCTTTCTAATGCCGCCGGAACCAGTTGATTTGGAGTCCGGATGAGAAAGTTATGCTCGACTTCGTGGACACTACCGAAGATGTTGAGGGATCCTCTCTTCTAATTTGATTTTATTTTCCTAATTGCAACTCTTTTCTTACTCTTTGATCATTTTTGCTTCATGGACACCTAATTATCAATTTGTACCTATAGAATACTAAATCCACCAATTAAACAGAAATATAAATTAATCCATAAAAAAATCCACGTAAACGTAAACGTTGAGTGTTATTTCTACACTCCACTGTATCTTTTGTATCTAGTGTTTTTGCTGTTGTTTGGTTATGCGTATTAAAGTCCTAGTGTTGTAGTTTGTGTTTTTAAGAACGTTGTTGCGAATGCACTTTTGCGCATGTTTTTTTACATGTACGTTTGTGCATGTCCATTTGAGCGAGTGTGTTTGTGCATGTTTGTTGATTTGTATTAATGTCCTAGGATTGTAGTTTGTGTTTTCATGATCCTTTTTGCGAATGCACTTTTGCGTGAGTACTTTTGTGCATGCTTTTGTACTTTTACTTATGTGCGTATCTTTTGTAGCGAGTGTTTTTGTGCACGTTTCTTGATGCGCATTCGTGTCCTCGAACTGTAGGGGTATTTTCATGATCGCTTTTGGAATCCAATTTTGACCATGTTCGAGTCCGAATTTGGAAATTTGACATTAGACAGGAATTGTAGCCAGCTGAAATAGCTTTCTAATGCCGCCGGAACCAGTTGATTTGGAGTCCGGATGAGAAAGTTATGCTCGACTTCGTGGACACTACCGAAGATGTTGAGGGATCCTCTCTTCTAATTTGATTTTATTTTCCTAATTGCAACTCTTTTCTTACTCTTTGATCATTTTTGCTTCATGGACACCTAATTATCAATTTGTACCTATAAAATACTAAATCCACCAATTAAAACAGAAATATAAATTAATCCATAAAAAAATCCACGTAAACGTAAACGTTGAGTGTTATTTCTACACTCCACTGTATCTTTTGTATTTAGTGTTTTTGCTGTTGTTTGGTTATGCGTATTAAAGTCCTAGTGTTGTATTTCGTGTTTTTAAGAACGTTGTTGCGAATGCACTTTTGCGCATGTTTTTTTACATGTACGTTTGTGCATGTCCATTTGAGCGAGTGTGTTTGTGCATGTTTGTTGATTTGTATTAATGTCCTAGGATTGTAGTTTGTGTTTTCATGATCCTTTTTGCGAATGCACTTTTGCGTGAGTACTTTTGTGCATGATTTTGTACTTTTACTTATGTGCGTATCTTTTGTAGCGAGTGTTTTTGTGCACGTTTCTTGATGCGCATTCGTGTCCTCGAACTGTAGCGGGTATTTTCATGATCGCTTTTGGAATCCAATTTTGACCATGTTCGAGTCCGAATTTGGAAATTTGACATTAGACAGGAATTGTAGCCAGCTGAAATAGCTTTCTAATGCCGCCGGAACCAGTTGATTTGGAGTCCGGATGAGAAAGTTATGCTCGACTTCGTGGACACTACCGAAGATGTTGAGGGATCCTCTCTTCTAATTTGATTTTATTTTCCTAATTGCAACTCTTTTCTTACTCTTTGATCATTTTTGCTTCATGGACACCTAATTATCAATTTGTACCTATAGAATACTAAATCCACCAATTAAAACAGAAATATAAATTAATCCATAAAAAAATCCACGTAAACGTAAACGTTGAGTGTTATTTCTACACTCCACTGTATCTTTTGTATTTAGTGTTTTTGCTGTTGTTTGGTTATGCGTATTAAAGTCCTAGTGTTGTATTTCGTGTTTTTAAGAACGTTGTTGCGAATGCACTTTTGCGCATTTTTTTTTACATGTACGTTTGTGCATGTCCATTTGAGCGAGTGTGTTTGTGCATGTTTGTTGATTTGTATTAATGTCCTAGGATTGTAGTTTGTGTTTTCATGATCCTTTTTGCGAATGCACTTTTGCGTGAGTACTTTTGTGCATGCTTTTGTACTTTTACTTATGTGCGTATCTTTTGTAGCGAGTGTTTTTGTGCACGTTTCTTGATGCGCATTCGTGTCCTCGAACTGTAGGGGTATTTTCATGATCGCTTTTGGAATCCAATTTTGACCATGTTCGAGTCCGAATTTGGAAATTTGACATTAGACAGGAATTGTAGCCAGCTGAAATAGCTTTCTAATGCCGCCGGAACCAGTTGATTTGGAGTCCGGATGAGAAAGTTATGCTCGACTTCGTGGACACTACCGAAGATGTTGAGGGATCCTCTCTTCTAATTTGATTTTATTTTCCTAATTGCAACTCTTTTCTTACTCTTTGATCATTTTTGCTTCATGGACACCTAATTATCAATTTGTACCTATAAAATACTAAATCCACCAATTAAAACAGAAATATAAATTAATCCATAAAAAAATCCACGTAAACGTAAACGTTGAGTGTTATTTCTACACTCCACTGTATCTTTTGTATTTAGTGTTTTTGCTGTTGTTTGGTTATGCGTATTAAAGTCCTAGTGTTGTATTTCGTGTTTTTAAGAACGTTGTTGCGAATGCACTTTTGCGCATGTTTTTTTACATGTACGTTTGTGCATGTCCATTTGAGCGAGTGTGTTTGTGCATGTTTGTTGATTTGTATTAATGTCCTAGGATTGTAGTTTGTGTTTTCATGATCCTTTTTGCGAATGCACTTTTGCGTGAGTACTTTTGTGCATGATTTTGTACTTTTACTTATGTGCGTATCTTTTGTAGCGAGTGTTTTTGTGCACGTTTCTTGATGCGCATTCGTGTCCTCGAACTGTAGCGGGTATTTTCATGATCGCTTTTGGAATCCAATTTTGACCATGTTCGAGTCCGAATTTGGAAATTTGACATTAGACAGGAATTGTAGCCAGCTGAAATAGCTTTCTAATGCCGCCGGAACCAGTGATTTGGAGTCCGGATGAGAAAGTTATGCTCGACTTCGTGGACACTACCGAAGATGTTGAGGGATCCTCTCTTCTAATTTGATTTTATTTTCCTAATTGCAACTCTTTTCTTACTCTTTGATCATTTTTGCTTCATGGACACCTAATTATCAATTTGTACCTATAGAATACTAAATCCACCAATTAAAACAGAAATATAAATTAATCCATAAAAAAATCCACGTAAACGTAAACGTTGAGTGTTATTTCTACACTCCACTGTATCTTTTGTATCTAGTGTTTTTGCTGTTGTTTGGTTATGCGTATTAAAGTCCTAGTGTTGTAGTTCGTGTTTTTAAGAACGTTGTTGCGAATGCACTTTTGCGCATGTTTTTTTACATGTACGTTTGTGCATGTCCATTTGAGCGAGTGTGTTTGTGCATGTTTGTTGATTTGTATTAATGTCCTAGGATTGTAGTTTGTGTTTTCATGATCCTTTTTGCGAATGCACTTTTGCGTGAGTACTTTTGTGCATGCTTTTGTACTTTTACTTATGTGCGTATCTTTTGTAGCGAGTGTTTTTGTGCACGTTTCTTGATGCGCATTCGTGTCCTCGAACTGTAGGGGTATTTTCATGATCGCTTTTGGAATCCAATTTTGACCATGTTCGAGTCCGAATTTGGAAATTTGACATTAGACAGGAATTGTAGCCAGCTGAAATAGCTTTCTAATGCCGCCGGAACCAGTTGATTTGGAGTTCGGATGAGAAAGTTATGCTCGACTTCGTGGACACTACCGAAGATGTTGAGGGATCCTCTCTTCTAATTTGATTTTATTTTCCTAATTGCAACTCTTTTCTTACTCTTTGATCATTTTTGCTTCATGGACACCTAATTTACAATTTGTACCTATAAATACTAAATCCACCAATTAAAACAGAAATATAAATTAATCCATAAAAAAATCCACGTAAACGTAAACGTTGAGTGTTATTTCTACACTCCACTGTATCTTTTGTATTAGTGTTTTTGCTGTTGTTTGGTTATGCGTATTAAAGTCCTAGTGTTGTATTTCGTGTTTTTAGAACGTTGTTGCGAATGCACTTTTGCGCATGTTTTTTTACATGTACGTTTGTGCATGTCCATTTGAGCGAGTGTGTTTGTGCATGTTTGTTGATTTGTATTAATGTCCTAGGATTGTAGTTTGTGTTTTCATGATCCTTTTTGCGAATGCACTTTTGCGTGAGTACTTTTGTGCATGATTTTGTACTTTTACTTATGTGCGTATCTTTTGTAGCGAGTGTTTTTGTGCACGTTTCTTGATGCGCATTCGTGTCCTCGAACTGTAGCGGGTATTTTCATGATCGCTTTTGGAATCCAATTTTGACCATGTTCGAGTCCGAATTTGGAAATTTGACATTAGACAGGAATTGTAGCCAGCTGAAATAGCTTTCTAATGCCGCCGGAACCAGTTGATTTGGAGTCCGGATGAGAAAGTTATGCTCGACTTCGTGGACACTACCGAAGATGTTGAGGGATCCTCTCTTCTAATTTGATTTTATTTTCCTAATTGCAACTCTTTTCTTACTCTTTGATCATTTTTGCTTCATGGACACCTAATTATCAATTTGTACCTATAGAATACTAAATCCACCAATTAAAACAGAAATATAAATTAATCCATAAAAAAATCCACGTAAACGTAAACGTTGAGTGTTATTTCTACACTCCACTGTATCTTTTGTATTTAGTGTTTTTGCTGTTGTTTGGTTATGCGTATTAAAGTCCT
This sequence comes from Erythranthe guttata, assembly GCF_056151865.1. NCBI lineage: Eukaryota > Viridiplantae > Streptophyta > Magnoliopsida > Lamiales > Phrymaceae > Erythranthe > Erythranthe guttata. The sequence continues at coordinate 11,151,433 of NC_142536.1, forward strand.
AGTGTTTGTATTTTGTGTTTTTAATGCACTTTTGCGCATGTTTTTTTACATGTACGTTTGTGCATGTCCATTTGAGCGAGTGTGTTTGTGCATGTTTGTTGATTTGTATTAATGTCCTAGGATTGTAGTTTGTGTTTTCATGATCCTTTTTGCGAATGCACTTTTGCGTGAGTACTTTTGTGCATGATTTTGTACTTTTACTTATGTGCGTATCTTTTGTAGCGAGTGTTTTTGTGCACGTTTCTTGATGCGCATTCGTGTCCTCGAACTGTAGCGGGTATTTTCATGATCGCTTTTGGAATCCAATTTTGACCATGTTCGAGTCCGAATTTGGAAATTTTGACATTAGACAGGAATTGTAGCCAGCTGAAATAGCTTTCTAATGCCGCCGGAACCAGTTGATTTGGAGTCCGGATGAGAAAGTTATGCTCGACTTCGTGGACACTACCGAAGATGTTGAGGGATCCTCTCTTCTAATTTGATTTTATTTTCCTAATTGCAACTCTTTTCTTACTCTTTGATCATTTTTGCTTCATGGACACCTAATTATCGATTTGTACCTAGAAATACTAAATCCACCAATTAAAACAGAAATATAAATTAATCCAAAAAAATCCACGTAAACGTAAACGTTGAGTGTTATTTCTACACTCCACTGTATCTTTTGTATCTGTGTTTTTGCTGTTGTTTGGTTATGCGTATTAAAGTCCTAGTGTTGTATTTCGTGTTTTTAAGAACGTTGTTGCGAATGCACTTTTGCGCATGTTTTTTTACATGTACGTTTGTGCATGTCCATTTGAGCGAGTGTGTTTGTGCATGTTTGTTGATTTGTATTAATGTCCTAGGATTGTAGTTTGTGTTTTCATGATCCTTTTTGCGAATGCACTTTTGCGTGAGTACTTTTGTGCATGATTTTGTACTTTTACTTATGTGCGTATCTTTTGTAGCGAGTGTTTTTGTGCACGTTTCTTGATGCGCATTTGTGTCCTCGAACTGTAGCTGGTATTTTCATGATCGCTTTTGGAATCCAATTTTGACCATGTTCGAGTCCGAATTTGGAAATTTGACATTAGACAGGAATTGTAGCCAGCTGAAATAGCTTTCTAATGCCGCGGAACCAGTTGATTTGGAGTCCGGATGAGAAAGTTATGCTCGACTTCGTGGACACTACCGAAGATGTTGAGGGATCCTCTCTTCTAATTTGATTTTATTTTCCTAATTGCAACTCTTTTCTTACTCTTTGATCATTTTTGCTTCATGGACACCTAATTATCAATTTGTACCTATAGAATACTAAATCCACCAATTAAAACAGAAATATAAATTAATCCATAAAAAATCCACGTAAACGTAAACGTTGAGTGTTATTTCTACACTCCACTGTATCTTTTGTATCAGTGTTTTTGCTGTTGTTTGGTTATGCGTATTAAAGTCCTAGTGTTGTATTTCGTGTTTTTAAGAACGTTGTTGCGAATGCACTTTTGCGCATGTTTTTTTACATGTACGTTTGTGCATGTCCATTTGAGCGAGTGTGTTTGTGCATGTTTGTTGATTTGTATTAATGTCCTAGGATTGTAGTTTGTGTTTTCATGATCCTTTTTGCGAATGCACTTTTGCGTGAGTACTTTTGTGCATGCTTTTGTACTTTTACTTATGTGCGTATCTTTTGTAGCGAGTGTTTTTGTGCACGTTTCTTGATGCGCATTCGTGTCCTCGAACTGTAGGGGGTATTTTCATGATCGCTTTTGGAATCCAATTTTGACCATGTTCGAGTCCGAATTTGGAAATTTGACATTAGACAGGAATTGTAGCCAGCTGAATAGCTTTCTAATGCCGCCGGAACCAGTTGATTTGGAGTCCGGATGAGAAAGTTATGCTCGACTTCGTGGACACTACCGAAGATGTTGAGGGATCCTCTCTTCTAATTTGATTTTAATTTCCTAATTGCAACTCTTTTCTTACTCTTTGATCATTTTTGCTTCATGGACACCTAATTATCAATTTGTACCTATAGAATACTAAATCCACCAATTAAAACAGAAATATAAATTAATCCATAAAAAAAATCCACGTAAACGTAAACGTTGAGTGTTATTTCTACACTCCACTGTATCTTTTGTATTTAGTGTTTTTGCTGTTGTTTGGTTATGCGTATTAAAGTCCTAGTGTTGTATTTCGTGTTTTTAATGTACTTTTGCGCATGTTTTTTTTACATGTACGTTTGTGCATGTCCATTTGAGCGAGTGTGTTTGTGCATGTTTGTTGATTTGTATTAATGTCCTAGGATTGTAGTTTGTGTTTTCATGATCCTTTTTGCGAATGCACTTTTGCGTGAGTACTTTTGTGCATGATTTTGTACTTTTACTTATGTGCGTATCTTTTGTAGCGAGTGTTTTTGTGCACGTTTCTTGATGCGCATTCGTGTCCTCGAACTGTAGCGGGTATTTTCATGATCGCTTTTGGAATCCAATTTTGACCATGTTCGAGTCCGAATTTGGAAATTTTACATTAGACAGGAATTGTAGCCAGCTGAAATAGCTTTCTAATGCCGCCGGAACCAGTTGATTTGGAGTCCGGATGAGAAAGTTATGCTCGACTTCGTGGACACTACCGAAGATGTTGAGGGATCCTCTCTTCTAATTTGATTTTATTTTCCTAATTGCAACTCTTTTCTTACTCTTTGATCATTTTTGCTTCATGGACACCTAATTATCGATTTGTACCTAGAAATACTAAATCCACCAATAAAAACAGAAATATAAATTAATCATAAAAAAATCCACGTAAACGTAAACGTTGAGTGTTATTTCTACACTCCACTGTATCTTTTGTATCTAGTGTTTTTGCTGTTGTTTGGTTATGCGTATTAAAGTCCTAGTGTTGTATTTCGTGTTTTTAAGAACGTTGTTGCGAATGCACTTTTGCGCATGTTTTTTTACATGTACGTTTGTGCATGTCCATTTGAGCGAGTGTGTTTGTGCATGTTTGTTGATTTGTATTAATGTCCTAGGATTGTAGTTTGTGTTTTCATGATCCTTTTTGCGAATGCACTTTTGCGTGAGTACTTTTGTGCATGATTTTGTACTTTTACTTATGTGCGTATCTTTTGTAGCGAGTGTTTTTGTGCACGTTTCTTGATGCGCATTTGTGTCCTCGAACTGTAGCGGGTATTTTCATGATCGCTTTTGGAATCCAATTTTGACCATGTTCGAGTCCGAATTTGAAAATTTGACATTAGACAGGAATTGTAGCCAGCTGAAATAGCTTTCTAATGCCGCCGGAACCAGTTGATTTGGAGTCCGGATGAGAAGTTATGCTCGACTTCGTGGACACTACCGAAGATGTTGAGGGATCCTCTCTTCTAATTTGATTTTATTTTCCTAATTGCAACTCTTTTCTTACTCTTTGATCATTTTTGCTTCATGGACACCTAATTATCAATTTGTACCTATAGAATACTAAATCCACCAATTAAAACAGAAATATAAATTAATCCATAAAAAAATCCACGTAAACGTAAACGTTGAGTGTTATTTCTACACTCCACTGTATCTTTTGTATCAGTGTTTTTGCTGTTGTTTGGTTATGCGTATTAAAGTCTAGTGTTGTAGTTCGTGTTTTTAAGAACGTTGTTGCGAATGCACTTTTGCGCATGTTTTTTTACATGTACGTTTGTGCATGTCCATTTGAGCGAGTGTGTTTGTGCATGTTTGTTGATTTGTATTAATGTCCTAGGATTGTAGTTTGTGTTTTCATGATCCTTTTTGCGAATGCACTTTTGCGTGAGTACTTTTGTGCATGATTTTGTACTTTTACTTATGTGCGTATCTTTTGTAGCGAGTGTTTTTGTGCACGTTTCTTGATGCGCATTCGTGTCCTCGAACTGTAGCGGGTATTTTCATGATCGCTTTTGGAATCCAATTTTGACCATGTTCGAGTCCGAATTTGGAAATTTGACATTAGACAGGAATTGTAGCCAGCTGAAATAGCTTTCTAATGCCGCCGGAACCAGTTGATTTGGAGTCCGGATGAGAAAGTTATGCTCTTCGTGGACACTACCGAAGATGTTGAGGGATCCTCTCTTCTAATTTGATTTTATTTTCCTAATTGCAACTCTTTTCTTACTCTTTGATCATTTTTGCTTCATGGACACCTAATTATCAATTTGTACCTATAGAATACTAAATCCACCAATTAAAACAGAAATATAAATTAATCCATAAAAAAATCCACGTAAACGTAAACGTTGAGTGTTATTTCTACACTCCACTGTATCTTTTGTATCTAGTGTTTTTGCTGTTGTTTGGTTATGCGTATTAAAGTCCTAGTGTTGTAGTTCGTGTTTTTAAGAACGTTGTTGCGAATGCACTTTTGCGCATGTTTTTTTACATGTACGTTTGTGCATGTCCATTTGAGCGAGTGTGTTTGTGCATGTTTGTTGATTTGTATTAATGTCCTAGGATTGTAGTTTGTGTTTTCATGATCCTTTTTGCGAATGCACTTTTGCGTGAGTACTTTTGTGCATGCTTTTGTACTTTTACTTATGTGCGTATCTTTTTTGTAGCGAGTGTTTTTGTGCACGTTTCTTGATGCGCATTCGTGTCCTCGAACTGTAGGGGTATTTTCATGATCGCTTTTGGAATCCAATTTTGACCATGTTCGAGTCCGAATTTGGAAATTTGACATTAGACAGGAATTGTAGCCAGCTGAAATAGCTTTCTAATGCCGCCGGAACCAGTTGATTTGGAGTCCGGATGAGAAAGTTATGCTCGACTTCGTGGACACTACCGAAGATGTTGAGGGATCCTCTCTTCTAATTTGATTTTATTTTCCTAATTGCAACTCTTTTCTTACTCTTTGATCATTTTTGCTTCATGGACACCTAATTATCAATTTGTACCTATAGAATACTAAATCCACCAATTAAAACAGAAATATAAATTAATCCATAAAAAAATCCACGTAAACGTAAACGTTGAGTGTTATTTCTACACTCCACTGTATCTTTTGTATACAGTGTTTTTGCTGTTGTTTGGTTATGCGTATTAAAGTCCTAGTGTTGTATTTCGTGTTTTTAAGAACGTTGTTGCGAATGCACTTTTGCGCATGTTTTTTTACATGTACGTTTGTGCATGTCCATTTGAGCGAGTGTGTTTGTGCATGTTTGTTGATTTGTATTAATGTCCTAGGATTGTAGTTTGTGTTTTCATGATCCTTTTTGCGAATGCACTTTTGCGTGAGTACTTTTGTGCATGATTTTGTACTTTTACTTATGTGCGTATCTTTTGTAGCGAGTGTTTTTGTGCACGTTTCTTGATGCGCATTCGTGTCCTCGAACTTAGCGGGTATTTTCATGATCGCTTTTGGAATCCAATTTTGACCATGTTCGAGTCCGAATTTGGAAATTTGACATTAGACAGGAATTGTAGCCAGCTGAAATAGCTTTCTAATGCCGCCGGAACCAGTTGATTTGGAGTCCGGATGAGAAAGTTATGCTCGACTTCGTGGACACTACCGAAGATGTTGAGGGATCCTCTCTTCTAATTTGATTTTATTTTCCTAATTGCAACTCTTTTCTTACTCTTTGATCATTTTTGCTTCATGGACACCTAATTATCAATTTGTACCTATAGAATACTAAATCCACCAATTAAAACAGAAATATAAATTAATCCATAAAAAAATCCACGTAAACAGAAATATCAATTTTGTATTTAGTGTTTTTGCTGTTGTTTGGTTATTCGTATTAAAGTCCTAGTGTTGTATTTCGTGTTTTTAATGCACTTTTGCGCATGTTTTTTTACATGTACGTTTGTGCATGTCCATTTGAGCGAGTGTGTTTGTGCATGTTTGTTGATTTGTATTAATGTCCTAGGATTGTAGTTTGTGTTTTCATGATCCTTTTTGCGAATGCACTTTTGCGTGAGTACTTTTGTGCATGATTTTGTACTTTTACTTATGTGCGTATCTTTTGTAGCGATGTTTTTGTGCACGTTTCTTGATGCGCATTCGTGTCCTCGAACTGTAGCGGGTATTTTCATGATCGCTTTTGGAATCCAATTTTGACC